>NC_072477.1:77107072-77411072 GCF_027574615.1 Eptesicus fuscus | reverse complement strand
ATTCTTGTATGTGCCCTATGGGGGATTAAACCCACAACCTTGGAGTATTGGGATGATGCTCTAACCCAGTGGTCGGCAAACTCATTAGTCAACCGAGCGGCAAACCACAGCTCACGAGCCGCATGTGGCTCACGAGCCACAGTTTGCCGACCACTGCTCTAAACAACTGAGCTACCGGGCCAGAGACCTGCTTTTTACCAGCTACAATAATTCTCTGTAATCTAGAACTACTAGTAGTCACACATGGTGCTGAGCCCATGAAACAGTGAGTAGTCTAAAATGAGATGTGCTGTAAGTGTCAAATATACACCCAATTTCAACGACTTAGTATGAAAAAGAGACTATAACTTAATTGTTTAATATTAATTTTAGGTTGAAATTGTAAGTTTTTATATACTGGGTTAAATAAAATATTATTAAAATTAGTTTTACCTATTTTTTTGTTTGTTCTTTGAATCCTCACCTGAGGACATACTTATTGATTTTAGAGAGGGGGGGAGGAAAAGAGAGAAACATTGATGTGAGAAAGTAACATCAATCTGTTGCTTTCCTGAATGTGCTCCAATTGGGAATCGAACCCACAACCTAGGTATGTGCTGTGACCAGGAATTGAACTCGCAACCTTTCAGTGCACAGGACAATGCTCTAACCAACTGAGTTACTCTGCTCATTTTCAGTGAGGCTACTGGAAAATGTAAAACTACATCTGTGGCTTGTATTCTATTTATATTGGACAGTGTTAATCTAGAACCTTAGAGCTTGATCATTTTACTCTATTTTGAAGCAGACTCCAATTCTTTTTTTTTTAAGATATTATTTTTTTAAAATATATTTTATTGATTTTTTACAGAGAGGAAGGGAGAGGGATAGAGAGCTAGAAACATCAATCGATCAGCTGCCTCCTGCACACCCCCTACTGGGGATGTGCCCACAACCAAGGTACATGCCCTTGACCAGAATCGAACCCGGGACCCTTCAGTCTTCAGGCCAATGCTCTATCCACTGAGCCAAACCGGTTTCGGCTTAAGATATTATTTTTTGTTATTAATCCTCACTGGAGGATATTTTTCCATTGAATTTTAGAGAGAGTGGGAGGGAGGGAGACAGAGAGAGAAAAACATCAATGTGAGAGAGACACATTGATTGGTTGCATCCCAGCCAGGGCTAGGGATTGAGCCTGCAACTGAGGTACATGCCTTTGACTGGAATCCGGGACCCTTTAGTCTGCAGGTAGATGCTCTATCCACTGAGACAAACCAGCTAGGGCTCTTTCTTTTAAAAAAGAAAAAATATATACATATATATATGCACACACACATACATATATATATATGTATTTTGTATTGATTTCAGAGAAGAAGGGACAGGGAGAGAGAAACATCAGTGATTAGAGAGAATCATTGATCAGCGGCCTCCTGCACACTCCCTACTGGGGATGGAGTCCGAAACCCGAGCATGTGCCCTGGCCCGGAATCAAAGCATGGTCTCCTGGTTCATAGGTCGACACTCAACCACTGAGCCACACCTGCGGGGCCAGACTCCAATTCTTTCTAGTCAAAGTCTGGCCCTACCTACTTCAATCCCTAGGTCTGCCCTTGTATATAAGTGGGATGGCCATTTAAATGAGAAGGAATCTCTGTTTGGCTGCTTAATTTCTATTCTGTTTGGTTAACTTTTTTAAAATTTTGTACCTAAAAAACTTATTTTAATATACTGTACCAGAATTATGTATTCCTTATTAAAATATCAGAAAATAGCCCAGCCCTGTGTTAATGTGGTTGAGGGTCGAGGCATGCACCAAGCAGTCCCAGTCAGGGCACATGCCCGGGTTGCAGACTCGATCCCCAGTAGGGGCATGCAGGAGGCAGCCAATAAATGTTGATGCATCAATGTTTCTATCTCTCTCTCCCCTTCCTGTCCTGTTTCTCTAAAATCAATAAAAATAAATAAACAAACAAAATCAATAAAAAACCATATTTTAAAATATGTATTTTTTATTTATTTCAGAGAGGGAGAGAGAGATAGAAACATCAATGATGAGAGAAAATCATTGATTAGCTGCCTCCTGCACGACCCCCACTGGGGATTAAACCCGCAACTCGGGCATGTGCTCTAACCGGGAATTGAACCATGACCTCCTGATTCATAGGTTGACGCTCAACCACTGAGCTGCCCAGCTGGGCAATAAAAACATTTTTTAAAAAAAAAACATCAGAAAATACTGGCAACAAAAAGAATAAAACAAAATCACCCATAAAATCCAGATAATCACTACTGATATTTTGGTATATACCCTTCCTGAAATTTTCAACACAAAAATACATATAGAGGCATGTGTGCACACATTTATTTGTTTATTTATTTTGGGGAACATACTGTATATATTATTATTTTTTTAATATATTTTATTGATTTTTTACAGAGAGGAAGAGAGAGGGATAGAGAGTTAGAAACATCGATGAGAGAGAAACATCGATCAGCTGCCTCTTGCACACCCCCTACTGGGGATGTGCCCGCAACCAAGGTACATGCCCTTGACCGGAATCGAACCTGGGACCCTTGAGTCCGCAGGCCGACGCTCTATCCACTGAGCCAAACCGGTTTCGGCTGTTTTTTTTTCTTTTTTAAAAAAATATATTTTTATTGATTTCAGAGAGGAAAGAAGAAGGGGAGAGAGAGAGAGAAGCATCAATGACGAGAGAATCACCAACTAGCTGCCTCCTGCACGCCCCCAACTGGGGATGGAGCCCACAATCTGGGCATGTGCCCTTACTGGGAATTGAACCCTGACCTTCTGGTTCTTAGGTCGACACTCAACCACTGAGCCACGCCAGCCAGGCTCTATATATTATTTTCTAATCTATTTTCTTTTTTATGCAGTAAGACACAGAAACATCTTTCCATATCAATAAAATATTTTTCCAGTTTCATTTTTTAATATATATTTTTATTGATTTCGGAGAAGAAGGGAGAGGGAGAGGGAGATAGAAACATCAATGATAAAAATCATTGATTGGCTGCCTCCTGCACACCCCCTACTGGGAATTGGGCCGGGCATGTACCCTTGACAGGAATCAAACCCAGGACCTTTCAGTCCGCAGGCTGACACTCTATCCACTAAACCAAACCAGCTAGGGCTCCAGTTTCATTTTTAATGACTTTACTTGTCACTTTAGAAATGAAGCCTTTCCTAACCACTCTATTTAAATTTGAAATCTATACATACGTACACCTTTCAATCCTGCCCTAATGAATTATTTTTCTTCATAGCATTTTTTAAAAATATATTTTATTGATTTTTTACAGAGAGGAAGAGAGAGAGGGATAGAGAGTTAGAAACATCGATGAGAGAGAAACATCGATCAGCTGCCTCCTGCACACCCCCTACTGGGGAGGTGCCCGCAACCAAGGTACATGCCCCTGACCGGAATCGAACCTGGGATCCTTGAGTCCGCAGGCCGACACTCTATCCACTGAGCCAAACCGGCTTCGGCTTCATAGCATTTTTTAAAAATATATTTTTATTTATTTCAGAGAGGAAGGAAGAGGGAGAGAGAGAAACTTCAATGATGAGAGAGAATCATTGATCGGCTGCCTCCTGCACCCCCCCCACTGGGGGTGGAGCCCACAACCCCGGCATGTGCCCTTGACTGGAATAGAACCTGGGACCCTTCAATCCGCAGGCCGATGCTCTAGCCATTGAGCCAAACCGGCTAGGCTCTTCATAGCATTTGTCACCTAACATATAATGTTAACATTCGTGAATATTGTGAAATTTATTTATCTATTATTTGTTTGTTTCTCTTACTAGAATGTAAGTAACATGATGGCAGAAATCTGTGGTTGTTTTTTCACTTCTCTACTTCAGTGCCTAGAACTATGCTTAACACACAAAAGATGTTTGAATGTTTTGCTACATGAATGACTGAATGAAGAACTATATAATATTTATTATATTGTTTTCTAGTTGATTTTTAAAATACTGTAATTTATATCTCACCTCTATCTACATTTAAGGCAGCTTTTAAAAATTTTCAAAGGATCTGGTCTTAAGTAAAAACACAATATCTACAATCCATCAATTTGCTAAAATTGTAACTAAATGTTGCTTAACTTTAACCAAAAATGCCATTTGGAGAAATAACATTCACAGAAAACTGAAAGGTAAACAATCCACCTGTCCATTTAGTCTAAAATGTATCCCAATATTATTAAACTGTAGCATCATAGAGCATATTTTGGCCAAATTGTGATGACCCTACTTAAACAAACTTAGGGCCTACTGAATCCCTTTGACCAGAATCGAACCCAGGACCCTTCAGTCCACAGGCCGATGCTCTATCCACTGAGCCAAACCAGCCAGGGCCATGTTTTGTCTTTTGAGTATTCTATTAAGATGTTGCTTTTTGGCAAATATAAGTTAATCAATTATTAAACCAAAAACACTGCAGTGGAGATAAATGCACTAGCTATCATAGCCTGAAGGTTTTAACTATTAAGAGCATCTAATTCCCCTTTCCCCTAGTGCCATGTTCACCAAGCCACTCTCAAATTTTAAGATGGCCTGCCTGTATATTTTTTACAGAGAATGGAAATGCAACCCTGCCTCTAAGCAATATATTTCTTTCTACAATTTTAACACATAAACCCAAATATTTTATTGCATTGGATTCTGGAAAGACTAGAAAATTCTGCTTGTAATTTAAAATTAGGACCACTATTTCTGTCAGACATGATTTTGATGTGGTCCTAGACCAGAAGTACAGAAGGATGGGCTGACTAATTCCTGTAGTTTCCATCCAGCTTAGCAGTTGGCATTAAAATGTCTGAAACCCACTGTCTCAAGGGACCAAGAAAGGAAGCAGGAACTTCATTTTTGCAGACTTATTTTAAGTCTAAATAAAGTAGGCAACAGGGTATATTGGGAAGAAATGCTCATTATCACATGCTTCTGATCAGAGTTTGAACACAACTGGGGACTTGACTGCCATCATACAAAGATATTTGGTAGGTTTTCTTTGTACCGTCCCCAAGTACCACATACACACAGCCTCTGAAGGCTTGGGCTGGCACAGATGGAGTTCTTGGCTTTAGGCATTTGACCGAAGTGGGAGGATAGGGGAACAACTCTGATTTCCTATCTCAACACCTTCCACAATCTCTGTTATTCCAGTTCTTGCCTTTAACATGACAAGATGATTGGATCAAGAAATGTCCTGGGGGGCGGGGGTAGGAGTCAGCTGGGGAAAAAGGAAACATATGTAAAACTTTAAACAATAAAAAAAAATTATAAAAAGAAAGAAATGCCCGGACCCCAGGCTACACAGTGTAGAAGTCACAAACCCTGATCAGTCCTTCTCATTAAACTTCTGGGCTTTATTTATTATTTATTTTTTTAATACGACCATTACATATTACACAAAAATAAAAGTCAAACGAACTTGGTATTTATAAATTATTAAATAAAAATACAGGAATATATATTTATATTTATAGAGCTTTTTCTTTTCTTCTAAACTAACCAAATCTTTCTCCCGCCATTTTATGATTTAAAAAAGTAAAATAGTGTATGCCCTAGAATAAGTGGGGAGTGGGCTTAATAATCGCAGGACCCAGTTCCTCTACTTCTGCTCTTTCCTTGGCCTAAGCAAGTCCCTATTTGTCCCTTGGGCTCTGGAGAGAAGGAAACACCCTCTCCACCTATTTAATCTCTGAAAAATAGCAATTAGATTTATTTCCCTTATTCAAAAAAAAAAGGAATGGGTTTAAAAATTAGGAGCCATACTCAGGCTTCCTGGCCAAGAACTAATCCCAAGGAACTATATGGCTCTAGAAGAGTCTCTACTTTTCCCTGACAGAAGATTCTCTGGGGTTTCCATTGCCCCTCAAGAAGGGCAAGAGAGTTCCAAACAGCTCACTGTGGTCCCACCCAAGCTATGCTTCCAGGAATCCATACCCACCCCCTTCCCCTTTCAGAATACAGCCTCTCCTTCCGCCCAGGTGTGAAGGCCTCCGAGTAGGGCATCTCAGTAACCATGGTCCCCGCTGCCCTGTTTGCTGAAGGCCCCCAGAAGAGCTAACATGGAAAGGCACCCTGTAGTAGAGGGTAGGGTGACGAGTCTGCCCCAAATCTGGGGGAGCACAGGCTCCAATTTGGAGCTGATGTTCTAGTCAGTGGTTTTCTAACTTTTTTTCAGCAGCAAACCCCTTAATGCAAATAAAATCTTACCCTGAACCCCGACATGTAAGACAACTACAAGGAGAGCTGTTCTATTTGAGGGCAAGTAGCTCAGCCTGCTCAGAGTGCCAGCCTCCCCCCTCCCCTTTCACCTTCATCTTCCCCAAGGACTCCTGAGGCAACCCCTAGGAAATGTTGGGGCTCTGCCAAGCAGTTTGAAAACCACTGGCCTAGTTTGTCCTGAGCAAGTCAGAGACCCCCCCACCCCCACCCCAATGGCCTGCCACAGAGCAGCCTTGAGTTCCTAGCATCAGCATACTCATGACAGACCAAGTGGCACATGCAGCCTACCACCTCCCCCATAAATACCATTGAAAAGTGCAGCCCTCTCTCAAGCATAAAAGTTTGGGCTAACCACCTGAGGCCAATTTTGGTCCCACATTTTAGTGAGTACAACTATGTTGCCACCTTCTGGGACCAAGTGAAAAATCTCCAAGAAGAGTTAACCATGGTCTAGCTAAGCTGATCAGTGCTCAGGATCAAGGGCAGGGTTCTAGAGCACTGTGTGTGGAGAAGTCAGCATCGGAGAGCAGCAATTTCAGCACCTTAGAAAGTGCAGCAGTGAGGTCTGGCTCAGGGCATGCATTTGGAGTGAAATCATTTCTTTCTCAAAAGAAAAAGCTATAATCTGAATCTGTTCTAGAGGGCTGTGAGCTCTAAAGTCAACATTCGCAGACTCTGAGGTACAGACAAGTAACACCCATGCAAGTAGCGTGGCTTCAAAGAAAATAGGTATGCTTCCAGATCATGGTATTGTCTCCAGAACCCACACACCTGGCCCTGATAAAGCAGCATCAAAGCCCACCACACGGAACAGGCCAGGCACGAGTACACATCACCCTCACACCCATGGGTTTCAGAGCTGGAATGTTCCTCTCAAGGCATCAACAGTCTCACCGAGACATAGTGCAGGACCCAGACTGTATTCTAGATCAGCATGTACGTCTACACTCAGAAGGAAAATTAATGAGAGCCCCAATTTAGAGTTTAAGTTTGGGAACGTAAGGTCCCAGAGATAGGGAACACTTTAGGCACCAGTGTACCCCAGTGGGAGAGGAAGGCAGCAGGCAGGTCCAGCTACCAAAGCGTCTACCCACTGCAGGCTCCGCAGCCCTGCCTTTCTGTCAGAGCCCAGGAGGCAGCAGCAAGTGCACGATGCACGAGGAAGGGGGACCGTGAAGGAACACGGCCAGCTGTAGAACTGCACCTCTCTCCCAAGCCCTGCTACCGACTTTCTGCAGAGAAGTGCCCGAAGCCCTCAACTGTATACAGTGTTTCTCCCTCAGCCTTGAGGCAACAGGACAAGGGAAGGAGGGAGGGGGGGATTGAGTGAGGCAGAGAACTGCCCCCTGTTCTTGCCACTGCAAGAGGGAATGTTTTCTCCTTAAAGAATCCGACTACCACCACATTAGACAAGCAGCCCAGCATGCACATGAGCACGCGTGCACATGCACACACATGTCCAAGCAGCCCCCTGTCACAGCCACCTCTCCCTATCACCTGAGAATCTGAGCTTCCATTCAAAGGGATGCGCCCTCTGTGTTTTCCCCAAATCCCACTCATCCAATGGAGATGCCAGCCCCTTCTGCAAGTCCACCTTCCTCAGGGCTGCAAACTGAGCTCCAGCTAGTTTCCTGTGCCCACACCTATAGGCATGATCCCTCCCACCGCCCCCTACCCCTGGAATGACTCCATCTCCTGGCCCCCTGACTTTCCAAATACATTCTCCAAGGTCTCCAGTTCACTATTCCAACTGCCTGCCTGGCACACTCAGTTCCCTCACACACTACCCTGCCCCTTCCCATCCTAGTTCCATGCCCATCCATTCACCCCACTTCTTTTAAGGGCATTCATTCTCTGTTCTGTTCCTGCTCTCCTGTCCCCCAGCACACCTAGCCCCACTTGGCCCTGGACTTTCTCACTTGCTGGCAAAAAATGCTCCTACAGTTACCAAGGCCCCTAGTGCCACGGCCCCCGTCAGCACTGTCCTCACTGAGGCCCAGTTCCCCTCCCGCAGGCGTCGAGCCTCCTCCAGGGCCCCGTCCCCGTACAGAGCTGTGAACTCCGCCTGTGGGAGAGAGGGGAAGTAGGAGAGAAAGGAGAAAGGGATATCAGGAGAGGAAAGAGTAGAGAAAAGAGGAGAGGGAGAGTTCCAGTTCCATTCACTGCAAGCACTACCCCACACCCAGCCCCACTCTGGCCAAAGCTAACTGGCTGCCATCCCCTCTCATCCCCCATGAGCGCCTGGCTTATCTGCCTTCCCTGCCTCAAGTGAATCCCAACCATTCTTTGGACAAAAATTCTGCTAAAAAAAATATAAAAAATTAAGAAATTCTACTCAGAACTGGCATCCTTTGACTAGACTTGCCTGACCACCACCCATCCCTGATTCCTGCCCCCATGCCAATGTACTCAAGTATAAAATGACGTCTGGATGCCATTTGTCTGCTGGCACTCCCATGGGTACTGTGGATTCTGTCCTCTACTTTAGACCATGTGCCCAGCCAGTGATGACTGCATGGCAGCCCTGGAGTGCAGCAGCTAGCGTCATGCCCATAGCGAGGGCATCTGATTCCACCCAGATAGGGAGTCTCAGCCCCCATGCCTCATTCATTCCCAGCACAGCCTCCCAGCCTCCAGCCCGAGCACCCCGCCCCCCACGCCCCTCCTGGAGACCAGCTTTGCAGAGGGATGTGCAGAGCAGCAACTGAGAAGCTTCTTACCCAGCCCCCACTACTGTGGATCCAGTCGGCCAGCCGCGTCTCCAGGTAGGCCACCATCCACTCCTGTACTTGTCCCACAAGTGGCTCCATCTCCTTGTTGACACTCTCAGCACACAGCGCAGCTCCAAAGACAAAGAAGGCCACAAGGCGACCCCAGTTGGGGCCCCCTTGGAAGAGTTCATCAGAGACCTGGGTGAAGCGTTGCTGGGCTGAGCCTGGGGTCACATGCAGCTGAGCCGCCAGATCAGAGAAGGTACGACGGAAACGGGTCTCAAACTCATCGCCAGCTGCCCGCATGGCTTGGTGCAGTGGGTCAGCTGCTGGGCCCTCTCCGGGACCCGCTCCACAAACATAACCCTTCTGCCTCAGCTTGTAGCCTACAAAGTCTGCCACCAGAGCCCGTGTGTCTGGGGCCGAGGCTGGGGTCGCCATCCGGGCGGCTGTAAAGGTCAAGGATGAAAGACTGGCATGAATATATATGGTCAGAGACACAGAATGGGGCATTTCAGGTTTGGCCAACCCAATGAGACAGGAAGGAAGGTGGGAGGGAATGTTCAGAGACTGCTAGGCAGGGAGAGGCAACAACAAGGAGATTAAGTCATAATGATGGGCCAGGACATGAGGGGCTGGCCATTAAATTCGTAATATCCCGAATTAAATGTAAACAAGTTAATTTAAAACTACTTTAGATTTTACCCATAATAAGACAACACCAGTTCTATGATACCCCTACAAACCCATCTCTGTAGTACACACCTTTTGGCTAGAGAAGAGGCTTAGAACCTCCCCAGAGGTAAGATGTGAAGATGCTGGCAGAGGCACAAGATGGGGGAGGAGACAGGGGCGGAAGGGAAAGGTGGGGGAACCAAAGGGTTGCCAGGGGCAGAGAAGGACGGGCACACTCACCCAGCCTGGATGGCAGCTCTTAGGACCCAGCACTGGTGGCAAGGAGCCCCCAGCTGGGGCCTTTCATCCTCCTGGCCTGCGTGGAGCCCTGGGAAGGGGAGGAGGATATCAGAGCTAGATGGGGAAGGCCAGGGATTAGGGTCTGGGCTGAGAAAGGCTGGGATTGCAGCTCCCAGGACCAGGCCCCTGCCTCCAACGCTCTACCAGCTGTGTGGCCGAATCCATGTTTAATGACTGTCCTCCCGGGAAACCCAGGGCCAAGGGCTTCCTGCTGACACCATCTCTACTCCGGTCTCCCCCCAGTGCAGCCCAAAGGCCCAGCTCCTCCCGCACCCCAACCCTCAGCCTGTCTCCAGTCCCTCCTGCCTGCCAGGTTAGGGATCTCACGGGTCAGGCCGCTGGCTGCCGGGATCCAGGCCGTTTCCTGGTGCAGGAGCTGGGAGGGAGGGAGAGTGGGAGGAAGGGAGGGAAGGAAGGAGGGAGGAGAAAGGGGGGGAGGGAGGGCCCGGCGCCTGGTGATGATGGGGCCCAGAGATGCGTCCAGAGAGAGGGGCGGGGCTGGGACGCTGGCTCGGGAAGGGCCACAATTCGGGCAGAGAGAGGGCTGCTGGTGGCTCAGAAGAGCCGGGCGGAGAGGGCACTGAGGGCTGGGCTGGGCTCCTGACGCTGGAGGCTGCCCAGAGAAGCTGTCTGGGCGTCAGCAAACCTCGGAGCAAATCCAGCATTTACAGAAGACCTCTGCTGTTCCATGTACTTGTTGAACTTTTCTGGCCGTGGAGTGGGTGCCCGGGAAAGAAGCAGTTCCCGTACCGGTGGGAACTGCCTGCTAGATGCCTTGCTCTGTGGAACTGGCACACACAACATGGACACCCAGCATTTCACTTCCTCTTTGCTTCAGGACCTTTAACCCAGTGCTCTGGTGTAGGCTGTGGCTTTAGCCAGGCATCAGGGAGCCCGGACTTGGATCGCAAGCAATTTCTGCAGGTAACTTTTCATCTTCTTTCTTCTTTTTGTAAGCATATTGGTTTCCTTTTTCTTTTTACCCAACATATAAACTCGTTTTCATTATGAAAAAGTCATAGAGGTATAGAGAAAAAACACACACAAGTTCTCAATCTCCCTCTTCCCCTCTCACAGTTCCACCTCCCTTCCTGGAAGTTGCCAATCAAAGTTAATGTTTATCCTTTCAGATGACATATACATGCATATATATGTATGTCTATTATTATACATGGCAGTACATTTATACAGGGCAGTTCACAGGTTGTGAAGCTGTTTGACCACAGCTGATCCACACTAGGCCATTCTCGGGCATCCTGACGGGCCCACCAGCTTTTGCAGCTGGCACTTCCCTCAGCTCCATTTGGAGAGATCTCCAACCAAAGGCCATAAAGAGGTAACCCAATTCTCCTTTCCTGCCAGTTCCCTTTGCTTCTCTCTTCAGTCCAAGCCTTGGTATTACCATCTGCCCCTATGGTCACTGGACAAACAAGGTCTTTTCTGTAACAGTCATAGTAACCACTAACACATGTTGAGGACTTTTTAGGTGCTAAGTGCTTTCTTTACATGCATGATATTTTATTCTCACACCAATCCTTATTCTGTTTTATCCTCATTCGATGGATGAGGAAAGTGAGGCTTGGAGAGGTTAATTTGCTCAAAGCCACATACTGAGAAGCTGGGATTCAATCTAATTCTGTCTCGAAAGCTTGTCATAACACCGTATTGCTTCAAGGTCCCGCTTCACTTCAGGTCATCAGTGTGTTACCATGCCGTTTACAAGCCCAAACTCAGTTCTGTCCTGCATTCTGAACACAGCCTATTCCACTCCTTTATGACTATTAGAGGCCCGGTGCACGAAATTCATGAATTCGGTGGAGGTGGGGGTGTCCCTCAGCCCGGCCTATGCCCTCTCGCAGTCCGGGAGCCCTTGGGGGGATGTCCAACTGCCGTAGAGTGGGGAGAGGCTCCCGCCACCACCATTGCGTTCGCCAGCCGTGAGCCTAGCTTCTGGCTGAGCAGCACTCCCCCTGTGGGAGTGCACTGACTACCAAGGGGGCAGCTCCTGCGCTGAGCATCTGCCCCCTGGTGTCAGTGTGCATCATAGCGACTGGTCATTTTCGCTGTTTGGTCTATTTGCATATTAGCCTTTTATTATATAGGATCCTTTCAACCACCCTCACTTTTTCTTTGCTCTTGGGCTGATCTTTCCAGCTGCTACCAGCAATGTTGTTTCCTTCTTCTGAGAATAACTTAATCTAGTCCTTTGTTTGAAATCCTGATTTCTTCTAAGACATTTGCTTGAAATAAAACATTTTTAAGTCTCAGAATCTAAATATATTTCTGTCTTCAACACATTTATTTATAAGCTCTTTGAGAACAGGAACTGAATTGTATTCACTTTTATGTCCTCACAGCCTAATAGACCCTCAGTAAATGTTGACTGAATAAATCACTCAATGCCTGTGGTCAGTTATTGAGCAGACCTGGTCAGATGTTTAAAGACAACTGCAGTGGCTATTTAAGACACAAAGGCTTATTTGGAATAAAGGTTCAGTGTCAGTCTGAGCCCAGACAGAGCTGCTGGACCAACACAAATTATATTGGGTTCAAAGCTATGTATTTCAAGTATCTTCTCAGACTAATACCACAGAGCCAAGGAATGGCAGCTCAAACTGTAGACAGTGCAACAGAGGTTTTGCTAGAAAATCTCAGGCCATATAGGCTAATCGTGAACATTATTCTGTTAATGATATATTTCACCAGTGCAAGGAAGACAGTTGTAAACTGGTTGACTGCAAAACAAATTAGTGAAACATTATTTTACACCACCAAGATATAAAAAAATATGTCCATGGATTTATGTACATATGTATTAAATAAGAAAATAAAACTCAGTATTACTTTAAAAATTAGTCCTGGCTAAATAGCATTACTGTGGTTATTACAATACCACGGCTGGAGTTAAAATGCAAACAGGAATGAATTGTACAATGTTAAGATAGTATATGTCTCTGTTTATTTCCAACTTAGTCACTGGTGATTTTTAAAAAAATATATTTTATTGACTTTTTACAAAGAGGAAGGGAGAGGGATAGAGAGTTAGAAACATCCATCAGCTGCCTCCTGCACACTCTTTACTGGGTATGTGCCCGCAACCAAGGCACATGCCCTTGACCGGAATCAAACCTGGGACCCCTCAGTCCGCAGGCCGACGCTCTATCCACTGAGCCAAACCAGTTAAGGCAGTCACTAGTGATTTTATAGTTAAACTCTCCTGCTGTTTTAAATTTAGAGATTCCATTTCTATTATGAGTCCCCATATTTCAGTACTCTGAAGATGTTAACTGTGACCATTAAATGTTTTAATCTTGTATAACCAATTAGATAAGGAAGTGGACTTTAGAGCCAGGCTGCTGAGATTCTAATCCTAGCTCCCCAATTATTATCTGGGTAATCCTAGGCACAGGTCCTAGCCCCTCTCCATTGATTTTCTCATCTATACAATAGCTATAGTCATACTCCCTGCTCCTATGATGGCTGTACTATAGGATTTAATGTTTTAAAATTCTTACAACCATACCTAGCATACTGTAAATGCTATATAAGATCAGTAGGCAAGTTAGAAAACAAATAAAACTTCACATGCATTTTTCACTAACAGAGAAAAAAATGGGCTGATCTTTCCAGCTGCTACCAGCTGCTCTGTTAGTGAAAAACACATGTTTTTGGAACTTCCCATTGGAACTAGAATCCTACAGTCTCAGCTCCAAGAGAGTGGTGTGCTTATTCATTCAATAATTTGAGGGCCTACTCTGTGATGAAACTATGACTCAGATACAGCCTCTGTCATCAAAGGGCTTACAGTCCGGTTAGAGATCAGAACTCTAATCCACTTTTTAAAAGGACGATAACTCTTAAGTCCAGAGAAGTTGTGCCTCGCTCAAAGTCACGCAGCTGAATAGCACCAGAGGTGAAACCAGCAGCTGTCTTTCTACAGCTCTCAGTTCAGAGCTCTTTCCAATGGGCCACCCACTCTTGTGAGCACATCTCAGCTTCTGTTTGGGACTCTACCTAGTTTCATGACCTTCCCTTCTTTGCACCCACCGCCAAACCGCTCCCCAACCTGAAGCCTCGGGTTTAGAAAAGAAAACGGTAAGCCCTTAAGAAAAAGCCACACGCTGCGCGTTTTGGACCTCCCCTGCAAGAAAAGGAAACGTTACTCTTTACATCCTGCGGTAACTCTTCCAGCAAGGTTGAGGCCATTGGAAAAAAAAAAAGGTGAAGTGGTCTTTCTCAGGACCGAAAGGGTGGAGTCCCCGCCCCCTGATGCAGCTTGCAGCCGAGGCCTTGAAGACAGATGGGGAGCCACCTGTCAGAGGGCGGTGGGCGGGGGCCGGGGCCGGGCAGGCCGGAGACCGGAGGGTGTGTGCGACTGAGCGCACGCTCAGAGCAGACAGCTTGCAGAAGCCGGGAGGTGACCGTCTAAAACCCTGGGAGCTGCCGGCCGGAGGGAAGGGAAGGTAGTCAGGGAACTGAGGCAGAATTACGGGAGGCAGAGGATCTGCAGGGAGGGACGGCTAAAGCCGGCGGCTGAAGCGGGCCCGGAGGCTTTGGTCCTTGGGAGGGAGGGTAACGCAGCGGCGCTGCGGGCGGGCCCTGCGGGGCGGGGGATGCCATGTCTCGCGAGCGGCCCCCCCGCACGGACATCCCCCGCAACCTGAGCTTCATCGCCTCGCTGACGGAGCGAGCCTACTACCGCAGCCAGCGGCCCAGCCTGGAGGAGGAGCCGGAGGAGGAGCCAGGAGAGGGCGGGACGCGCCTCGGGGCCCGATCCCGCGCTCAAGCTTCGAGTCGGGGTCGCCGGGCTCGCTCTGCACCCGCCGGAGGCGGCGGGGCCCGGGCGTCCCGGAGCCGCAGCCCCGACACCCGCAAGAGAGTGCGTTTCGCCGACGCGTTGGGGCTCGAGCTGGCCGCCGTGCGCCGCTTCCGCCCGGGAGAGCTGCCCCGGGTGCCCCGCCACGTGCAGGTCCAGCTGCAGAGGGACGCCCTCCGCCACTTCGCGCCGTGCCAGCCCCGCGCCCGCGGCCCGCAGGTAGGCGGCAGAGGCACGCTCTCCTCCGGGGCCTCCCCATCCCCGCCGTCCGCGTGGGGGAGTGAACTTGTCGAGGGAGACCCATCGTCACCCTCCACCTCGGGCTTGCTCCGGCCCTTCCCTTCCGGTGGGGGGCGCTAGGCTACTTTCGCCGCCGGGCCGCTTTCTGACCGAGGGCACCCGGGGTCGGGCTCGGATGGGTCCGGTTCCTCGCCCTGACCCCACCCCTGCCCCTGCCCTCCCTCCTCCGCGGCTCGGTCCTCCCTCTGCCTCTCTCGTCCCCAGGAGGCGCGCGCCGCCCTGGAGCCCGCCCGCGAACCCGGCTTCGCCGCCCGTTTGCAGGCGCAGCGCATCTGCCTGGAGCGCGCCGAGGCGGGCCCGCTGGGCGTGGCGGGGAGCGTGCGGGTGCTGGACCTGGCCTACGAGAAGCGCGTGAGCGTGCGCTGGAGCGCCGACGGCTGGCGGAGCCACCGCGAGGCGCCCGCCGCCTACGCCGGCCCGGCCCCGCCCCCGCCGCGCGCCGACCGCTTCGCGTTCCGCCTGCCCGCGCCTCCCGTCGGGGGCGCCCTGCTCTTCGCGCTGCGCTACCGCGTGACGGGCCACGAGTTCTGGGACAACAACGGCGGTCGGGACTATGCTCTACGCGGGCCCGAGCACCCCGGCAGCGGCGGAACCCCGGAGCCGCAGGGATGGATCCACTTTATTTGAGACGCCTGCGGCCGACTGCGAAGGCACCGGGGGCCGGGGGAGCCCGAGGATGTGGCGGGGAGGAGCGGGAGAAGACGAGTTGGGCGGGGAGTTGTCCTAGAGAGTCGAGTGGGGAAGAAATCGAAGGGGTGCGGAAGTGGGAAGAATCGAAGTCGGGGAGACAGAGTGGAAAACACCAGTTGGATGTGAGTAAAAAGGAACCCAAGGCATTCAGGAAAGGAGACCGGAAAGGGTGCTGAAAGCAGTAGGAAAAAGCAAAAGAAAAGCGATGGTGATAACGTTCTCTTCCGTGCGTGGGCGCCGGGAGAGCTTGTCGGGCCCACGCAGTCAGAGGTTAAGGTACCTCTCGGATTGAGGACGTGTTTTGTATGAAGTCATCCGGCTCATTCCCTTCCCCCCCCCCCCCAAGTTTGACACCTCGGGTCCCCCAGTCCTGCCCATCCTAGCTTTAATTCAGCCATAATTGCCTTGTTGAAGTTCCAGGAACTTGGCCATCGCTCCCTAGACCCTGGCATCATGCTGGGGTTCCCTTGTCACCCCTGATTGTCCCTGGCTGCAGTCTCAGAATTGGCTGGAGAGTGATGGCAGGTAGCAGTCAGAGCCCCTTCCTCCAGCCTCCTGACAGCCCTGGGGGTTAAGATGAAGACAAAACCAACTCAGGGCCTGTCCTTGCAGCCAAATAATGCAGCGCCTAAAGGGCTGATACACTCAGGGGCTTCCCGGAAAATGCCCCTTTCTGGGGTGCTTTCTAATGACCTATAAGCACTTTATGGACTGTATTTGTCAAGGGACAGTGAATCCCAAGAACCACTAATCTGCTTCTTCAGAAGACAAGGAAGTCACTGACTAGCTATATAACTTTGGACACGTTCCTTCACCTCTCTGCGGCCCAGTTTCCTCCTTGGGAAATTGGATTTGGATTAGATGATCTCTTACGGACCCTGGTTTTGACATTTTATGATCTGTGAGTGGCACAGTATAGATGAGAAGCCACATGCTCCAACCTACAGTTGGAGAGCTACAGTTCAGAACACGCAGAGCCCCTAGCATCTGATTGGGGCTGAGGATTGGTCTTCCACAGCCCAGGAAGCATCCCCAAACCAGCCTGCAACCTCAGTGTTCAGCCTCTCAAACCACAGCCCATCCTCTGCCCTTGCTTTTTGCGCTGGCCCCAGCCTGGGTTCTCTGAGATAGCTTTGAAGAGGTGCATCTCTCTTGGGGATAGTGATGCTGGGAGATCCCAAAGATGAAAGGAAACAACATTGGGGGCTCTCTTGAGGAGAAAGGATTATGGGCATAAGGAAGGGAAAGCATTTCAAATTAAGAATCAAAACAACTTGAAAATTAAATGGCTCCAGAAGATGGCAGTCTGCTCCATATTTTGAGCAAGTGAAGTAGGAAAGCCGGACTTTTACCCACTCACGTTCATGCCTTATATTTTTCCTAGTTAACCTCTGCTGGTTATTTTTCTTTTCCTCTTACTCTGTTCCTAAGCTCTTTGCTTTGCTTTTTTCCTGTCACTCCCTCATCACTTTCATTTTTCTTTTAGCATTATAGGGTTTTGCCTTCATTATCTCTGTTTCCATTTGTCTCCCTCTCATCCTTACTCATCTGTGCTATTCCTTCTCCCTACAGAAGAGGTGGAAAACCTACTTTTTCCTCCAAGGCCATGGTTGACCCACCTTCCTCCCTAAGCTCTTTCTTGACAGTCTTCTAGAAGGGAGAAGAGTGAAAAGCAGCAGTTCCTGGTGCAGATGAACAAGGATTTCCCAGGTAACCAGTTCCCCGTCCCCTTTTCTATCTGTTACTGATTTCTCAAAGAAAGTTTTCTGCAACCCCCTTTTCTTTGTCAGTAAGGGAGAGAGTGCATGGGCATGTACCTGTCCATGCATTTGGAATACAGTGTAGGTCTTTTTACCATGACCCTCCTGTCTAAAGCCTTAATCCTTTGAAGAAAGATGGCTGAAAGAGAGGAACCCCGAGTTATTCCTCAAATGCCCCTTTAAATATCATCCTTCTGGTGAAGAAAACAATTTCACGCATCTTACGGATCATCTTCAGGTCAGAGTTCCAGCAGAGTGAAGAGAGAAACTGTACTGGAAGCCACCAACCAATGCACCTATTAGTCATCAGTGAAGAGCCCAAGGGAGGATAAGGGAGAGGGAGAGTGGGTTGAGGCTCAGTGTGTAGTAATCTCTTGCTTAATGTGTATGCATTACTGTTATGTTGTATTAACATTTGTAATAGTACACATTTACTTATCCACTAAAATCTGATGTCTTGCATGCATTACAATATTACCCTGTTTTAGAGATAGGAAAACTCTAGAACAGTAATTTGTTCAAGATTACATAGGTCGTGAATGCAGCGCTAGGATTATGAAGCCAGGAAATCTCCAGAGCCTCTGTGCGTCATTATGATGTTATATTTTTTCCTTTAAAAACAAAATTAAAAAACTTGCCATATATCATCTCTTATTAGGAAAAAAAAAAATGCAGTTTCTAATTGTGCTCTGCCTTCCCATCCTCTCAGTCTCCTGAACTGGCTTGGAGAAGGCAAAGCACTGAGGGTCCCACATTTCCTCTCCTTCCAGGAGCTTGCGGCTGTCTCCTATGCTAGTGTCCCAGCTCTGCGGGATCAGCAAGGGACTAACCCAGCTGCCTGCTAGAGAACTTGGAATCCATTTGAACCCATACAATGGGATTCTCCCCTGATCCTAGCCAACCCTCCATACCTGTTGGTGTGCCACACCCTTTTACACTCCTACCACTAATTTGAACAGGCCAGTTGCCTAAATTTGCTGCTAGAAGGATCCCTAAGACATTGCTGGATGCTCTGTGTGCTTGGGCCCTCTCTCAGAGTCCTGGTATTAGTGGATAAATGCAAGCTGGTTGGGGGCAGGGAACCAAGGGTAATCCATTGTTTATAAGAAGTTAACTGGCCCCATTCTCAGCTTTATAGACCCAGCACACGAGTCTTCTGGTTCTTCCCATAGAGAGCTTCCCCAGGGCCTGGGGGTAAGCTGATAAGACTCAGGAAACACTAGGAGTGTTAGGCATCGTGGGGGGGACTTTCCTCTAAAGGCTGATGACTGTGTGAACAGGAGCAGTTTACAGTGTTTGTCAGCCGTGGACTAGAAAGTGCCAGAAGAGAAACTGTTACCAAAGTCAGGGGCTCGGGTCCTTGAAGCAACACAGCAGGAACACTGTTGCCTTTTTCTCTCATCCAGACGTCAGATGTCCGACAGCCTTCCTTCTTCATCGCTTTGAATGTAGCTCATCATTTCTCTTCATAATAAGCCCTAATTCCTCAACTTTCCAATCTAACTCCCACATTCCCTGCTTCTAACTCCTGTGTTTCTCTGGAGCTCCTCTGGATCCTTGTGTTCCATGGGTCATAGAATCAGAGACCTGTGAAAAAAGGCTTGTCTTTTAGAGATCATTGGGTCCTGGCTCCTATACAGATGGGGACATGGATCCAGAGATGAAAAGTGACTCCAGCAGGGTCAAATAATTTTTTTAATTTTTTATTTTTTTTAGTACAGCTCAAGATGGGCCTTAAACCCAGGCCTCTTGACTACAGCCCATTCCCTGGCTATGAAACAGGCTTCTGCACAATCAGACCCACAGTTTTTCATGGCAAGGGATATCAGAAATGTTTCATTTTCTGCTACTAGTTTCCATTCTCTTCCCCATCCAGGCATAAAGAGAAACAAAAGGAACTGATAGTTTTCTCTGTGTCCCCATCTTTGGCACTTCTGCTGATATCACTAAAGTTGCTAAAAAGATTGCATAACCTACCCATTGAATAGCTAACCTGGACAGGAAAGGCAAGTTTGCCCTGTGAATTCACCATAAACTACTGTTCTCATCAGGCCCAGAGTCTCCCCACCCTCTTCATTGTGCAGTCCTAGTCACTGGGCCCCAAACCCACTAGTATTGTGCCTCACTGCAGCTTCCTCATGCACCAGCTCTCCCTTCTGGATAAAAGACCTCATGTTTGAAATAAAATTGAAATATGAAAAGAATATATCATCAGATACTGAGAGTATTGTTTGTTTTTTGGCCAAGAGACCCAGAGGCAAATTTTCTGGTCATCTCATTTCGTAAAAGTCCTATTCCCTGTCAGCTGGAGTCCTCTGCCTAAGCAGAAGTTGGTTGGGAAGGAGTTGGGCCGCCCAGGTATACGATACGACACACTAGTAAGATCCCACCACCATTGGAGCAGTAATAAGAAAAGTTATCGGGGCCCAGTGCCTTAGTTTCCTGGCAGCACCAGCTGCTGGTGCAGTTAAAGGGAACAGCTTGGGTGGGTAGAAGTCCCGTGTTTCCCCGTGGGTGGGGGCAATTTTTCCTTAAGGGGACAATCCAAGTTACATTCTGCTCCTTAAGCACTGGAGAGAAGAGTAGAGCCCTTTTTCCCTACCAAGGGCAACCCTAAAGCCAAAGACGAGAAATGTGAGAGGGATGAAAAGCAAGGGCCTCTGTCTAAAACAGAATGGAGCAACAGAAACCGATGTTAAAGGGAGGCATCCTTGAAAAAGGTCAAGTTCTAGCATAGTACTGTCTCCACATCACCTGAAAGAGGAAAAGTCCAGTTACCCATAAAGCTCTAGTGTGAGAATGATCAGATGCCTCCTCGTTACATCATAATAGCCAAGTTGTGATGTCGCTGTGGAGTATCCCCTCTGGTACGTTATTAGTGACACTACATGTGCTGAAGAGGAGTCAACATGAGGAGCAGACATCCAAGGAGAGGTAGGTGGGGGCTTTCCAGGGGTTCCCACCATGGCTTATTGCCTGGGGTCCCTCTGTGGCGTCAGCCTGTGTTCCAGAATTGTTGACATTACGAGTCTTCCTGGAAGCTGTATGTATTCGTTTTCCAGGGCTGCCGTAACAAAATACTACAGACTGGGTGACTTAACAAATTCAGTTCTAGACCAAGCTGTCAGCAGGGTTGGTTTCATTGAAGTTCCTCTGTCCTTGGCTTATAGGTGGCTATTTTCTTACTGTGTCTTCACATGGTCTTTCCTACGTGCATGTTTGTGTCCGAGTTTCTTATCATAAGGACACCGGTCATGTTGGATTAGGACTCCCCTCAGACCTCATTTTAACTTAAATTACCTCTTTATAGACCTTATCTCTGAAAACATTAAGAGGCACTGGGAGTTAAGATTTTAACATAAGAATTTTTTGGGAGGGGGACACAATTCAAACCATAACACTATACTTACTATTTACTCACAGAAGTACTTGCAAACCACAGATGTGTCCCTACAAAACCCAAACTAAATGTATCCCTAACAACTTAGCCAATCCTCAGATGCCCAAGGCCCTCCCACGTATACCGGACGGAATGCGAAGTATGATGGAAGGAAAGTCAGAGGGAAGAGACAGCAATCTTACCCAATTGTGATGCTGACAGGCACCCAGGGAGTCCTCAGCCTGGTGCCCGGGGCCAGGTTCTTGTCACAGGATTAAGAAATAATTAAAGTGGTACATTTAGCAAAGCATACTAAATTTATTCATGTGATAGTATGCACTGAGAAGTGAGAGCAGGTGACCTCAGAACAAAACGCCCCAAAGGAGTCTTGGTGGGAGGTTTTTCTTTTTTAAATAAAGATTTTTTAAAATATGTTACCAATTATTAGGTAGAGAAGAAGGGAGAGAGAGAGAGAGAGAGAGAGACATTGATGGGCTGCTTCCTACTGGGAGTCGAGCCTGAAATCCAGATATGTGCCCTGACCAGGAATCAATCCATCGTGACCTTGGTGCACAGAAGGACACTCAATTCACTGAACTACACCAGTCAGCCCCAGCCAGGCTTCATGAAAGGGTTTTACTAAATACTAGTGTCCTGGTGCATGGATTCGTGCACATTGAAAGGAAATTAATGCCCTAACCGGTTTGGCTCAGTGGATAGAGCCTCGGCCTGTGAACTCAAGGGGTCCCAGGTTCGATTCCGCTCAAGGGCATGTACCTTGGTTGCCGGCACATCCCCAGTAGGGGGTGTTCAGAAGGCAGCTGATTAATGTTTCTCTCTCATCGATATTTCTAATTCCCTCTTTTCCTCTCTGTAAAAAAATCAATAAAATATATATTTTTTAAAAGAAATTAATTGGAATAAATATTTTAATATTGCTGTTTGCCCTTTCTCTATAATTGAAGTGTCAATCAAATTCATGATCAACAATGACAGATCGAAACACATGCGTGCGATTGGCACCAGTGAGAGCTTTATATGTATCGAGTCAACTTAGCTTTTTATATATCTATCTATATAAAAGGCTAATATGCTAAGTGTCCTTCCCTCCTTCTGACTGATCGCTATTACGTCTTGCTTTACAGCCAGGTGAAACACTTTACATTGTAGCCAAATGTCTGTGGAGCATTTTCCCATGCCTCATCTCATTTGATTCTCACAGAAATCCTGGAGTAGGTAGATAGGAGACTTGATGGAATCCTATTGTCTTTTCATTAGCTGGAAAACAGGATTTAGAAAGATTAGAAACTTGACCTGACTGAAAAGAAGTAAGAAATGGTGGACCTTGAAAATGACTTAGGGTTTTCTCACTGCGCAGAATATAGTCAAACACTGCTGCAGTTAAATATTTTACCCTTTGTTTTCTCTGTGTGATCTACAATAATAATGTGCTCTGTATTGATATTTACTGCTGTGTTGCTGACAATTACGTGAAAGAGAAGTTGAGGTGCTTCACTGGGCTGGAAAAAGTTTAAATCAGAAAGCAGGTCTAATTACGCAAGTTTATTCTGTATCTATAAAAGGCTAGGTTGATTCGCGCATGCCCGATACATATAAAGCTCTCACTGGCGCCAATTGCATGCATGTGTTTCGATCTGTCATTGTCTATTGTGAATTTGGTTGACACTTCAATTATAGAGAAAGGGCAAATAGTGATATTAAAATATTTCTTCTAATTAATTTCCTTTCAATGTGCACGAATTCCTGCACCAAGCCACTATTTAGTATAGAATAAACTTGCTTAATTAGACCTGCTTTCTGATTTAGCTAAACTTTTTCCAGCCCAGTGAAGCACCCCAACTTCTCTTTCAGGTAATTGTCAGCAACACAGCAGTAAATATCAACATGAAGCAGGGAGAATAAAGGGTAAAATATTTAACTGCAGCAGTGTTTGACTATATTCTGTGCAGTGATAAAACCTGAAGTCATTTTTAAGGTCCACCATTTCTTTTCAGTTGGGTAAAATTTCTAAGCTTTCTGACTCCGTTTTCCAGCTAATGAGAAGAAAATAGGATTCCACCAAGTCTCCTCTCTACCTACTCCAGGATTTCTGTGAGGATCAAATGAGATGAGGCATGGGAAAATGCAACACAAACATTTGGTTAAACTGTAAAATATTTGCACCTGGCTATAAAGCAAGTTGGGTTCCTGGGCTGAAGAAACTCCAAGGAGGCTAGTTGCTAGGGAGAGGAAGACAGGCGTTGCTATGTGACGTCATTACCCAGTGCCCACAGAGACTGTTTCCGGGCTGGGCTGGGCTGTGGGCCACATTTTGCTTCATGGGGTCTTGGCAGTGTTGGCTGCGATTTGGTGGGGTGTTGCTCCAGGGTGGTGGTGGGCTTGTGTCCCACTTGGGGGAATCCAAGTGTTTTGTCGGCGCCTGGTCAGTGATGCCCGTTTACTTTTAAATGGTCAGTGCGTGTCATGGCAGTTCCTGTGTTGAGTGTCTTCCCCTGGTGGTCAGTACATGTCATAGCTACCGGTCGGGTGGACAATTAGCCTTTTATATATATGTACACTAGAAGCCCAGTGCACAGATTCGTGCACCGGTGGGGGCCCTCGGCCTGGCCAATGGTGATTGGGCTGAAACTGGCTCTGAGACATCCGCGAAGGGGTCCCAGATTTCGAGAGGGTGGTTCTTGGGTGATGCACCTGGAATCGGGCTCCCTCCTCTCTGGTTCCAGGTGCATCACCCCAGAACTGCAGCTCGGCAGCTCCTGCTTGAGTATCTGCCCCCTGGTGGTCAGTGCACATCATAGCTACTGGCTGGTTGGCTGGTTGCTTAGGCTTTTATATCTGCTGATGTAGCTTGTCCTTGCCCCTCCTTTCCAGATAGTGATCCCCACCCCTTTTTTTGTTTTCTCAATTATAAGAAATTGGTGAGGGGGAAGAAGAGGTACTGGTGGGCAGTGATGGTTAGGTCTGTGATGTTCCAGCCAAGACAAAAAATGGGAGGGGAGGGGTACAGCTTGAGGCTTTGTTCCCTATTCTAACTTTCCTGCCTCGGTTACAGTTTAAGGTTTTTGTTTTTGTTTTTCCATTTTTTACAAACACCTTTGACCATGCTTACACATTGCTGGGGCTCCTTCAGTGCTTTGGAAGTAGTCTGTGAAACTTGCTTCCTAAGCTAGAGGGTAAATGTGCCTCTGGTCAGTCCTCCGAATGTCTGAGCCATGCAAAGGGAGAGAGGATTTCTACCAATAATGATGGGGGATTAACATTTCTACCTTGAGGATGACATGATGAACCCCCACTCTTCAGCACTAATTCCCTGGAAGAGCTGGGAGGGTTATTGTCTTCCTAAAGGTGGGACCCTCATTTATCTGATATTGTCAGCCTCTTCCTCTCTTCCATTCCCCAAACCAGTCAACTCCATCTTCTAAAGCTTTAGGGTGAAACCCACATAAAAGAGGGAGGCATCAGGCTGTACTCAGAACCGGGGCAGAGGAGTTTCTTCTCCTTTCCTTGGGTTCTCCCTCTCCCAAATTTGTCTTTGATTCTGCTCCTGGCTCCTGGGAACTAGTGTCTTTCTGAGACAAAAAAGGTGGCAGAGTTCTTAACCCATCATAATTCCAAGCCTGTGATTAGTGATGCCCAGAGTGACTGACTGAATCCTCCAGGGTAAGGCACTGAATTCCCACCCAGTTCTTGCCTGACTTTCCAGCCAAACAAGTCTCATTGTTTGGATTATAAGAAAATGACCACTCCACTGAAAACTCAGGGCTGCTGATGCCTAAAATGTTTCACTTTTCCCTTCCTTCATTACATACAAACCATTGGGGCATTGTAATATTCATGATTCAGGAGGTCAGTATATATACCACCAGCCCTAACTTAAACCCCGTGGGATCAAAAGCTTCTAACTCTAAAGCTGAGAATATGTGGGCGGGGCTAAAGTAGGTTTACAGTTGTTCGTATGGAAAATAATACAATTAATAAATAATAGAAGAAAAAACTTGTGTGTATTCACAACTGTAAACCTACTTTGGCCCCACCCTGTCTGTCTTTCTGTTGCTTACTCCCATGGTTCTGCGGAATACTGATTTGAAGGAGGTGGGGCTGACTCTTAGTTGAGATTGTTACTAAATGTAATGAGGGAGAGCAGGGAGGCAGGGGCAAATACAGGGCCAGGAACAGAAAATAGAGCTATTCAGTGACCTGAACAGGCAAAAGAGACTCTTTCAAAGACCAACATAGGAACCAGAGTCACTTCAGAAAGTGCTGTTCCCAAGCTTTATTCATAAGACTGAGTATCCTAACTATGCAATCTTCTGGCCCAGAAGTTCGGAGTGTGTGAAATACTGCATTGGTGGGAAGTCCATTTTACTGTCGCCTGTTTTTTTGACGGCGGAAACGAAGGTCCCAAAATATGAGGCAGAGCCCCAGGTCTTCCTTGCTGCGCGCAGGGAGCCTGGGCCTGGGAGGGCCCAGGGAGGTGCCCCCCCAGCAGTTCGTTGGGAACACCTGTTTGGTGCCAGCTGGTCCCGGGAAGCAAAAGGTGCCGCGCTCCCAGCACCACCCCCGCCTTTCCGGGCGGCAGGACATTGGATCCATCTCGTGCGCAAGTTCCCGGTAGCTCCAGGCGCTGCGTTTACAGTGACGCTGCTGAGGCCGCTGGCCCCTTGGCCGGGAAGGCGCGGCTCGCGTGTGAGACTAAGGGATGCGGAAAGGACCCAGTCCCGGGGGAAGCAACTGGAGGTGGTTGTCGGCAGCGTGGACAGCTCGGCCAGGCGCC
The DNA here is from genome assembly GCF_027574615.1 of Eptesicus fuscus. Lineage (NCBI taxonomy): Eukaryota > Metazoa > Chordata > Mammalia > Chiroptera > Vespertilionidae > Eptesicus > Eptesicus fuscus. The sequence goes on along the minus strand of NC_072477.1, from coordinate 77,385,405 downwards.
GCGAGCTCCTCGGGGGACCCCGGAGGAGCAAGGCCGCGCACCCGCAGGTCCGGCGCCGTGGGGTCGAGGGCGGGGGCAGATACTGGCCGCGGGAGGACATCTTCCCGGCCCCGCGCACCAATAGCCGCCCGGCCGAGGCCCACGCAGCCAATAGCCGACTTCAGCCGAGACCCGCGCAGCCAATGGCAGCCCGGTGTGTCCCTCCGGTGCCAGCCTGCCTGCGCCCACGAATCGGGGCTCGGGCCGCCTGGGTACCGCCCCTGGGCCCGCCCCGCCCCCAACGCGCTCCGGCTGGGCCGGACCAGAGGGGCGCGCGCTCGGGGCGGGAAGGGCATTCCTGGTCCCGACCCTCCGCGCGGGGGGCTAGGAGCAGGCCGCGCCGGGCGGGAGCCCCACTTCCATCCCGGAGGCCCCCTCCCCTCACCCCCTTGCCCCCCGGCCCATGGTGCGAGGCTGGGAGCCGCCGCCCGGGCCGGACCGCGGTGAGTGATCCCCAGCCCCCCCGGACTTCCCTTCCCGGCCCCCCGGTTTGATCTCTGACCTGCGGAGCCCTATCCCCGCGCGGGGGGTAGAATCCGAGTTTCGAACTCGCCGGGTTGTCTCTCCTTTATCTCACCGACTTTTCGGTTCCCGGTTGGAACTGGGGGAGGGTGAGTGGGTGTGTAGGGAGGAGGCAGGCTGGATTGGGACGCCCTTGGCCAGGGGAGGATAGAGATTCGCTTGCTCCCTGGGGCTCATCGCCCCAAATGCAGCAACTTTTTGTTCTCTGACCCAGTTTGGAGCCTGAGACTGCCTGTGAAATGGAGGACAGGAGAAACGTTTCCTTCCCAGGCCTCCCTCCTCCCCGGGACTACCTCCTGGCGACCTCAGCATACACACAGAAACCCGGCCTTGCTTCTGGGGAGCATTGGCCTTTAGGAACGGAAGGTTTAGGAGAAACTGCCCCCTCTGACCCCCTGCCCAGCCATACTCAGAACACTTACCAGGAAAGCGAGAACCCGAGTCCTCAGAGAGGTTCCTGGCGTTGCGTCCTAGTCTGAAACTTGTAAACTGAAGGGACACTCAAGCTGAGACCTGTTTAGTGGGGTGGGCCCAGGTCCGGTCTTTTATCATATGAACTTTTCACCACACACGTGAAGTCCTTTTACTCTATGGTTAGGATGGGTGGATGGCAGTAATTGGAAAAATATAAGCCAGTTAAAGTTGGGAATTTTTTAAATGATGCATATATATCTAAACATTGACATTAAAAGTATGTTCATTTCACCGATCTTTTGGGGGTAGCCCCCGAGTTTTCTTTGTGTAAGTCTGCGGATGGGAGTTCTCAATTGACTTTATGGAATATATACAAGCAAATCTCAAATCTGGCTGCACTCCGATAACTTTTTGAAAGTACTGATGCTTGAGTCCCACTCCAAACTAATGAAGTCAAAATGAGGAGGCTGCCCGCTTTAAAGTTTCCCAGGTAATTTCTAGTGTGCAGTCTGGTATGGGAGCCCCTGCTTCTCATTATCTGTGATTTTCAGGTTTGATTTCTTAAAAAAAAAAATATATATATATATATTTATTGATTTCAGAGAGGAAGGGAGAGGGAGAGAGAAATAGAAACATCAATGATGAGAGAGAATCATTGATTGGCTGTCTCCTGCGTGCCCCACACTGGAGATAGAGCCTGCAACCTGGGCATGTGCCCTGACCAGGAATCGAACCCTGACTTCCTGGTTCATAGGTCAATGCTCAACCACTGAGCCACCACAGCCAGGTTTGATTTCTTTAAAGTGGAGTGAGCCTAGCTGGTTTGGCTCAGTGGATAAAGCGTCAGCCTGCGGACTGAAGGGTCCCAGGTTCGATTCCGGTCAAGGGCATGTACCTTGGTTGCGGGCACTTCCCCAGTGGGGAGTGTGCAGGAGGCAGCTGATTGATGTTTCTAACTCTCTATCCCTCTCCCTTCCTCTCTGTAAAAAATTAATAAAATATATTTAAAAAATAAAGTGGAGTGAGAATTTTAAACTTTTTGAAGCAAGCTAAATGCAGAATCCTTTTGAGATTTTTAAAAATTGTTTTAAGTCCCCTGCCCCTCCAATCTTTTACAGTTGCCTTGCCTACTCCCAACTCAACAATTTTCAAAATGTATACTCTTTTGTATTGTCTTACATAGGAACCATTTTTAATGCACTAATATTTCATTGGTTTATGTAATGCTTATTACATTATTATATAAATATAGAAAAACAACGGCATAAGGGCATAAGCAGGTTTGGAAATCACACATAACTGGCCCAAGTATTCAGGGCAGCTAAAGCAGATGACTTTGGCACACTAGACAGTAGCCTACCAGACTCTAGTATCCAGTGCGCTATGGGTATTGGTCATATAATCCAGTGGGTCAATGAAACCAGGCTCCTGGCGCAGTTGAACATCCCAGCCTTCCACTCTCTCCAACTAATACCACCAATACCACTTAAACTTTCTTGAGTCTTCCATCCATTCTTTCCATTCATTCACATCAAGCTGTTTGTTCCTCTTCAAGCAGTTACCACCATTGCCTTAATTAAGTTGGGAGAACATTAGACAGAGGTTCTAAAGCTGGATTTCTGAGCAGCCAGTGAACCCCCTGAGATTATATATAATGTGTAAGTGTGAATATTTATTTCGGGGTGGAGTAGTAGCCATAACTTTCTGAGTGCCCATAACTTTTATCTGATTTGCAAAGAGTTTCATGATCTAAAAAGTTGAGAAGCACATAAATTGAATGTCACTACAAGTCCTCTAAGGCCCTTAAAACTGTACCATCAAGACACATTTCAGTCAGTACTTTTGTGCATAAAGATTTAGGGAATTCAGCAGGATCATATCTAGTCTTTCTAACTGTCTCTTGCTTTAACCATAAGCCTAGGCTCAAGCATAAAGTTCTAAACATCTATTTTCCCCCCTAGGATTATGTGAATGCCTAGTCTGGTAGTTTAAAGCTGCTCACTCTTTTCTGCCATCTGTCCAGGGATATGGAAAGCCCAAAGGGAAAGAAGAGCAATATCCTGACTATTTTTTATTAGTGACTTTCATTCTTATGAACAACTCTCTAGTTGTAGTTTTTATTTCAAAGCCAGATTCTTCCAGGGAGATACCCAGCCAAACAGCTATGGCTTAACTTAAGCCAACATTCTGTATTAGGAAGTCTTTAGTAACTTGTGTTTTGCATAATTGGAAAAGTGGATGTATACAGTACACCAAATACGGTATTTGCATTACTACATATTACATTGAAATATCAAGATGATGCCATGAGAATCTGAAGGATAACAAACCACATACATGAAAGCAAAATACTTCCTTCTAGCCTCACAGCTGTGCCTGCCTTATTTACTATGTGGCAATCTTCATCCTCATACTGGAGGATGCTACATTTATTCCTTAGGCTACATTTTTCTCATATCCAAAGTGTTACTGTGTCCTTAAAGAACAGGTACAAGACTGTAAGGGTGAGGGTGAATAAACAAAATAAAAAAAAGAACAGGACACAAAGAAGGTTAAGTAGATGTCAAGTGTTGCAATCAAAGTATTCTCCAGCTTAAGTTTGGTGTTCCTATGGGTTTAGACTTGACTGTGCAGGCAATTCCTCACAGGCCACTCACCCACGTCCGGGGTGAATCTGGAGGGTGGAGGGAGAGCTACCACACTGGCAATCAAAAAGGATTTATATCCAAATTATGGATTCAGTTCTCCTAAAGCAGTGATTTTTATACTTTTTTAAAACAGCAAAATCCTTTCTGGAGTTATTACTCTCAAAATATAAGAAGTAAAAAAAAAATCACATATAATTTTCCTCTTGTCCCTGTTAAAATCTGCACTCTGCAAAAACAGGTTGAAAACTAATTTTAAAGAATTCAGGTTTTGCCTCACTTCCCCTATTGTCTAGGAGGAGCATTACCTTATATCGGAATCACCCCATGAGGCTGAAGTAATGATACAAGCTACTTATTGAGCCTTTGTTCTAGGTATAACGTCAAGTGCATTTTTTCACTTAGTCTTAACCTTGTGAGTTACAAGGCCTAGAGGGTTAAATTACTTGCCAAGTACAAGCAGCACCCTAGGAAGTGGTGGAGCCACTTCCACCTCTAACAGCTGGTTTGGGCCCTGCCTACACATGATACCTTAGCACATAGCAGGTACTCAGTAAAAATAGATAACTACATATACCCAGCACTGTCTCCATTTTTTACACATGAGGAAACAGGCTCATGTGAGTTCAGTAACTTCTGCACAAGAGCATGCAGCTGGTGGCAGAATTGGGATTCAAACTGCAGACTGGCCTTATTTAAGAATCATATTTCTGCCAAATGTGCCATATTGCCTCCATTTACCCTCTTAAGATTCTCTTCAGTGTATGTTGCCTTTAGGTTCTGCATGGACTTCAGTTAAGTTTTACTTGTTAAAAGGGAATGGTGACATTGAAATGCTTCTGGATTTTTCTGTTCATCATAAAAAATCCCTCATTACACTGCTCTATTTGTAACTTTCTGGACTTGAGATTTTTCTCAATTCATCTTGTAGCACTTACATAGGAATCCTGTCCCATCTTTAACATATTAGAAGTAATATTTGTTTCTAAGACCCACACAGGGAGCTGAATTAAAATTCAGTCAACAGGATTATCCTGGGGAATAACATCAGCAGGTATTTCAGGAATGAAGCATGGTCAGGGGCTATTCCTGCAATCCCCCTCAGAACCAGTGGTGCTGCTGGTGGCTTGCAGGACCTACTTACAGTTTATGAACCTGCCCACCTGGGCCTGAGAAGAAGAGATTAAGAGCTGCAGGCCTTCCGCCCTGTGTGAAGGGGGCTGTTAAATTCTGAGGGGCTCTCTAGGCTCCCTGGAGAGAGACTGAGCAGTTGGAAGAGACAAAGGCTGGGGGGGAGGGGATAACCTTTGTTCCGAGGATGAGTTAGGGGAAGAAAACATTCCCTTCTCTCTACCCTAGTGGGGTGGGGGTGGGGGTGGGGTAAGCCCCATTTATCCTAGATACCTGACCTATCTCTCATCCTACTGAGGAAAAAAATTAAAGCTATCAGGTTTGGTTTTAGGGTTTAAAGGTACTATCTATTACCCTCTCCCCAACCAACAAGGGAAAGAAAAGGGGGTGGGGATTGGGCAGAGGAACAGTGCTGTCCTACCTTCTAGATTTTCAAATGTATTCCCAACCTGTCTCCACATTCTAGAGATAATAAATTGTTAGGAGCTAATGAGTTTATCACAAGAGGAGATTACTGCTCCTCTAGTTTTTGTAGTCGAGTCTTTATTTTGTGACTCTTGTTCCATGAATATGGTGAAGTAAGTTTGTATTGGAAAGGTAAAGGCTATATCAGGATCCTAAAGACAGATTTTCCTCTTGGTGAAGACACTCACTAGTCATGTGACAGGGTAATTATGTTTTTTTTTCATACACATCATGGGAATTTTATTTTTTATTTTTTAATATATTTTTTTATTTTTATTGATTTCAGAGAGGAAGGGAGAGGGAGAGAGAGGGATAGAAACATCAATGATGAGAGAGAATCATTGATCGGCTGCCTCCTGCACGCCCCCCACTGGAGACCGAGCCCGCAACCCAGGCATGTGTCCTTGCCTGGAATCGAACCTGGGACCCTTCAGTCCGCAGGCCGACGCTCTATCCACTGAGCCAAACCAGCCAGGGCACATCATGGGAATTTTAGCCGGTTCTGACTCATAGGGTTATGAAAGTAAATGAGAAATTGTGAAGAGCACTTTGAAAGCAAAACAGTACAGTACACATAGAAAGTTGATTGTTTTAGAGTACAACATTTTGTTTGGTAGAAATTGAGCCGTGGGCCAAAAGAGGAACCCTAGTGACTGAGCTGTTTCTCTTCTCACAGCCGTCTCCGAAGGGCACAAATCGGAGCGCAGCATGCCTCCTAATAAAGAGGCCAGCAACCTGAACGCCTCCCCTGCGGGGCTCGTCTGCCTCCCTCCCATCTCCGAGGACCTCCAGCTTGTGTGGACCCAAGCAGCCCAGACCAGTGAGCTGGACGGCAACGAACACCTGCTGCAAACCTTCAGCTACTTTCCCTATCCCAGCCTAGCGGACATTGCCCTTCTCTGTCTGCGCTACGGGCTCCAGATAGAAAAAGTCAAGACCTGGTTCATGGCCCAGCGCCTTCGCTGTGGCATCAGCTGGTCATCTGAAGAAATAGAGGAGACTCGAGCTCGAGTGGTATACCACAGGGACCAACTCCATTTCAAATCTCTCCTCTCTTTTACTCATCATGCAGGGCGGCCTCCAGAGGAGGTGCCTCCTTCTCCATTGCCACCTCCAGAACAAGTTAGTCTTGGAATAGTGCCCCTGACTCTTAGTGAGCCCACCCAGATGAAAGGATTGAAGGTAGAGCCTGAGGATCCTTCAGAGCCAATGAGTCACCAGAAAGCAAAGGAGCCTCTGATGGCACCTGGCAGTGGGGCATTCTCCCACCAATCAGGATTTTGGCAGGATATTCAAAGCAGTGATCTCTCTAAGGAGCAGGCAGGCAGGGGTCCTGACCAATCACATGGCCTAGGTACTGCTTCCTGGAACCACTCTACAGCTGTCCACCAGCCACAAGCTCGGGATAAAGCCCCACCAATCTCATTACTTGCCAGTAGTTATAAGCAGGGGTCAGCATGTAATGTGACTCCTCCTTCCTCTACCTCTTCTTCCTCTTTCCAGGTACTGGCTAATGGAATTACAGTCACCTCTAAACCCTCCCAGCCACTGGGCTGTCTCCCACAGCCACTGTCACCCAATGAACAGGCTCTACCCATACATGTGGAGCCAGCCTGGCCCCAGAGGCTAAGGCCTAACTCAGTACTAGGTAGCATTGGCCCTGCAGAGTACCTTTCCCCAGATACCCAACGCCAGCGAAAGACCAAGCGCAAAACCAAAGAGCAGTTGGCTATCCTCAAATCGTTTTTTTTACAGTGTCAATGGGCACGGCGTGAGGATTACCATAAATTAGAACAGATTACTGGTTTACCTCGGTCTGAGATTATTCAGTGGTTTGGTGACACACGCTATGCCTTGAAACATGGGCAACTAAAATGGTTTCGGGACAATGCAGTACCGGGTGCCTCTAGTTTCCAGGATCAAGCAATTCCCACACCATCGCCTTCAACCCGCTCTTTGAATGAATGGGCTGAGACACCACCTCTGCCAGTGCCCCCACCTCCACCGGATATACAGCCCTTGGAGAGGTACTGGGCAGCCCACCAACAGCTACGGGAAAGTGATGTCCCTCAACTGAGTGAGGCGTCAAGGCTTAGCATCCAACAGGTACTGGATTGGTTTGATTCTCGTTTACCTAAGCCAGCTGAGGTGGTGGTTTGTCTAGATGAAGAGGAGGAAGAGGAGGAGGAAGAACTGCCTGAAGATGAAGAAGAGGAGGAGGAGGAAGAGGATGACAGCGATGATGATGATGATGATGATGATGTGATCATACAGGACTGAATGGGGGCTATGGGAGGGGCAGTCTTATTAAAAGATGAACCGACTTAGTAACTGTTTAAACAAAGAAACCACATTTTAAAAATTACCTTGTGGCAAAGAACTGAAAAGCTTTGTGTTTTTTAAGTTGGGGAAAGGTGGATATTTTGAGGGTGGACCAGGGAGGATGAGCATAAGGCACAAAGTGAGGTGGGGATTGAATGAGCAGAAATTCAGGCCTTAGCTTCAATGAAGACTGCTGAGGATCTGGTCCTTTACCTATGGGCTGGGTCAAGACCCTTGTTCTCATCCGCCTTTCTTTTCCCTTAGTATACTACAGGGGGCTACACCTTAGTCCCATGTCTATAGGATTTGAAAGAAGGAGTAAAGAATTTTGATTCCAGTGCATCCCCTAGTCCAGGGTTAGGGAATGTCCGGTCCTGCCAAGGCATTAGGGGTGAGTTAATGAAATGTTTGACCCAAATAGCAAGCAAATTTTTAAGTTTGTAATTTTGTATGGCCCAAGAATGATGTTATAAATATCCTAATGGGCCTTGGCAGAAAAAAGGTTCCCCACCCTGGCCTAGTCCCACCATTTTTTCTGGAATAAGGCTGCCTTGCACCTCTCCTTTTCTCTGAGCACAAGTCCACCCTTAATGCAGTGAAGAATCTCAGTATGTCCCAGTCTCACAAATATTTCAACTCTTCCTCGTACCAACTCTGTTTTACCTGCTTCATCGCTGAGTTCCAGAAGCAGCAGAATGTTTTTTCTGATCCGGGGACCACTTTGCCTTGTACCTTTTTATCTCTTTCCAAAATCCCCATTCTCTTCACTATGTCTCAGGGTAAATCTTCCCCATAGAGCTTGTGAAAAAGTTTAATACTGGGTGGAGAATAATTTAGACTGGATATTTATTGGAGGTGGGAATTAGGTTACAGAAAGGTGTGGGAGAGGGGATGGCTTCTCCTGTGCAGAGGACTGCAGGCAGGCTCCAGGTTTGGTTTTACAAGCCTGACACCCTCCTGCCTAACTTGACAGGCTGATGTTTCATTTTCCTGGTTGTTGGCTCAGTTTTTTATCCAGAAAAGAGACTTCCCTCTCTTTATAGGATCTGCCTGGAGGGCAGAGAGATCATGGTCTTTAACTGAATTTATTGATGTTTAAGAATGGTTTTCATCAGTTGGGGGTCAGGTATAATGATATCAATGGGTTAACCATCTAGAAATAAGAGTGGAAGCCCCAAACTGCTAGAATAATAAAAAGGCCAAAAATAAAATTGTTTCTCTCTCCTCCACTTTGCCACTTCTATGCTTTAGAGATTAATGTAGCCAAATACATTAACGTTCTGATTTAGTATGCATTTCATTTATTTTTGAAGCAGCAGGATATACTGAGGTAAATTAAAAGAATAATAACTTGGCCCTGGCTGGGTCGATCAGTTGGTTAGAGCGTTGTCCTGATTCACCAAGGCTATGTGTTCAATCCCCCTAGTCAGGGCACATACACGTATCAGCCAATACATGCATAAGTGAAACAAATTGATGTCTCTCTCTCTGCCTCAAATCAATAAATAATATTAATAAAAAAGAACAACTTTGAAAGGCAGATCAGTATCACTAGGCAGATTGTTTCCTATACCTGCTACAGCACAGACTCTTGCTCAGAAGATGAGGTGTGTTTGAAAATGACTTTAAAAATAAATCCAGAGTTCCAGAAAGGGTAATGGCATTTTAGTTTATCTACAAAATCATCCCCAAGACCTATTTATTTCTGGCAGATGCTTGCTATCTTTACTCCCCCCACCCCCTACCCCCAATATTTTTGTTTAAGGCCTGCCTGCCTGCCTGTGGCCTATCCATTTAATTCTACCCCTTAGTACCCAAAGAATAATTGATCTCAGTGGAAGTATTATTTGCCCATTCCAACATTCTAGAGCTTGCAATACAAATAGAATTGCAATAGCAATAAAAGGACATCTTTATTATATGTGTACTTTAGTAAACTGAACATCTTGTCTCCAACTATTATCAGACAGAAAGGAAAATAAACATTTAATAATAACTAGGCATAGAGGAAACAATAGGCAAAATGAAAAAAAGTATAATAAGTTAGGACAGGGAACAGAATTGTTACTTGTTAACATTGGCAATGGGAGAATATATCCAAAACTAGAAAATGAAATCCAGAAGTAAAACATAGTTAATGAGTATATTACCCCCACCCCCAAGGATGACAAGAACTGTTTTTATAACCTTTGTTTCAAGTAGTAGGAAATAGAGTTACATGTCTTGTTGGAAGAACTGTAATCTTTCTGAAGCACTAGCCTTATATAATACCTAACCACTTTTTAAGGAGGTAATCTAGGGTGTACATAGTAAAGATAGAAAGTACAGAATGAAACCAGCCAGGGGTACATTTTCTAAAGCCATCATGCCTAATGGGTATTGGATGTTAGTCTGTCCTTCAGCAGTATGTATAGATCAGACCTTGAAGATGATCTATCTGGGAATGGTCCATGCTTCTCTCCCCCTGGCTAATTCCATCTGCCTTTGTTGGTAGAGAGTCTGCAGCAGAAGAGAGAAGACAGATATGGATGTTTATAAGAAAAGGGCAAATAAGGACCTCTCAAGCTATTTTATGAAATTCATTAGGACAACAAACCACCACCATTGCTTTCGTATAGTTTTCTCCATTGCATAATAGCTCCCAAACTAAGATTTGAGATATCAAAGGCTTTATCGCTACTTATGAAACTGATATTTCAGTGTGAGATTATCTGGTGATAATAAGACTACTATTTTAGAAGACCTGGAACATAATAATACCCACAGGTGATTACCAGGGAGGCAGAATTATGCCTCCAGGGAGGTGGCACTTTCTTCAATAACTCTATCTTTAAAAACTTTGTTATAGAAATTTAAAACAAAAACACAAAAGTAGAGTAGTATAATGAACTCACATGTACCCATCACCTAATTTCAACAAACAACTCAAGGCCCATTGTTCATTTCTACTCTCACTGCACCTCTCCACTATATACTAAAGCAAAAACCAGATAATCACTTAGCTTTCTATCCATTAATATTTTAGTATATATCTCCAAAAGGTAAATTATTTTTAATTTCATTTTATTTTGCTAATTCTCACCTGACGATATTTTTTCCATTGATTTTTAGAGAGTGGAAGGGAGACGGGGAGAGAGAGAGAGAGAGAGAAAAGCATCGATGTGAGAGACATATCCATTGGTTGCCTCCAAACACACCCTGATGGGCTAGGAATTGAACCTGCAACCGAGGTATGTGCCCTTGACTGGAATCGAATCCAAGACCTCAGACCAATGCTCTAGGGCAGTGGTTGGCAAACCGCGGCTCGCGAGCCACATGCAGCTCTTTGGCCCCTTGAGTGTGGCTCTTCCACAAAATACCACGTGCGGGTGCGCACATACAGTGCGATTGAAACTTCGTGGCCCATGCGCAGAAGTTGGTTTTCGGCTCTCAAAAGAAATTTCAATGGTTGTACTGTTGATATTTGTTGACTAATGAGTTTGCCGACCACTACTCTAGGGCAAAATCAGCTAGGACCAGATAGACTATTTTAAAAAATATAACCACAATAGCACTATACCTACAAATAAAAAAACACCTGTTAATAATTCCTTAATATCAAATGTGCAACAGGTATTCAATTTTCTTCAACTTTTTCATAAGTGGTTTTTTACAGTTAGGGCCCATATCTTTGTAGATGGTTTATACATTTCAATTATTGTCTCATCTGTAGAATAATCCCTCCATTTGTGAGGACCTTAGAGCAGGATGTTATTTTCCCAGTTTTGCCTCTTAGGGAGTAGACCCTAATTTCCTGCTGATGGAAATAAAAGGAACTTTGTAATATGACAGCAAAATATTTATCTACCTTAATATGTCCTTGGGGTCACCAGGAGCTTGGCATGGAGAAAGGGCTTAAATATCCTCAAGACCAAAGCCATAAAAAACTTAAAAGACAAGCCTAGACTTTTCATTGAACAGAGCTCCTTAACAAACCTCGTTTCCACGCCCTTTTCCCCTCATTGCCTGGATCAGAATGATAGTCCCATAAATTTATAAAATGTTACTTGTTATCTCAGGAGAAATAAACAAGGTTTTCCTAGTTCTAGCAGCACCTCTATGCAAAAGATGTACTCCATCAAAAATACTTTTTTTTGGTGAAACTTGGGAATGTCAGCTGTGTCCACAAACTTAGTTACTTTGGTCAAGATCGCTCAGTTTAAAGCCTTTCACTACTATGTGACCTAATTTTTTAAACCTCAAACCAGAAAGCTAATCTGACGGTGGAATAGAATCTTTGAAACTGAGATCATTATGGAAAATTGTGTACATACGGTTACCACACTTGAAACCCATGCCATTCTCCACTGGATACATTCTACCACCTTAACAGGAGACCAGAATGAGGTGTTTAATGTGCAGGCCTAACTTGGATAATTTTTCATACTCAGACAAGTTAGACTAGTCATGGCTCACCTGCAGGGCTGGTAGCTGAAAACCAGGAAGACTCTCTAGTGCGCTTCTACTCTCCCTCTGACCTGAAGGTTAGAATAGAATGGTGAAAGATAACTTCGTTGAGCAGTCCTTGGTAGTGTTACTTGTGGATCAGGGTAATTCTTAATCTGGGAACACTGCTCAGAAGGGAAAAGACTATTCGCTAAGCAATTTAAAAGGTGGCCTGAATTCCCACTATTTAGGGATGGTCCATTCTTTTTCTGTGAGGATAGAATGGGGAGATTTGAGTTTATGAGTAAGAAGATGTAGAAACAATATAAAGATTTTGGTGAGCTACAGAAGATGACACCCCTTATCAAGAGGACTGGTAGCAGAGGTGCCTTTTTGAAAATGATGGGAATAGGAAACGGACTTTATCATTCTGATTCAGAACTGAGCTCTTAGCAATGTTCAAACAGGGATCTCAAAAGGGCTGGGGGGCGGATGCAGTTTAATAAATAGCAGAACTTAACTGGTGACAGGATGCATGCTATTTAGGCAAAATTCAAAGCCTCCCTTCAATGTGAAGGAAATTGGATAAATTAAAGAATATTAAAGAGTTAAAACTGAAGACAGTGCTCTTTTGTGGGAAGATCCCCAACTTCTTTTTGCCTTGAAAATTTTCACTTTTCTGTATATTTGCCAATAGCTGAAGCTACAATCCTTTAGGAATGTTATTTAACTTACCTGAATTGTTGGGGGTGAGTACTTGTATGTGGCCTGAATCCCCACTATTCAGGGGTGGTCTGAAAGAAAAAACCCCTAGTCCAGAGGAGGCAGATGAAGTTCTATGGAGGGAAACACAAGCATCAGCAGAGAAAAGGAAGGTAAAGGCAAGAAGCATCTGTAAAGAAAGGACCTATACGTTTAGGCCAGGGACCCTGAGGTCTCTTGCAAGTGAGAATAAAATTAAGTAGTTGAGCCCAGCCAGCATGGCTCAGTGGTTGAGCATCGACCTATGAACGAGGAATCGAAATTCAATTCCTGGTCAGGGTGCATGCCCAGTTCAGGCTCAATCCCCTGAGTGGAGTGTGCAGGAGGCAGCCAATCGGTGATTCTCTCTCATCATTGATGTTTTTCTCTCCCTTCCTCTCTGAAATCAATAAAAATATATTTTAAATCTAAAAAAATTAAGTGTCCCAGTGACCAGATCCCAAGTGAAAGGAAGCACAGTGTTACTCACCTATATGATAGGCTGTGAGTGGAAGCTGGTGAAGGGGTTTCTAGAAAGCATAAAAATGAGCCTGTGAGATAATCCATAGATGGGAGAAGAGATTCAGATATACTCAGGACTAGGGCAAAGGAACTAGGGATCAAAGATTTTCATCATATATGTCAAAAAAACCAACTTTTGGTTTTGTTGATTTTCTCTACTAATTTCTATTCCCTAGTTCATTAATTTCTGCTCTAATCTTTGGTTCTTTGAAGTGATCAACAAAACATTAATATTTAGTATTTAGCCATACTGTCCAAGAAAAAATAAGGAAGCCTCAAATAACTAAAATCAGAAATTAAAGAGGGAATATTACTATAAAGTTACCATAAATAAATTGGCTAGCCCAGCTGGTGTTGCTCAGTGGTTGAGCTTCAATCTATGAACCAAGAAGTCATGATTTGATTCCTGGTCAGGGCACATGCCTGTGTTGCGGGCTCAACCCCCTGTAGGGAATGTGCTGGAGGCAGTCGATCAATGATTCTCTCATCATCGATGTTTCTAGCTCTCCCTCTTCCTTCCTCTCTCTGAAGTCAATAAAAATATATTTTAAAAAATAAATTTGCTAGGACATCTACATTTTTTTAAAGAGAAAAGTATGGCCGAAGCCGGTTTGGCTCAGTGGATAGAGCGTCAGCCTGCGGACTGAAAGGTCCCAGGTTCGATCCCGGTCAAGGGCACATACTTTGGTTTCGGGCACATCCCCAGTAGGGGGCGTGCAGGAGGCAGCTAATTGATGATTCTCTCTCATTGATGTTTCTAACTCTCTATCTCTCTCCCTTCCTCTCTGTAAAAAATCAATAAATATATATATTTTTTTTTAAAAAAAAGAGAAAAGTATGAAACAATTGAGGAGAGATTTTGGTGAAATTAAAAAATGGTTATCCTAAATAGATTTGCAAATTTCAAATTGCCTTTTTGGAAAGAAAGGGAAATCTCTGATAAGTATTCTCTAATGCCCTTGAAAATAGTAATTTTAAGGGGGAAGAGAAAATAAAATTAAGTGGGTGGAACAAAAATATTTCTTCACTGGAAAATATGTATGCTTAATACAGAGTGAAGAAGCCAGATATTCTGCAGGCTAACAAAATCGACATCTAGTTAACCCTCCTTTTAAGCCTAACTTCTACTGCCATCTTGTGGCAATTTAAAAAATCCATCTCAATTATTTTATTCAAGTTATCCACCTGACTACATGAGGTTTTCAATGACTTTCTATCACTCGAACCTTTTATTTCCCCCTTATCAGTTTGAGAACAGAAATATCATTATTTGAAAAGTAATACAATATGTGTGGATATCTGGAATCACTGGAACAAACAAAATGGCATTATATTATACACAGAAAACCAGAAATCTGCTGGTGTATGCACAGAATATTTTGTTTTGTGAGACCTTTTTGTTCCTCCCCCTCACCAGTATAAGAGTCTCTGGGAGTGCTCCTTCCCTGAATGCCTCTGGCTCCCTGATGGACAAATAATAAACATCCGTTAATAAACGTACCTTAATTTTCTGCCTTCCATATTCTTTGCTATTTCTCTGTATCTACACATTGAAGCACATTTTGTTCTTCCAGAGTGGGTATCTAGTCCACACTATACTACTTCCAAAACGCATATGACTGACACTGTTAATTTAATGCTTGAACATTTCCACTATTTCACCCCTATTCGTTCTCTGCAGCAGCTTCCAACTTCAGATCTGTGCTGCCAAAAGAAAAGTCTAGGATGTTCTCAGATAACTTATGCCATAATCACATAAGTTTAATATTCTTGCCTTAAATCTTTGCTTTCATTTAGTATTAGAAATATCATGCTAGCCTGGTTGGTGTGGCTCAATGATTGAGCACTGACCCATTATGAACCAGGAGGTCACATTCAATTCCCGGTCAGGGCACATGCCCTGGTTGTGGGCTTGTGCAGGAGCAGCCGATCAATGATTCTCTCTCATCATTGATGTTTCTCTCTCTCTCTTGCCCTCTCCTTTCCTCTCTAAAATCAATAAAAATAAAAATAAATCTCAATCTAGAAAAAGAAGGTAACTTTTACTTACTTGTCCCACGCTGCTACTAAAGCCAGCCACTCTATAAGGGATAGACTCCACTGAGGAGGACCGGCTGTATAAGGTGAGACAAAACAAAACAAACAAAAACCTGGCATTAAACTTTCTCAGAGACCTAAAGTCTCCTTGGTACCTATCTCAGCCACATCTAGGTATTGCTTTCATCTTCCAACTTTTGCTAACAGTTTAATGTTGCTATGCAGGCTTCCTACTCACCTGACCACTTGACTGCTATGCTGACAACTGGGTCTTGGAGTAACTAAAAAGGAATAAAGTGCAGAATGAAAAGTTTCCATCAATAGTATGCTCTTGCCTAGCCAATCAGTTGCAAGTGGGTATCTGGTTGTATTTTATACATAAGGTTAAGGAAATCACATTATAGTCTTTGAGAGGAAACCATCTTCCAAATGGGAAAAAGATATTTATTCATCTCACACAGATTTGGGGGCAAAAAAAATGTTCTCTACCTGACTGTGTTGGGGAAGTAATGCCCACTGGTCGAGGTGTGGTTGGCCTGCAAGGAAAAAACAGGAGGCAGCTCTCTAATATATCTAAGTAGAAATTTCACATTAGAGGATAAATCAAATCATTGTTTTTAGAATAGCTTCCTCTCTGAGAATAAATTGCTTATTATCATGTATTAACAGGTATCATCCCAAAATATGGAGTCCAAGTTTCCATATGAGACCCCCTTGGCTGTCCAACTCCCCAAGTGAAAACTTCTTCCTTTTATTGCCACAATATGGTAAGTTTTGAAGTCCTCCTTTCCTTCTTTCTTTCCTCAGTGCCTTACCAAGTACTTTCAACTTTACATATATCTAACCAACTGTCCATTCATTCATATATCCACCATTCCCCCTCACTCTCTCTATCCCCTCATCCATCTATCCAACAAGCACTTATTTAGTGCTTATATGTCCTAGATACTGAGATTACAAAGATACTAAAATATGATTCCTATCTCTTGAGAGGCTAACAGGTTAGTGGGGGACACAAAAATAATCCTATCTAATAAAAGAGTAATATGCAAATTGACTGTCACTCCAACACACAAGATGGATGCCCCCATGTGGACACAAGATGGCCAGCAGGGGAGGGCAGTTGGGAGGGATCAGGCCAGCAGGGGAGGGCAGTTGTGAGTGATCAGGCCAGCAGGGGAGGGCAGTTGGGAGGGACCAGGCCTGCAAGGGAGGACAGTTGGTGGTGACCAGGTCTGCAGGGCAGGGCAGTTGGGGGCGACCAGGTCAGCAGGGGAGGACAGTTAGGGCAACCAGGTCTGTAGGGGAGGACAATTAGGGGCAACCAGGCCTGCAGGGGAGGGCAGTTGGGGGCGACCAGGCCGGTAGGGGAGGGCAGTTAAAGGCAATTGGGCCAAAAGGGGAGCAGTTAGGCATCAATCAGGCTGGCAGGGGAGTGGTTAGGGGGTGATCAGGCTGGCAGGCAGAAGTGGTTAGGGGCAATCAGTCAGGCAGTCAGGCAAGCAGGCAGGCAGGCAGGCAGGCAGGCAGGCAAGTGGTTGGGAGCCAGCAGTCCTGGATTGTGAGAGGGATTTCTGACTGCCCATTTAGGCCTGAGCCCAGTGGGATCAGGCTTAAACAGGCAGTTGGATATCCCTCAAGGGGTCCCAGATTGGAGAAGGTGCAGGCTGGGCTGAGGGACCCCCCCCCCATGCATGAATTTTGTGTACCAGGCCTCTAGTAATAATAATAAAGCAAAGTTTAAGTGTTATAATGGGCATATCAGAAGTACAGAAATATGAAAGAATACTAGGCTAACTTCTGTGAATACAGGAGCCATGTATTTTTTAATCCACCAATACAGGGCTAACATTAAAAATATTTAACAATTACCAACTAGAATGATGGGTGATGTATACCCAGCACTTAATAAATAGTGGTCACTTAATGAATATTTACTCCATAAATGAATAATAGAACACCTACTCTAGCTAATGAAGTCTTGACAGAAGAAATGACATGGGAGTTGAATTCTGAAGGATGAGTAGGATTTTGTAAGATGATGGTTAAGGGGGAACATTACTTTCAAGATTTTACTTCAGCTCTTTTCAGTGAGTAAGTCTTTCTTGGAGAAGTGAAAGGTAAGTTCATCAACCATTTCCTTCACCTCAGAGCCCACACAGGAGTTACAACCAAGAGTCAAGAAAGAACAGAAATTTTCAAAGAGGGTAGAATGGGGCCTGATAAAACTGACCTGCTTCCTTGGTACCAACTTGGTGATTCCTGTAAGTGAAAAAAAATGAGAGTGAAGGAAACTGCAGCTCAAGGGTCTTAATCTATGGATCTTACTTATTAGATATGTAAGCTGCAACGTCTGCTAGCTGTGGTTGTTAAGACTTCCAATAGGAGAAAAAATAGCAGCAGTGTTTCCTTAGGAAAATTTTAGCTTTGCGGGAATAAAATTCTAATTCCTCTTCATGAAAAGACATTGAGAATCCTGTAGAATAATATACATGGGGAAATAGGGGAGAAAAAGAAAAATGACAGGACTACAATGTGCTATAGTAGTTACAGGAGCAGGATCAAGAGGAACATTATATATGTACAGAGTACATTCTTAGGAAGAAACAAATGTCTAGGAAATACAGTTTGAGGCATAGGAAGGGTCCTGAAGTGTCTTGTGATTCTTGAAGAGAGATTTTAAGTTACAATAGATATCCTATATAATAAAACCCTAATATGAAAATCGACTGAACGACCAGTTGCTATGATGCGCACTGACCACCAGGGAGCAGACGCTCAATGCAGGAAATGCCCCCTGGTGGTCAGTGCGCTCCCACAGGGGGAGTACCACTCAGCCAGAAGCCAGGCTCATGGCTAGGAGTGCAGCGGTGGTGGCGGGAGCTTCTCCCGCCTCCGTGGCAGCACTAAGCAATAGTGAGCTGAGCAGTAAGGAGCAGTGAGCAGGCGGGCAGTAAGTAGCGAGGGGTCCCGGACTGCGAGAGGGTACAGGCCAGGCTGAGGGACCCCCCCCCCAAATGCACGAATTTCGTGCACCGGGCCTCTAGTCTCTTCTATAAGAGAGCTTTCCAAATGGTATATTGTAACTCACTGATGTTCAAGGATGGGCTATCAGTATGTTAAATACTGACCGTTAAAGCCCTCCAAGGTCTTCTGTGGCCTCATCTATCTACTACAGTGTGCTTGTACACATATTATCAGTTACATATGAAAAAGTTAGTAAACACTATTCTATTCAGCCTGCTAGATAGATGGGAAAAGTAGGAGAGAAAATCAAAGTAAGGAAAATCAATTTCATTCACCTTCAGGATGGCTAGAAATTTCTTTAGTTCTTCATTCTCTTTCCTTAAAACTGACAGCTCTCTAGGCAAAAGATGAAAACAATCAGCTCTACTAGGTCAGTGGGTAATTATTTTGATTATTATCTAGTTAATGCTTATGGAAATTTTGATTATTATCTAGCTAATGCTTATGGAGAGATGCCTACCACCATACCCGGTATTCATCTCAGAGATTTAGTAATTCGGGGAGACAATGGCATGGTTTTGATGATGAGAAGAGTCAGATGGACAAAATAAACAGTCACTTAGTATAATTTCAGAGGAGTTTACATAGAATTCCATTTCCTCTCCGCATAAACTGCTGGCCTGCTGATATCTGAAAATTTCCATCAAGGATTCCATCTTTTAACTTAAGATTTCCAAAATACATTCCCCTAGAGGTAACATTTTAAATGATGTTTCTTGTCTTTTATCACTGTGAAAAAGCTATATCTGATTTCTCTGAAGAAGCAGTTTTTGATCAGGGGGAGTAGGAAAGGAAAGCTATAAAGAAAATGGAGATTGAGGGGACTAAAAATTCTGTACCTGATTTGCCCAAGATAAACATAAACACACATGGAGCAATTTTTAGGCTTTGCAACCATAGGGATTAAGGGCTATAGCTTCTCTGCAAG
The DNA here is from genome assembly GCF_027574615.1 of Eptesicus fuscus. Lineage (NCBI taxonomy): Eukaryota > Metazoa > Chordata > Mammalia > Chiroptera > Vespertilionidae > Eptesicus > Eptesicus fuscus. The sequence continues at coordinate 77,366,187 of NC_072477.1, read as the reverse complement.
AAAAAAGCTCTCTGGTGATTTGATTTGTCACTTACTTGTTCTGGCTGGTCACTGTTTGTTGTGCCTCCTGCATGGCTGCTTCTAACTTTGTAATTCTATGCTTATAAAAGGCGATGAGGAGATCTGTTTGTTTTTTCTGGAAACGCCACACCTATGAAGGAAAACGAGGCCTATGACAAATACTCCCATAACTCCTTCTCCTTACTTCTGGCAACAAAGAGAAGTACATCAACTCATACTTTATTTAAAAGTTTTTTATTTTATTTCTTTTAAATTTCAGAGAGAAAAGGAGAGGAAGAGAAAGAGAGATAGAAACATCAATTATGAGAGAAATCATTGACTGGCTACTTCCTGCACTCCCCACGCTGGGGATCGAGCCCACAATCTGGGCATATGGCTTGACCGGGAATCAAGCTGTGACCTAGTTCATAGGTTGATGCTCAACCACTGAACCATGCCAGCCAGGCCCTCAACTCATACTTTATTACTGATCATTTTCTTCTGAGCATCTGGCCTAGTTCATGACTCCCCAGAACTAGAGGGTTCAGCATTAGAAAAAAAAACAACCCCAAAACTTTTCATTTCCAGAACAATGGCCTCCTAACATCTTAAAAAGAATATTCTGACATAGCAGGAGGGCACTTTAAAAATATAATCTTTCATCTTGAGCAAGAAGAGTGAAACAAACAAAACGTTAGAATTGGTTCTGATCTAACTTCTCTGATTAGTTTGGACTTATTAGTTTGGCCTCAGCTTCCACATTCCAGAGCACTAGTAACCAACTTACTTTCCCTAAAGAAACTCATGCAGGGTCGTATGCAGGTTGCTTATGCTGCTATAGAAAAGGGCAAAGAGACACCAAAGGGGATTGCTTATTCCTGAATTTCATTTCTAGGCATGGAAAAATAATTTTATCTTTCGCCACCGTTTGATAGACTGATGTGCATATCATGGGGTTATTGGTCAAATCAAAAGTTAATATTTAGAAAGGGTTTTTGCTTTGTCAAACTCTACTTTTGAATACACAGCAGTATTTATGTCATCTGCTTCATGCCTACTCAAGACTAAACCTTTTGTCTAAGGTTCTTCCCTAGATTATGGTATCTTTTCTTTTTTTCAATCCTCACCCGAGAATACTTTTCCATTGATTTTCAGAGAGAGTGGAAGAGAGAGGGAAAGACAGAGAGAAATATCAATGTGAGAGAAACATATTGATTGGTTGCCTCCTGCATGCACCCTGACCAGGGCCTGGCCAGGAAGGAGCCTGCCACCAAGATACGTGCCCTTGACCAGAATCGAACCTGGGACCCTTCAGTCTGCAGGCAGATGCTCTATCCACTGAGCCAAACTGGCTAGGGCCTTTGATTTTAGTATCTTGTCATAAACCTTTGTTCTTACCTAATTTGCAAGTTGCTTTTACCTCTCTCCTTTCTACTCAAAGCAAGTGAAATTAGTTCTAGATAAGAATTAACTGTAGTCTATTTTTTAAAGTTGATTTCATAGAAGTAAAACATGTTCGTTTTAGAAAATTTGAACAGTGCAGGAGTGAAAGAAAATTCACTCAGAATTCTGGGAGTTAACTAAAATGGTGGTAGTGGTAGTGGGGTGTTGGGGAACAATAGATTTTACAGATAGATGTAATACATAGCTAAAAAACAGTATCCCAAACTCCTAACCTACTCTTTTTTAAAATAGCTTGGCCATTTTATTTATTTAATTTATTTTTTTGTTAATCCTCAACCGAGGATATTTTTCCACTGATTTTTAGAGAGTGGAAAGGAGGGGGAAAGACAGAAACATCAATGTGAGAGAGAGACATCAATTGGTTGCCCTGAAGAGGTATGTGCACTTGACCAGAATTGTACCCGGGACCCTTCAGTCTGAAGGCTCAACCTCCATCCACTCAGCCAAACTTCTAACCTCCTCTTGAGGTAAGTTTTCAGTTAGAGAAAGTATCAGGCTAGGGCCAAGAAAATCCTAATCCTGCCCTGGACCAGTTCTCCCTTTGAGACTTCTACGGTCATAAGTGCACTGAGAACAGACCCCTGTGGAACTCCCGGGAGCCAGAATGGAGTCCTGGAAGGCCTTTTGCCTAGGCCTAAGGAGGCCTACTTATCCCCCCAAAAACTCAAACCCAAAAATCAGATCTGACCATTCCAAAAAAAAAAAAAGAAAGACCAATCCAGAAAAACAACCACCGGCAAGAAGTGTTAGAGGAGCCCTAGATAGAATGTCGGCCTGGGGACTCTCAGGTTCAATTCCAGTCAAGGGCACATGCCCAGGTTGTGGGCTTGATTCCCAGTGTGGCATGTGCATGAGGGTAGCCAATCAATGATTCTCTCTCATCATGGATGTTTCTGTCTCTCTCTCCCTCTCCCTTCCTCTCTGAAATCAATAAAAATGTAGTTTAAAAACAAAAGTGTTAGAGGAGAGGAACAAGTGGTTTTGTCTGATGCTGGAGTACAGATGTTTAGTCTATTTCAAATATGTCCACCAGCCCCACCAAATGGCTCAGTTGGTTGGAGCATCGTCCCACACCAAAAAGTTTACAGGTTTGATCCCCATTTGGGGCTCCTATGGGAGGCAATGGGTCAATGTTTCTCTCACATTGATGTTTCTCTTTCATATCTTCTCTCTCTAAAATCAATAAAATCATATCCTCTAAGTGAGGATTTTAAAAAAATACATCCACCAAAGAAGATTCTAAATCTAGCTCAGTAATGAATCTCAGTATTTTAAAATTTTTAATTGTCAGCAAACTCATTATTATGCCTCATTCAAATCCTTCAGCCTCATAAAGAGGTTGGCTTCTTTATTTTCTAAAGGACAAATTTTGCTTACTTATAGTTGTTGTGTGTTTTTTTTAACTTGGGGATTGCCCTAATCAGTTTGGCTAATGGATAGAGCATCAGCCTGAGGACCAAAGGCACCCAGGTTTGATTCTGGTCAAGGGCATGTATCTCGGTTGCGGGCTCCTCCCTGGCCCGGGCCCTGGTCGGGGCTCATGCAGGAGGCAATCAATCGATATGTTTCTCTCACATCAACGTTTCTCTCTGTCTTTCCCTCTCTCTTCTACTCTCCCTAAAAATCAATGAAAAAATATCCTCAGGTGAGGGTTAACAAAACAAAACAAACAAACAAAAAAACTTGGGAGTTATTTTGTTAATATATTAAAATAAAAAGAACAGATCATAATAAATGTAGTTCTGTTTGCATTGCTCAGTGGTTAGAGTGGTGGCCTACAAACCCAAGGAGGGTTCAGGAGGCAACCATTCTCTCTCACACCAATGTTTGTCTCTCTCTCTCCCTCCCTCTCCCCCTTCCTTCCCTCCCTCTCTTCCACTCTCTCTTAAAAAGCAATAGAAAAAATATCCTTGGATCCGAGTGAGGCTGGGTCCTTGGTCCGGGTGAGGCTGGGTCCCAGGTCCGGGTGAAGCTGGATCCCGGGTCAGGATGAGGCCGTGCGCCTCTGGATCCGGGTGAGGCTGGGTCCCGGGTCCAGGTGAGGCCGCGCCCCTGGGTCTAGAAGAGGCCACGCACCCCTGGGTCCGGGTGAGGCTGGATCCCGGGACCGGGTGAGGCCGCGCACACCTGGATCCAGGTGAGGCCACGCGCCCCGGGCCCGGGTGATGCTGGGTCCCGGGTCCGGGTGAGGGCGCGTGCCCCTGAGTCCAGGTGAGGCCGCGCCCCTGGGTCCAGGCGAGACCAAACCAGAGGGAGTCAAACCTGCATTACCACCATTTGTCCACCATCCAGAGCTGAAATGTCAGTGCCGACATGTACACATAAGGAACTGGTGGACATTGAAATTGGGTCTCAAAAGAACTGTTGGTCCAGAAAGAAACTCACTACAGACTGATTCATTTGCCTGTCAGCATAACTATTATTGCTCGTCTCACTTTCAGTTCTTATAAGTATATTTCTAGTAACACATGATCTCACTCATCTAGAGGAAATGATGAACAACATAGACTGATGAGCAAGAACAGACCCAGAAACAAGGAGGCATCGATTGGACTGTCGGGCCTCAGAGGGAGGGTAGGGGAGAGATCAACCAAAGGACTTGTGTGCATGCATACAAGCCTAACCAATGGTTAAGGATAACAGGGGGGTGGGGGCATCTGTGGGGAGGGGTGGGGGATGGGAATGGGGGGATGAGGACAAATATGTAACACCTTAATCAATAAAGAAATTTAAAAAAAAAGAAAAAATATCCTTAGGTGAGGATAAAAAAAATACACACACACAAAAGTAGATCTGTTGATAACATCTTGATATCTCCAAGTGTTAATTTTTACTTTATTTACTGAAGAAAGTGTTTTAAAACTTCAGTTCTGAATTAGATCCAGTTAATGGCAAGAGGTTGGAGAAATCACTGAAAGATACCGAGAAAAGCACGGTAATGGAAGCAAAGGGAGTGCTCAGCAGTTTATTATAAGACATAAGATATTTTGGTCCGATGTGGGTATGCATTTCACACTTATTTTTAAAGGGGGATTTTGTTTGTTTATTAAAAGTAATATATATTTGAAATGAATATTAGCTTTACTGACTATTTTTTGTGCTAAAGAATGGCTCTCCTACCTCACTTTAAATGTCAGAGTTTTTTTAGTTGAAGATTTATATTCCTGTCAATCTTAATGTTTTGAACATATATTAAGAAATTGCTAAGTTTTAGAAATTTACTTTAAAAGTATTGCTATCTCACTTTGACACTCAAAATAAGTTTATCTTATATGTCTTTTGTGAAACTGACTCCTTTGTTCCATAATATCTAAAAGTCTTAGTATTTTTTTAATATTTTAAAAATATTTTTATGTATTTTTTTACAGAGAGGAAGGGAGAGGGATAGAGTTAGAAACATCGATGAGAAACATCAATCAGCTGCCTCCTGCACACCCCGCACTGGAGATGTGCCCACCACAACCAAGGTACATGCTCTTGACCGGAATCGAACCTGGGACCCTTGAGTCCGAAGGCTGACGCTCTATCCACTGAGCCAAACCAGTTAGGGCTAAAAGTCTTAGTATTTTAAAATTATATCTCAAGGTAATCATACAATTAAGAAAAGGAAATTTCTCTTTATAGACATATTCCAGCTAAAAAAAGGAGACAGGAATAACAAAATTAAAATATAAGCATTTTGCCCTGACCGGTTTGGCTCAGTGGATAGTGTCGGTCTGTGGACTGAAGGGTCCCGGGTTCAATTCCAGACAAGGGCATGTACCTTGGTTGTCGGCACATCCCCAGTGGGGGGTGTGCAGGAGGCAGCTGATCGATGTTTCTCTCTCATCAATGTTTCTAAATCTCTATCCCTCTCTCTTCCTCTCTGTAAAAAAATCAATAAAATATATTAAAAAAAATAAAAATAAATAAAAGGGGATTAATTAGAGGAAATATTTTAATATTGCTATTTGCCCTTTCTCTATAATAGAAGTGTCAGAGATGAAAGAAAATTAGTAAAATGTATGTGAAAATCTTCCTCCTGTCAGAGTCTGGGGCACGCCACGGTACCCAGAGTCAAGTCCCCGCCCACCTGCAGCACCTCAAAATCACACGAGACCCAGACCCAGTCGGCCCCACCCCCATTGGGCGAGATCCAACCCGGCTGGCCCCACCCCCATCAAGCCCCACCAGGAGGGAGGTGCAGCCTGAGGTCCCCTGGCCCAGCACTGGGGCAGGGGGGTGCACCTTGAGGTCCCCCACCAAGCCCCGGTAGGCGGAGGTTGTGGCCTCAGGACCCCTGGCCTGGTGCCGGGGCAGGGAGTGCGGCCTGAGGTCCCCTGTCAAGCCCTACCAGGCGGGGGGTGGGGGGGGGCGCGCGCAGGCTCAGGTCCCCTGTCCGGCCCAGTGCCACACAGCCTCAGGTCCCTGCTGATTGCTCCTTAAGGCTCATTACAGGAACTCAGCCTTCACTGTGGGTGCAGCCATCTTGTGTTACGGAAACCCCACCTCTGCTGTGGGTGCCGTCATCAGCGCTGCCATCTTTGTGATGGTCAATTTGCATATTTCCTCTTTATATAGATAGATGTAAAGTTCATCAATGGCTACCATCACACAAAATGCGAGACAGAAGGTCATTATATACCTCTTGGTGGAATGCAACAATGCTATCAAGTATTCTTGCCTCCCACCCCCTCAATCAAATGATTCTAGGTAAGCCTAAATCTAATTATTAACTTACTGGAGACACAGAGCACAGACTAGCATCCTATCTAATAAAAAGAGTAATATGCAAATTGACTGTCACTCCAACACACAAGATGACCAGCAGGGGAGGGCAGTTGGGAGGGACCGGGCCAGCAGAGGAGGGAAGTTGGGGCTGACCGTGCCTGCAGGGAAGGGCAGTTGGGGGGAACCCAGGCCAGCAGGGGAGAGCAGTTGGGGGTGACCAGGCCTGCAGGGGAGGGAAGTTGGGGGCGACTGTGCCTGCAGGGAAGGACAGTAGGGGTGACCAGGCCTGCAGGGGAGGGCAGTTAGGGGCAATCAGGCTGGCAGGGGAACAGGTAGGCATCAATCAGGCTGGCAGGGGAGTGGTTAGGGGGTGATCAGGCTGGCAGGCAGAAGCGGTTAGGGGCAATCAGGAAGGCAGGCAGGCGAGCAGTTGGGAACCAGTAGTCCTGGATTGTGAGAGGGATCCCAGATTGGAGAGGGTGCAGGCTGGGCTGAGGGACCCCCCTCTCCCCCGCCCCGTGCATGAATTTCATGCCCCGGGCCTCTAGTATTAAATGATTCCATGAACAAAATCTGCACTGTGAATAACTCTACAGGACAAAATACCATTTTCTTCAACAATAATAAGAAAAACAAATGAGAGGAAACTTATAGTTTGAAAAAAATTTAAGAGACATACCAACTGAACTATATAGATCTTACTAAAACCCAATTCAAACAAAGTGTTAAGATAATTATGAGACAACTGGGGAAATGTGAATGCTGACTGATTAGTTGGTAATATTAGGGAATTATTATTTTAGCATGACATGGTTATATTTAAGAAAGGAGTCTCCATCTTTTAGAGGCACACTCTGAAATATTTACAGGTTGAAACTATATGCTATCTAGTTTTGGCTTTAAAATAATCTGTATAGGGTGGCAGTAGGAATAGATAGAAGAATGCTGGCTTTAGCTGATCATTGATAATGCAGGGTGATGGAACTGGAAATGCTAAGGTGAATAGTATGGGTCCTTGTCCTTTAGTAGCTCATCACCATATAGTAGACGAGATCAGATATGTGAACCAATAAATAAAACACAAGATGAAATGCAGAACAAAGTTATGTATGAAGTACAGAAATAATGATTAAGAGGTAACTATTCAGGCTTCAGAGTGTGGAAGTCAGGTATTCTAGGCAAAGAGTTATGAAACGATCCTATATAATAAAACCTTAATATGCAAATCAACCGAATGGTGGAACAACTGGTCACTATGATGCACACTGACTACCAGGGGGCAGACGCTCAATGCAGGAGGGAGGCGACCAGCGGTGGCAATCGGGGGGTGGGGCCGGCCAGCAGGCAGCACCAGGCTACCAGCCAAGGCGAGTGCCCCCCAATTGCCCCACAGATCAGCTCTGATTGCCAGCCAGGCCTAGGGACCCTACCCTATATATTGGGAACAGTCTCTTAGATTTAAAAATTAAAACTTGGCAAGGCTACTCTAACACTGAAAAAACAGAATGATGCAGCAATGACATGCATGGACTCTGGCTTGCACATTTTATGGTCAGCCCTGATTCTGACATTTATAACTGTGTGACAAAGCCAATTACTTAATTTCTCTCTGCTTCAGTTTTTCCACCCATAAGATGGGGAAAATGGTACTACTGCCTCAGAAGGATCACATTATGTACTACTTTTTATAATAAGGGCAAAAAAATGTAGCTGCCCATGAAACAGCAAGATGCCTTTCACCTGTATGAAAAGTATGATCACTGGTCCGTGCAGCGTCCCGGATTGCGAGAGGCATGTCCAACATCCCCCGAGGGCGCAGGCCCGGCTGAGGGGCCTTCCCCAAACCGCCCCCCCCCCCGTGCACAAATTTCGTGCACCGAGCCTCTAGTATGGTATATAAAAGAACTACAAATAATTAAGTCTACTTTATAGATTAGGTAATAAATAACCTACCTAAGAACTTACGTTGGCATGTAAGATGTGAGGTGGTAGTTGGGATGAGATCGCAGAGGTTAGAAGGAACCAGACCATTAAGGGATCTAGGTGTCACTCTCAAGAGTCTGAAATTTGTGACAGAAAGCCACCAAAGGGTTTTGAAAAGGCAGTTTCATGTTCAGATTTGCAATTGAAATAGATTATTGTGTTGGTCAGAGAGAACAGATGTGAGCAAAAAAGAACCCTAAAAATACATCCTTATCAAAAGCAATTAGATGTCAAAGGTACCCGCTCTGAATGAGAGAGCCACAGCAGCCCACCAGGTTGGGAGTTAAGTTTTGGGCTGCACAGTTTATCAAAATAATATCATCTCTCACACTGGCTAAAGGTTCCTCAACCTCCTGCTCAGTGGTGAAAAAGAATTCAGTTATACTGTCAGAAATCCTAAGTACTGACAAATTGCTTTTCCTTTTCAGGTAAAATAAATTTAGACTAAATAAAATCTTTCTTCAAAAGCATATTGATTCTCAGTTGTTCAATTTTTTAATTTAAGTGAGAGATGCAGCCGATCAATGGTTCTCTCTCAACATTGATGTTTCTCCCTCTCCCTTCCTCACTAAAATTAAAAAAAAAAAAAAAAAAAAAAAAAAATTGCCGAAACCGGTTTGGCTCAGTGGATAGAGCGTCGGCCTGTGGACTCAGGGGTCCCGGGTTCGATTCCGGTCAAGGGCATGTACATTGGTTACAGGCACATCCCCTGTAGGGGGTGTGCAGGAGGCAGCTGGTCAATGTTTCTCTCTCATCGATGTTTCTAGCTCTCTATCCCTATTCCTTCCTCTCTGTAAAAAATCAATAAAATAAATTTTTAAAAAATAAAAAATAAAAAAAATTAAAAAAAAAAAATTTTTTTTTTAAAGTATAGTTAAAAACAAATGTTGGTGAAGATATGGAGAAATCAAAACCCTCATACACGCAGGTAAGAATGTAAAATGGTGCAGGCACTTGGGAAAATAGTCTGGCAGTTCCTCAAAGAGTTAAACAGAGTTACCACTTGACCCATTAAGTCAACTTCTACATGTATATTCCAGAGAAATGAAAATACATGTCCACACAAAAACTTGTACACAAATGTTCTTAGCAGTATTATTCATAATAGCCAAAAAGTGGAAACAACCCTAATTTAGTCCCTCAACTGATGAATGGAACATGAAACATATCCTATATAATAAAAGGCTAATATGCAAATTGTCCCCTCGATTGGGAGTTTGTCCAGGAGGTCAATCAGGGGGCAGGGCCAGCTGGCCAACCTCCTCCAGCCCTTCCCCTTGGCTGGACCCGCCCCTGATCAGCCCCCCCGACCCCGATCAGGGTGGGCCAGCCGGACCCCACCTGTGCATGAATTCATGCACCAGGCCTCTAGTCCATCTATATAATGGAATGTTATTTGGTCATAAAAGGAAGGAAGTACTAATACATGCTACAACCTGGATGAACCTTGAAAACATTACACTTAGTGAAAGAAGTCAGTCACAAAAGACCATACCTTATATGATTTCATATTTATGAAATGTCTAGAACAGGCAAACTTATAGGGACAGAAAGTAAATTAGTGATAGCCTAAGGCTGGAAAGGGTAAAGAGGATTTGGGAACTGCCTGCTAACAGGTATACTGATTATAGAGAGAGGGTAAAGGAGAAGAGAGAGAGGGAGTGAGGAAGAGAGGGAGAGAGAGAGAAACATCTATGGTTACCGGGGATCAAACCAGTAACCTAAGTATGTGCCCTGACCAAGAATCGAACCAGCAACCTTTCAGTGTATGGGACAATGCTCAACCAACTGAGCCACACCAGCCAGGGCAGGATTTCTTTATGGAGTGATAAAAACCTTCTAAAATTAGGTAGTAATGATTGCACAATTATGTGAATATACTAAGAACTATTGAATTGCAGTTTAAAGGGGTGAATTGGTATGTAAATATATGTCAATAAAGCTGTTATTAAAAAACTAGACAGGGTATTTTATACTTCGCTTTGAAAACAAACAATACAAACTTATTTTTACTTTTGTGGTCTTTCATTATTTTCCTGTAAGTTTGTGACCTTTCATAATCTATTATGAGTTTTCCCACATTATTCTTTAAACATATAGTACTTTACAGCTTTCAAAATGCTTTCACAGCCCTGGCCGGTTTGGCTCAGTGGATAGAGCATTGGCCTGCGGACTGAAGGGTCCCAGGTTCTATTTCAGTCAAGGGCACATGCCCGGGTTTTGGGCTCGATCCCCAGTAGGGGGCATGCAGGAGGCAGCCGAGCAATGATTCTCTCTCATCACTGATGTTTGTATTTCTCTCTCCCTCTCTCTCTGAAATCAATAAAAATATTTTAAAAAAGAATGCTTGCACATTTCATTGGATCTTTTTTTTTTTTTTTTTTAATGCAACCATGTTTATCTCTCCAAAGGTTTTGTATTTTTCAAATTGCTAACATGGGTTGTTTTACAAATTGGAAAAATAATACGAGATTTGTGCTTACCCTTTCTCAACAAAATAAATACCTATCGACTTGACATGACCAGTATCATTGGATCTTTACAAGAACTGAAATGAGTATAACTAAAATGAGTATTACATGTGAAGGAGTATGAATGGTCAAAGAAAGGGAGTTAGTTACAAGCTAGCAAACAGACTTAGTCTTAAGATTTTTCTCTCCAATAGTTTTCCCAGTATTACCACTTTCTCATACCTCATATACTTTAAGGGAAAACCTCAATAGAAAGATTATTCTATTAAAAAATACTAGTATTTATTGACTCCTTCTATGTTCCTGGTACTATGTCAGAAGCTGATATATAAGATGAATAAAATCGATACTGTCCCTATCTTTATGGGAAGATCCACACAAGCAAACAGAAAATTATAATACAATACAGAAATACAGTGTTTTACTGTGTGTACTTATCTATGTACTAGAGGCCCATTGCAGAAAGATTCCTGCAAGAATAGGGCTTCCTTGGGCCTATTCCTGCAAGAATAGGGCTTCCTGCACCAGAGCAAACCCCACTCCCTCGGCTCCACTCCCGTCTCCGCTCCCATCTCCGCTGCCTCGGCTCCCTCCCTTCACCGCCACTTCACTCCCTTCTGCAACACTTGGCTTCCTTCTACGCTGTCTTCAGTCTTCGCTCCATGCCTGCATATGCAAATTAACCACCATCTTTGTTGGGTTAATTTGCATACTCGCTGATTGGCTGGTGAGTGTAGCAGAGGGACAGTCAATTTGCATGTTTCTCTTTTATTAGTGTAGCTATGTTTGGGGACAAAAATGTTCCAGACAGCCCTGACCGGTTTGGTTCAGTGGATAGAGTGTCGGCCTGCAGACTGAAGGGTCCCGGGTTTGATTCTGGTCAAGGGCATGTACCTTGGTTGCAGGCACATCCCCAGTTGGGGGTGTGCAGGAGATAGCTGATCGATGTTTCTCTCTCATCGATGTTTCTAACTCTCTATCCCTCTCCCTTCCTCTCTGTAAAAAAACAATAAAATATATTTTTTAAAAAAATGTTCCAGACAGATGATACAGCATGTACAAAGGCCCGGAGGCAACAGAGAAAATTATTTATGTAAATAATTAAAATAGATCCCGTCTCTGTATTATAGTTGGGGTGGGAGGGGAGGATAAGAGATGAGACTGAAGAGATAAGCAGGGACCAAAGCATGTCTGACCTTATGGGTCATGTTAAGGGGTTGGATTGTATCCTCAAAGCAATGGCTGTATTAAATGGGTTTAAATGTAAAAATGCCAGGATAATACTTCTGTTCAGAATAATTTTCTGGCTTCAATATAGAGAACTGATAGGAAAATGAAAGACTGGAGGTCAAAAGATCTGTTAGGAAACTACTGCAGTAATGCAGATGGGAAACTATGATGGACTAGACTAAGAGGTTGGAGATAAAGTAGATATTCAAGTACTTTAGACAGAAGTAACATGATTTAATTATGAGCTGGATATGCTAAAAGAAGAAATCAAGAATGACTCTACTTTTTTGGTTTGGTCATTATGTGGATGGTGGTTATCGCTTACCATGATAAAACAGAAAAAGTAGCCTGTTTTCTTGCGCATATGTGGGCGGTGGGCATGGTGGAGGATTGTTAAGAATAATGAGTTCAGTTTGGGACAGGTTAAATTAATGAAGATATCAAGTGGCAAATGGATGTATGTCTGATTTGAGAGAGAGAGAGAGAGAGAGAGAGAGAGAGAGAGCAAGAGCTCTCATTAATTCAGAAGAGTTCTCTGTTCCACAGTCCCTACTCATGGGGACCACAAAAGGGAAGTACAAATGATAAGAGCTGCTGTTGGGCCTGGCTGGCGTAGCTCAGTAGTTGAGTGTCAATCCATGAACCAGGAGGTCATGGTTCAATTCCCAGTCAGGGCACATGCCTGGGTTGTGGGCTCAATTGCCAGTGTGGGGCGTGCAGGAGGCAGCCGATCAATGATTCTCTCTCATCATTGATGTTTCTATCTTTCTCTCCCTCTCCCTCTCTCTCTGAAATCAATAAAAAAAATTTTTTTTTTAAATAAAGTGAGAAAAAAAGAAGAAAAGATTCCATTGGAATTGAGGCTGTTAATGTCCTTGCAAGAGCAGCTTCAGTGAGATAATCTGAAGCCAGACTGCAGAGGGTTGAGGAGAGGTTTCAGAGGTGAAGTAGACTGCATATAGACATACACCCATCACTGCACTCCAATGCAGTCTCTTTCTCAAGACTCTATTCAACATGCTCTTGTGAGGATCACCACCAACCCACATGTTGCCAAGTCCAGTCAACCTTCCTTTGCATCTTCATTTCTCAATAGTATTTGACAAGCTGGTTATTTCTTCCTTCTCAAAACATTTTTCTTCCTTCGTTTCTGTAACATCACACTCTCCTTGTTTTCACCTCTCTTTCTCTCTTTGCTGCTCTTTACTAACTTCTCTTCTACCTAATCACTAAATATTGAAGGGACTATTTATCTGGGTAATTTCATCTAGTTCCAAGGCTTTAAAAACTATATCCTGCCCTGGCCAAGTGGCTCAGTTGGCTGGAGCATTGTCTCATGCACCGAGAGGGTGCATGTTCCATTCCCCAATCAGGGCACATACTTGGGTTGCAGATTCAATCCCCAGTGAGGGCGTGTGAGGGAAATGGCTGATTCTGATTGAAGTTTCCCTGTCTCTCCCTTGCACTCAAAAATCAATGAAAGTATGTCTTCAAGTGAGGATTAAAAAAACAACTGATGAGTTCCACACTTATATTTCTAGTCTTATCCTAGATCCTGAGTTCTGGAATAATAAACTTACCTGCCTTTGTGATTTCTCCTCCTGGATTTCTAACAAGCATCTAGCATATCCAAACTAGCATATCCAAAATGGTCTTCTCAGTTTTGGTAAAAGGTACAACTATCCCACTTAGCTATTCAAGACAAAAACCCAGATGTCTTGTTTGATTCCTCTCTTTCTTTCATCTTCCACATCCGAATCAACAGCAGTTCTACTAGTTCTTCCTAGAAAACATCTCATATGAAATACCCCCCTCCATTTCTATTGCCACCACTTTGGCCCAAGCAGCCTTGCTTAGATTTCTCCCATAGCCTCATAACTGGTCTTCCTGCTTCTACTCTTAACTTCTGTATAATCTATTCTCCACAAAGCAGCCAGATTCTCTTTGAAAATTATATATTAGTTTATGCTATTTCTTTTGCACTTCAGGAAAAATCTAAATTCCTTACCATGGCCTACAAGTTCCTATACTATCAAGCCTCTCTCTTTGACCTTACCTTGAATTATTCCTCTTTCCCACCCTTCCAGCCATACATGTGCATTCATTCACTTAATAAATGTGTTTTATGTACCTAATTGTTTCCAGGTACATAGTTAGGCATTGGGCAATACAAATATGATACCTGTCTTTCAAAAGCTTCAGTTCAGTGAGATAAACAGACATATGAACAAATAAATTCTAACATTTTTGTAGAATTAAGAACAAGGTGGGATAGGACTACAAAGGACAGAATAGAAATCTGCCTACAGGAGTCAGAGAAGGCTTTACCAATGAAGGAGCAATCACTGGCATTTGAAAGATGACTAGTTGTGGGTAAGAGTGCATGTAATCTATGACCTTGGAATAAAAGAAAGCTAACAGGTCCATATGGGGCTCTCCAATTCCCAAATATAGTTAGATAATTTTATTTACAGGTGAGTAAAGAATTCAAAATGAGCAGCTTGATAAAACTATTGGCCATAGAGTAATACAACAGAAAAAATGCCCTTGTCAAGTCATTACAGAGATTGGGGGTAATCAAAATGGATATTTAGATCAACATTCATTCATTCATTCCTCCAATAATTTTTTGAGTGTCCACTACATATTAAGAACTATCTGAAGATATAACAATAAACAAAACCAACCAAATACTGCCTTCATGGAGCTTACTACATTTCAGTGCCAGATCCAAACAATAAACAAATATATAGTATTAGAGAAAAGAACTATGATGAAAAATGAAGCAGGAAAAGAAGTAGAGAGTGTTGGGCTATTATTTGAGGTATGAAAGTCAGTTAAAGGTTTGACTGAAAGGAAAATTTGAGCAGAGGCCTAAATAAGGCAATCTAGACATTTCCTGGGTCAATTATTCAACTTCACAGACTAGAAAAACACATTTTCAGACATTGCTGACTTCACCAAACTGGCCCTTTACTAAAGTGATGATTAACTGACCCTTTCCATGTATTTTATCTTGATTATTTGACCATGTGTAATTGGTCCCATGATTAGGTAGGTTAAGATTCAGACTACATATAATTTCTCTGCTAATCATTAGCTAATCCTGGGTTTAGTTATTAACCAAAGGTCTGCTCTTTCTCTTGCTCATGTGACCTTGTTTACATTTCTCCTTCAGTCCCAGCTGGATTTTAACTCCCGATAATGTTAAATACCATCCAAAATATGATGTTTCACTCAAGTAGCTAAAAGCAGAATGCAGCCAAAGCCTCAATTTCCCTTCCTCCATCTCCAGAGTTAGGATTGAGGAGTGAAACCAAAGAAAAATTGAATCTACTATCTTCAGCTAGAAAATGACTAAGGCTCCTCTTCATGTTTAGGAAAAGAATACTTTCCTAAGAATGAGAAGAGTAGAAGAACAGTGATAAAAATCTCAAGAAACATGCTAAAATAGGAATCCCATGAGATTATGAAATAATCTCAGTGGAGAACTGAGAGTGAAAGGTAAAAACCAAAGTTTATATTTGGAAACTCTTTTAAATTGTTGTCCTGCCTTCTCTTGCATATATTCTTCTACATTCCTATAGCTCCTGACCAAGTCAATGGTATACTAAGCATCAGAAAAAGAAAAGTATTTTTCTAAAATTCTGGCACCCAGTTATGAATATTAAATGAAGAAATATATATATATAACACTAAGGAAGTTTTATTGAAAAGCAAGAATGAGAAATAAGAAGTCCTTTCTTGGGGACTCTTTCCCCTTCCTACATGGAAGTCTGTACTTGTTCTTCAATAAATTTCCACCTTTGCTATACCAAAAAAATAAATAAATAAAGTCCTTTGTTGAACTTCGGTCTACAAGCAAAAGTTTGAAAGACCACTGAATAAATCCATTGTTTACAGGGTCAGGCCTATATATTCAAATCAAGTTTTAAAAGATTCATTTATCTGAACAGAAAGGTGATAAAGCTCCCTAGAATCTTCTTTATTCTTTTTTTTTTTTTTTTTAAATCTTCACCTGAGGATATTTTTCCATTGATTTTTAGAGAGGGTGGAAGAGAGAGGGAAAGACAGAGAGGAATATCGATGTGAGAGAAACACATCAATTGGTTCCTGCATGAGCCCAGACCAGGGCGGGACCAGGGAGGAGCTTGCAACCAAGGTACGTGCCCTTGACCGGAATCGAATCCGGGACCCTTCAGTCTGCAGGCTGACGCTCTATCCATGAGCCAAACCAGCTAGGGCTATTCTTTAAAAAAAAATTAAAAAAAAATATATATATATATATATATATATATATATATATATATATATAATATATTTTATAAAAATATATATATATATTTTATAAAAATATATATATATATTTTATATATAAAAATATATATATATATTTTATTAACTTCAGAAGAAGAGAGAGGGGGAAAGAGGAACATCAATGATGAGAATTATTGATCGGCTGCCTCCTACACACCCCTCTGGGATCAAGCCCACAAGCTGGACAATGCCCTGACCAGAATCAAACTAGCGACCTCTTGGTGCATGGGTAGATGCTCAACACTGAGCCACACTGGCCAGGCAAACTTTTATTCTTAAAAATTACTTAATAGCCCTGGCTGGTTTGGCTTAGTGGATAGAGAGCATGCAGACTGAAGGTTCCCAGGTTCAATTACAGTCAAGGGCAGGTACCTCAGTTGCAGGCTCGATCCCCAGCCCTGGTTGGGGTTCAGGCGGGAGGCAACCAATTGATGTCTCTCTCTCACATCTATGTTTCTCTCTGTCTCTTCTTCTCCCATCCACTCTTTGTAAAGAAAAAAAAAAAAAAATCAATGGAAAAATATCCTCAGGTGAGGATTAACAAAAACAAAACAAAACAAAAAGATATCAAATATCCTATTGAAAAAACATTACTTTAATAGAACTAGAAAGTACAAGGCAAGGCAAGATGTCAGCTACATCTTGGCTTTTATAGCTTTCAGAGATTCTGGGTCAGTAAAAAGTTAACTGTTGAGATGTATATCATCAATAAAGAAAGCAATCAGAGCAGCCCATTTCTGTCCATTGTGCACAAATGCAGTCTAAAGAGAACTTTTGATAAAGACATAAGATGCAATTAGAACTTGCCTGGAGAATCAGAGTTTTTCACTTTTGTTTCTCATACCTGAGAGATGTGACTAAAATGCTGCAAAGCTTTCTCCACAGGGTTTTTGAAGTACATCTTCTCCTGAGGTTTCAGCTATGAAGAGAGTAACACAAACATTGAGTATATCCACATGGAATGAAATAAAATACTGGCAAATATGGCAAAGGATGTACCACCCCTTCTAAACGCACCCGATATTATTTCATTGTGCTATATGTCTTAAATATCTTTACCCAGTGCTTCTGTAAAAATAGCCACAAATAATTATTTTATCTGTTGCTTACCCTATTTTTTACAATTGCTACTAGCGAATTTTGTTTGTTTGTCTTCCTTTTTTAAAAAAAAATTTCAATGCCTGCCCTGACGGGTTTGGCTCGGTGGATAGAGTGTCAGCCTGCGGACTCAGGGGTCCCGGGTTCGATTCCGGTCAAGGGCATGTGCCTTGGTTGCAGGTGCATCCCCAGTGGGGGGTGTGCAGAAGGTGGCTGATTGATGTTTCTCTCTCATTGATGTTTCTGGCTCTCCCTCTCCCTCTCCCTTCCTCTCTGTAAAGAATCAGTAAAATATATTTTTAAAAAAAGTTCAATGCTTAATCACTTTTCAACTATACTCTTTGTATACTTCCTACAGGCTAGGAATGGAATAAAATGGTTGGTGGGCCCTGACAGGTTTGGCTCAGTGGATAGAGCGTTGGCCTGTGGACTGAAGGGTCCCGAGTTCGATTCTGGTCAGGGGCATGTACCTTGGTTGTGGGCACATCCGCAGTGCGATGTGTGCGGGAGGCAGCTGATCGATGTTTCTCTCTCTTCGATGTTTCTAGCTCTCTATCCCTCTCTCTTCCTCTCTGTAAAAAATTAATAAAATATATTTTTTAAAAAAAGAAAAAAAAATGGTTGGTGGGAGGGGAAGAAAAACTTACATTATCAGAAATAGCCAGATGTTTGCAGGCAGCTCCACAAACAGAACATTTTTCTAGGGAGGAAAGAGGAAATAAATGTTTAGTTTTCATGGATAAGAGGTAAGATTTTCCTAAAGTACATGGTAATAGTCATGTAGGCTATTAAGAGAAGACAAAATTTAGAATATCATTTGCTATAAAAGGACATCAACTTGAGCTCTGTTCTCTAAATTAGTATTTCCAAACTTGTATGTTGATGCCAAGTAAGACTTTCACACTGTACCTCTATCTATCTTCCTCTTTATAATTTCCCAATTTTCTTCTGTGGGTGAGGGTCAGGTCTATCGTCCCAACAGGAGTACTGAAGGGCATTTATAAGAGTACTGGAAAGAGTGGAAGAGTACCAATGATTTCAACTTTTAAGTTATTCTTTATTATTCCACCTACCTGACAGTAGGCACAGATCAGATACCGTAAGACACCTCCCAATTATTCCTGCTCTGTTCTTACTTTGCTCATTTTTTTTTATCATGTTTTGAAGCTGTCCTACTTTCATTCTCTAATTAAGCCATTCTGAAAGGTAAGAAAATTAAAACTCTGAATGTTTCCTTATAAGTTGAAATTTTAGTAGAAGTTCTGGTTATTGATGACGATAAATGCCATGTCAGGCCATAGCTGGTTTGGCTTAGTGGATAGAGCATCAGCCTGCGAACTGAAGGGTCCCAGGTTCGATTCAAGGGCACATGCCTGGGTCTCGGGCTTGATCCCTAGTGGGGGACGTGCAGGAGGCAGCCAGTCAGTGATTCTCTCTCATCATTGCTGTTTCTATCTCTCTTTCCCTCTCCCTTCCTCTCTGAAATCAATAAAGATATATTAAAAAAAAAAAAAAAGAAAATGCCATGTCAGGAGAAAACATCACATGGCATATGCTTCACTGAGACAAACAGCTCCAAACTGAGCTGCTGTTACCGTAGTCAACAGCTTTGTTACATTAGCAGATAATTTAAAAGGCTCATGAGATTCATATAGAGCAGTGATTTTCAACCTTTTTCATCTCATGGCACACAAACTAATTACTAAAATTTTGTGGCACACCAAAAGATATTTTTTTGCCAATTCAGACAAAAATATAGGTATAATTTTGATTCATTCATACTGGATGGCTATTGTTGTGTTGGCTGTTGTATTTTTTTTTAGTCGACAATCTAAGGCAAAAGAGGTCAGTGCCCCTGACTAAATAGTCAGGTATTGCAGGTTTAAAAAATTCTTACAGCACAACAGTTGAAAATCGCTGGTATACAGAAAAAGCTTCTCCAGAGGCTACCTAACCTGACTCTTCTTTCTCGGGGATTAAAGATTTTTCCCTGCCTTCCCTCCATATTATTGCTAGACTGAGGTAGCAAGTACAAATCATTTTTCTATTTAAGAAAAACAAAACAAACTTCCACAACTCTCCATCACCTGCAGTAAAAAGTTCAGTTTCTTTAGCCCAGAATAGAGCCTTCCATTATCTGACCACTGCCTATCTGTCTAGCCTCATCTATCACCAATCTTACCTTATTTTTATGCTCTACAAATCTAATCCATGTGTAGTCCCCCGCACGATGGTTTATGACGTGGTATGCCTTTATACAGGTTGTCTTGAATTACAATGATCTTCCCTGCACAGCCACTTGGCAAACTCCAGTGTACTATTCAAAACTCTATTGAAACAATACCTCTGCTGTAAAATCTTTGCTGATCAAAGCACCCTATCCTAAGACCCTCTCCTGGGTTACTCCATGCCCTGTATTTTAGCATTAAAAACAACAACAACAACAACAACAACAAAAAAGCCCTAGCCGGTTTGGCTCAGTGAATAGAGCGTTGGTCTTCGGACTGAAGGGTCCCAGGTTCAATTCCGGTCAAGGGGACATACCTGGCTTGTGGGCTTGATCCCCAGTGGGGGATGTGCAGGAGGCAGCTGATCAATGATTCTCTCTCATCATCGATGTTTCTATCTCTCCCTCTCCCTTCCTCTCTCTGAAATCAATAAAAATACAAAACAAGCCGAAACCGGTTTGGCTCAGTGGATAGAGCGTCAGCCTGCGGACTCAAGGGTCCCGGGTTCGATTCTGGTTAAGGGCATGTACCTTGGTTGCGGGCACATCCCCGGTAGCGGGTGTGCAGGAGGCAGCTGATCGATGTTTCTCTCTCATCGATGTTTCTAACTCTCTATCCCTCTCTCTTCCTCTCTGTAAAAAATCAATAAAATATATATTTTTTAAAAAAATACAAAACAAAACACCTTAAATTCAAGTCTTATTTCTAAGACTTAATAGCTGCAAGAACTTGGTCAAATCACTTACCTATCTAAGACAGTTCCTCATTTGTAAAGTGGTTCTATTAATAATTACCTTGTGAGCCCTAGTTGGTTTTTCTCAATGGTTAAGAGCATCGGCCGGCTGACTGAAGGGTCCTGCGTTCCATTCCAATCAAGGGCACATCATACATTGATTGCAGGCTTGATCCCAGCCCCTGGTCAGGGCAGATGCAGGAGGCAACCAACCAGTGTATCTCTCACATGGAAGTTTCTCTTTCTGTCTCTCCCCCTCCCTTCCACTCTCTCTAAAAATCAATGGGAAAAATATCCTCGGGTGAGGATTAACAAAAAACAAATAATTTCATCCTTGTGGATGAAAAGGGGCCACATGCTAACCTGCCTAGTTTAGGGAAGGCCTGCAAGGCGGCCTTGCAAACTGAGAGACCTAAAGTAACCACAAAGGATGTTCTAAAATTGAGTTTTTAACTAAACGCAGTTTATGGCAGATAGTCTGTCTAGGCTAAAATCTTTCCTGACAAAAAGCAATCTTTACCTTAACTGAGCATATTGTCTTTTGCAAGTACTACGTAACCTACCTTTGGAATGTCAGGGTAACTCCCCTTTTTCCAGACCCCTCGGGGCACAACCAGGGCGGAGACCATAAATCCTCTAATTGTTATTGTTATCATGTTAATTGTTGACTGTTAACTATACTGTACCCACCTATGTAAAATATGTGTAAGTCATTTTACTTATCATCCAATCCCAGAGGTCCCCCACCCCCACTTTGCTTTCTCCCCCCTCACTAATCTATCACCAATGGATTTCATATAACCCACTTACATCTTCTCTTTAGATTGTAAGGTATAAAATAAAGTGCAAAATTGCCATTTTCTGGAGCATTTTGTCAATCCGTTGAGGTCCTGTTCCCGGCATTTGTTGATAGTTTGGCTCAAATAAATTCAAAAAAATTCTCTATAGGTTTTAATGTTTCTTACATTGACAACCTCATGGGATTGTGGTGAGAATACTTAAAATTGGTACATTTGAAAATACTCTTTAAACTGCAAAGGTATCACCACTACCACCACCATCATAATCATTTCTAATAAAATTGATTTCACAGGCTAGACCACTTCCAATTAGAAATGGCTCTTGCTATCAACCAAAGTTTCCCCATTACTTCTTATTATTTTTTATCTTTTCTTTAATCATTCTGATAATCTTGTGGCTTTCTCACTGCCATCGGTTTCAAAACACTGACAAGTATGTTTTGGTGCTCAAGTAATTTGTATTCCATCCACTAAATCATTTTTTATTAATAGATTTCTCCAATATCCATAATCAACACTTTCCTACTGTATCCACATCACTTTTGGCTAATAAGTCATTTTTATCCCAAGTTTCACAGAGAAAATGGCTAATCATTTCCAAGTTAAAGACATTTTTGCCTGAATCTGGAAACAGTTAAGTCACTTACCCAGAGTCACACACTTTTTACAGAAAATATGGCCACAGCTGGTGACAAAGTAATGGGTCCCATCTTTTCGGAAACACCGGTTGCAATGAAACCAATCCATTCTGGAGGAGAGAAAGAGAAAGAGTAAGAATAACCTGGGGCAGGATAGCATTTACATAACAATGTTTGCTTATGTGGGCATATTATTGTGGATATTCCAACTGGCTGTAAGGAAGTTTCATATGGCTCTGCAGTGAAAAAAGCAGACTGCAGACTATACACCCACTTACATTCCCTTTTGTGGTTGTTAAGCCTCACCTGAGAATATTTTTTCCATTGACTTTTAGTGAAAGTGGAAGGGAGGAAGGAAGGAGGACAGAGAGAGAAACGGATGTGAGAGAGACACATCGATTGGTTGCTTCCGGAACTTGACCCTGGGGGGCTGGAGAACGAACCTGAAACCCAGGTACTGCCCCTAACCTTCTGCAGTGGCACTATAGTATTAGTAACGTGGTAGGCAGTTAGAGGGCATGGGTTTCCTCCCCTACCATATTGCTTTTGCTGACAAGGTTTGCTCCCCCCGACCTTTCCTCCCTGGAGATAACATCTATTTCAGCTCCAGGCCCAGATAAGCAATAAAACCAGCCACAGCTGACATCAGAACCAGCTGCACTGAATAACGACAAGCCAACCCTGGTGCCGGCCAATCAATCAGTGGAGACCACAGTCCTGAATGGGCACACCTGGAAAGCTAATGAATATTCTATTAATTTCTCCCCCTGGGACCTCCCCTAAAGTCTCCGTCCTTAATACCTTTAGGATGGAGGACCCAGCGTGCTCTCCCTCCCAGGCCTCTCCCTTTCCCTCCCTCTGCCCCTAGGCACTTTACCATTCGCTTCCTCACTCCCAAGCTCCAATGGCCCTTCCTTTACAAACTCTACTACTTGTTTCCTAAGCCCATTTCTTTCTGGGAATTGCTTTTTCTACTTCTGTAATTCACCCATAGAATGTTCTCTTACAGTTTGGGTCTTGCTCTGAATTCTTTCCCAGCCAGAACCTGTGAGGTCTGATCAAATAATTGAATTAACACCCAGTCCCCTGGAAACTGACCTTCAGACCACTTCACCACCGACATTCCCTTGTGCTTAGACCACATTTCACTTGCTAAGTCCACATTCCACTAGCTAAAACCATTATCTTTCTCCTCCGGACTCACCCAGAGAATTCTCTGCCCAGAAAAGGCCTGCCTTTAAAATCTCTGACTCCCTAGTCCTAAGTGCTGGTGCCATTTTGGGGCTCAGTCCATCTGGTTTTCCAGATGACCTAATAAATTCATAATTATTTTTTTTTAATATAAATTCATAATTCTTTACCCCTTTTGGTCTCATGTATTCCTCCTTTGGTGACCTTAACAGAACCCAAATACCGAGGTTGCTGAACCCAGGTTTGGTCTGACCCCATGGGTCATACACAGCAAAAGCAGTTATGGTGGGTAGTCTTGTCCTAGGCTGGTATCTTCCCTGACAAAGGTCAATCTTTACCTTAATTAAGCCTATCTACAGTCTTTTGCATCTACGATAACATTCCTTTGGAAAGTCAGGGTAACTCCCCTTTTTCCAGACCTACAAGGCACACAACCAGGGCAGAGACCATAAATCCTCTCATTGTTTTATCATGTTAATTCTTGACTGTTAACTATCCTGTATCCACCTTTGTAAAAGATATATGATTATATCATTTTACTTTTTATCCAATCCCAAAGGTTTTCTTGCTTTGTTTTCTCCTGTCTCCCTAATGAGTTTCATGTAACCCACTTACATCTCCTTTTTTTATTATAATGTATAAAATAAGGTGCAATAAAACTGCCATTTTCTGGCCGAAACCGGTTTGGCTCAGTGGATAGAGCGTCGGCCTGCGGACTCAAGGGTCCCCGGTTCGATTCCGGTCAAGGGCATGTACCTTGGTTTCGGGCACATCCCCAGTAGGGGGTGTGCAAGAGGCAGCTGATCGATGTTTCTCTCTCATCGATGTTTCTAACTCTCTATCCCTCTCTCTTCCTCTCTGTAAAAAAATCAATAAAATATATATAAAAAAAAAACTGCCATTTTCTGGAGCATTATCTCAATCCATTGAGATTTGTCAACAGTTTGGCTCAAACTCACAAAAATTCTCTATAGGTTTGAATGTTTCTTACATTAACAAAAGTAATAGGACAATGATGAGATTCTTTTTGAATGATGTGATTATAAGTGTGTTTGTGTGTGTGTGTGTGTGTGTGTGTGTGTGTGTGTGTGTGTGTGTTATCTCCCCTCTCCCCCCACCCAAGTCCTGATAGATTCTGGGACAGCAGTGAGTTTTCCTGCGAGTGGGGGCATGAGCTGGCACCAGGATGGGTCGTTCCAGAGGTCCAGTCCTCATAGGCTCCTCTGCATAATTAATGTGTGTGTGTTCTCTTTACACTTTCTTATTTTTCAAGTTTTATGGATTAATTCATAATTAATCTTTTAATTAAAAAACCCCATCAATTTCTTTCCTAATAGTTTCCTATGATATTATGAGATGAAACCAAATATAAATCACAAAGTGGCCACTTGGGACACATTTTAACTAAGAGAAACATGGTTTATGAATGATGTTTTCTCAGCTTGTAATTGTTCTGATCAAATAATCAAATTTATATATACACACACCCCCAGGAAACTGACCTTTAGATCATTTTCCCTTTTGCTTAGACCGAATTCCATTTGCTAAGACCATTAACTTTCCCCTCCAGACTTGCCTAGAATCTGGATCCGCCAAGATAATTCCTGGACAAAAAAGCCTGCCTAGAGTCCTTTAAAATCTCTAACTCCCTGGTCCCTGGATGCCAACGTTGTTTTGGGGCTCAGCCCATCTGGCTTTAGATGAACTAATCTATAATAATAAAAGCGTAATATGCTAATTAGACCGGACAGCCAAATGACCTTCTGGACGTCATTCCGGACATCCTTCCGGATGAAGCTGTGGTGGCGGGGGCTGAGGCAGAGGCGGTTAGGAGTGATCAGGCAGGCAGGCAGGCAGGTAGGCAGGCCAGTGGTTAGGAGCCAGCAGTCCCAGATTGTGAGAGGGATGTCCGACTGCCAATTTAGGCCTGATCCTGTGGGATAGGGCCTAAATCGCCAGTCGGACATACCCCAAGGGGTCCCAGGTTGCAAGAGGGTGCAGTCTGAGCTGAGGGACGCCCCCCCCCACACCCCGTGCATGAATTTTGTGCACCGGGCCTCTAGTCTATAATAATAAAAGCATAATATATTAATTAGACCAGACAGCCGAACGACCTTCCGGATGTCATTCCAGACAAAGCCTCAGGGGCACTGAGGCAGAAGTGATTAGGGGTGATCAGGCAGGCAGGCAGAGGGGTTAGGGTCAATCAGGCAGGCAGGCAGGCGAGCAGTTGGGAGCCAGCAGTCACTGATTGTGAGAGGGTGCAGGCCAGGCTGAGGGACCCCCCCCCTTGCACGAATTTCATGCACCGGGCCTCTAGGCTATAAAAATCTAGCTAATAATAGACGGATATGTAAATTGACCGTACCTCCACAACACATACACCCAATCAGGCGTGAGTATGCAAATTAACTTGACAAAGATGTTGGGCCTGTGGGCAGTGTGCACACAAGCAGGCGCCGAGCAGCTGGGGGCAGGTGGGACGCCCACCCGCCCTCCGCGTAGCCAGGGCAATGCGGTGGGCATCCCCGAGACCCCACCTGCTTCGAGCCTGCAGCCAGTGCGCACGCGCGCTGATGCTGAGCGGCTGGGATCCTAGGGACACCACTGAAGTGTATGGTCCTGTCAGCCTGGCCTGGGGGCGGCTGGAGTTCGCAGTCCTCTTGGTTTGTGCAGCCCCTGGACCGGAAGCGAAAACCAAGAGTGTGGGGAGCACCAGGAATTCTGGGAATCATAGTTCTGGTGGCAGATGAGTTGTGGGATTCCTAGACACTAGAGCAGTGATTGTGAACCTATGACACGCGTGTCAGCACTGACACACGTAGCCATTTCTGATGACACGTGGTCGCTGAGGCAGCCGCATGCCGAGGATGAAACATTTGCTGCATAATGTTTTTTTCCTCAAAGTGACACACTACCCGAGTTATGCTCAGTTTTTTGGCGAAGTTTGACACACCAAGCTCAAAAGGTTGCCCATCACTGCACTAGAGCAAAGTGAGCCTGGAGCAAGTTACTGTTGCAGGTGGGGAATGGAGGGAAAGCAAAGGTGAGAAACATAAGTAAAGTCACAGTGTCGAGGAAAAATTAAAGGGAAGATATCCTGCAACTTCTAGGAAATCTCCACCAATGGAGCAAAGCAAAAAAGACCTCTATTATTCTGTGAGCGCCAAACCAAACTGGGTTGGGGTCTCAGACAATTCGCTCATATGATTGCAAAGACAGACAGAAACTCCCAGATTGGAGAGGTTTCTCCTGAGGGCTCCCAGATTGGAGAGGGTGCAGGTCGGGCTGAGGGACCCACCCCCCATGCACAAATCTTCATGCACCGGGCCCCTAGTGAAAGAATAATATGCTAATTAAACCGGACAGCTGAACAACCTTCCAGACGTCCTTGCAGACAAAGCCAAAGCAGTGGGGGCCGAGGCAGAGGTGGTTAGGGGCAAACAGGCAGGCAGGCAGAGTGGTTAGGAATGATCAGGCAGGTAGGTGAGCAGTTAGGGGCAATCAGACAGGCAGGCAGAGTGGTTAGAGGCAATCAGACAGGCAGGCGAGTGGTTAGGGGTGATCAGACAGGCAGGTGAGTGGTTAGGAGCCAGCAGTCCTGGATTGCGAGAGGGTGTAGGCCGGGCTGAGGGAATCCCCACCCCCATGCACAAATTTTGTGCACCGGGCCTCGAGTCTATAATAATAAAAGCATAATATGCTAATTAAACTGGACAGCCGAACAACCTTCCGCATGTCATTCTGGAATCCTTCCAGATGAAGCCGCGGTGGCGGGGGCCAAGGCAGAGGTGGTTAGGGGCGATCAGGCAGGCAGGCAGGCGGTTAGGAGCCAGCAGTCCCGGATTATGAGAGGGATGTCCAACTGCTGGTTTAGGCCCTATCCCAAGGGGTCCCAGATTGCAAGAGGTGCAGGCCAGACTGAGGGACTCCTCCCTTCCTCCGTGCATGAATTTCGTGCACTGAGCCTCTAGTAAATTCATAATTCTTCACCTCTTTTGGCCTCCTGCACACTGCCTTTGGCGATCCTCACAGTACTGTTTCCCTTCTACTATACAGAAACTCAGAATCATAGATCTGGAAGGGGCCTTGAAAATCATTTACATTTTGTCCAATTCCATCATTTTTCTTTTAAAAAATATTTTTATTGATTTCAGAGAGGAAGGGAGAGGGAGACAGAAACATTAATGATGAGAAACATTGATCTGCTGCCTCCTGCATGCCCCCTACTGGGGATGCAGCCCACAACCCTGGCATGTGCCCTTGAGGGCAATCAAACCCGGACCTTTTAGTCTGCAGGTGGATGCTCTATTCACAGAGCCAAACTGGCTAGGGCCAATTCCATCATTTTTCAAAAGCTGTAGCTGATGTTCACTAAAATTCAATGACTTGTCCAAAGTTCCATTTTATTTAGTGGCAGCTCTGGGATTAGAACCCAAGTCTTCTTATTCCCTGTATCAAGCTTTTGCTATCACATTAAGTCTGTGTTTCTGTGTTAGACATAGCAACCATATTTTCTGTCAATACTAATTCCATATAATTTGCTAAGTACATAACTATGTAAATGTGACTTTGTAAGATTTTTATTTTTAAAAATATATTAGGGAGGAAGGGAGAGAGATAGAAACATCATGATGAGAGAGAATCATTGATTGGCTGCCTCCTGCACGCCCCCACTGGGGATGGAGCCTGCAACCCCAGCATGTGCCCTTGACCTGAATCGAACCCAGGACCCTTTAGTCCGCAGACCGATGCTCTATCCACTGAGCCAAACCGGGTAGGGCTGTAAGATTTTTAAATGAAGAACTGTGCTATTATATACTCAGCTGTAATTACTTTATATGTTTAATGAATTCATACGCTAAATTTCATGAATATGCTATTTAAGAATATAATATCGGACCACGTGGCCCGCAAGTCCTCCCAGCCCCGGGCCCGCCCCGCCCCGCCCTGGGTGCCGCCTCCGCAGCCGCTGCCCCCAGCACCACCTGCGGTGCGCTCCCCGCCCCGT
This sequence comes from Eptesicus fuscus, assembly GCF_027574615.1. Lineage (NCBI taxonomy): Eukaryota > Metazoa > Chordata > Mammalia > Chiroptera > Vespertilionidae > Eptesicus > Eptesicus fuscus. The sequence goes on along the minus strand of NC_072477.1, from coordinate 77,338,313 downwards.
GGGGCCAAGCCTGCCCAGGCGCGGAGAAAGAAGACCTGGGCCTGCCACGCCGTCTGCGGAGAAGTCCACAGTAATGGGTCAGTGTGTCTTCGGAGGCATGGAAGAAAACAAGAAAAGGCCTAAATGACAGCAGCAAAACAACTTCCCCATGTTACCGTCGCCTAACGCCTGGAATTTCAGAGGACGAAAACGGAAGCAGAGCGCCCATGATGAAGATGCTGTTAGCTTTTGTAGGCGGGACATGAGTGAAGAAAGGCAAGGAGCCAGGATGCTGACCAACTTGGCCATCAGCTCTGAATTTTATAATTATCAAGAATCTTCAAAAGTGGTATGATCTGTAAGATCTGGTAATTATATTCCTGCGGGTAAGTGGTTCAAAGGCCTAGCTTTTAAGCAAATCTGGGTTTGAATCATAGGTCCTGCCATTGTGACTTCAAAGTTGTGGAGCCTGTCTGAGCCTCAGGTTCCTCAGCTATAAAGGGCGTCATTAGTAGATCTGAACTCACAGGGCTATCATGAGGATTAAAGGAGATGATGCTTTAAAAAAAATTTTTTTTTAAAGAATATAATATCTACTAGTTTGATTTCCTTTGAAATGAAATTGGGAAAATAAAAAAATAAGGTATCTTTTCCCCCTACCAAAGTCTTTTCTCTAAAAAAGGTTTTAAAATAGTTTATGAAGAGGTTTGCTAAAAGAATGATGGCTAGTTTGCACCACACTAAATTTTTTTTTCACATAAGGTAAAGTTCACAATAAAAAGTTAATCAGTGCAACGGTATTACAGTCAAAGCCATGAGCTTCAGATTTCAATTTGTTGCTCACTGTACACTAACTTCTATCAGGGAGTGAGTCTACAGAACTACTGAGAAAGGCCCCACTATATATGCCCTGGTTTGTTTAGAGGCAGTAACAACAATTTTAGTCAAATAAGTTGAACCAGATGAACCCCTATAAGAAGGCCAGTTAACTGGGTTTGTGAGGGCAAAACTTGCCTGGTTTCTTGGTTTCTGGGAGTGATAGGAATTTGGCAGAGTCTTAAATTTACCAGTAGTTCTTTAACAGCTACCTACCCTACCCAACCGGCCGCCGTATCCCAGAAGACTGCGGATCTCACCGAAATCGTCCAGTTCTCCTCACAAAGTGCTGCAAATGGCGGGAAATTTTACACCGAGCTTCACACCGGGCAAGAGGCTGAGCGGGCAGGGCGGGGCGCGACGGCGTGCGTGAGGCGTGGGCGGGGCCGGGGCAGTGTGCTCAGTGAGTGGGCGGAGCTTGGGGAGTGGGCTCAATGAGTGGGCGTGGCCTGGGGAGTGTGCTCAGTGAGTGGGCGGGGCCCAGGGCACTGTGCTCAATGGGCGGGGCCCGCGGGGGAGTAGTGAGGACGAGGGCGGGGCTCCCGCTGGTTGGCCAGAGGCAGGGCTGCTCTTCATTGCACCGGAAACTCTGCATTTAAGGTTGGGAACAAATAAGGAATATGACCTAATCTCATACATATTACTGTGGAAACAATGAGGTAAAAATACCGTAAACCTTATAATGTTCCATGGACAATAACACACTAGAAAATTGTAGTCACAAAGCAGATGAAAACTTCAACCTAGTATTTTTATATAGTTACTTTTTTTCGGGCCTGCTAATATTTTTTTAAAATACATTTTTATTGATTTTATAGGAAGAGGATGGATGAGAGAGAGAAACATCCATGAGAGAATATCATGGAGCCCTGCAACCCGGTGAGAATCCAACTGACGACCTCTTGGTGCATGAGACTATGCTCAACCAACTGAGTCACACTGGTGGGCTGAGCCTGCTAATTTTTTTGGAAGAAAGCACTTAGGCCCCACAGGTTCAATATAATGTTTTTAGATGAAATAAAGAAAATAATAGATGTTTTGAAAGAACAGCATAACTCAGAATTAGAAAAGCTAAAAAGTGATATGGGTAGAAAACAGTCAGGTATTAAATGAGAATTAAAAAATCTCAGGAAAAAAATTAAAAATTTTTTTTCAGAAATAAAAAATGAAGATAAAAGCACAATTAAGGGCTGAAATAATTTTTTTAAAAGAAAAGGTTTTAAGAGAAAGTGATAAAGAAAACAACCAAGAGATTTTACAAACACATATACAAACATATTTATTCCCCCAAGGAAAACCAGAGTGATCTATCAGAACAAATATTTAAAACAAAATTTTGGGAAATTTTTCCTGAAATAAAATAAGACATAAATTGAAAGGGCATATTGTGTATAGGAGAAAACTGATCCAGGATAGTTAAAACAATAACAAACAAACAAACAAAAAACTTCTTTGAGCATCCAGGCAAAAGGTACTAGTCACTTATAAAGAAAAGAAAATTAGATTGGCCCTAGACAGTTTGGCTCAGTGAGTAGAGTGTTGGCCTTCGGACTGAAGTACACTGGGTTCCATTCCAGTCAAGGGCATATACCTCGGTTTCAGGCTCCTGACCCTGGTCAGGGGCATATGGGAGGCAATCAATCAATGTGTCTCTCTCACATTGGTGTTTCTCTCTGTCTCTCCCTCTCCCTTTCACTCTCTCTAAAAATCAATGGGAAAAATATCCTTGGATGAGGATTTAAAAAGAAAAGAAAAGGAAGGAAGGAAGGAAGGAAGGAAGGAAGGAAATTAGATTGGCATCAGACTTCTCTACAGCAGCATTTTATGCTAGAAACAATGAAACAGCATTTTTAAGATTTTAAAAAAGAACATATGATTCAGGAATTTTATATTTCCTTATACTATTTTTAGGTATAAAAGCCACTTAAAAATGTGAACATGGCCCAGCTGGTGTAGCTCCATGGTTGAACAGTTACCTATGAACCAGGAGGTCACAGTTTTGATTCCTGGTCAGGGCACATGCCCGGGTTGCAGGCTCGATCCCTAGTGTGGGCATGCAGGAGGCAACCGATCAATGATTCTCTCTCATCATCGATGTTTCTGTCTCTCCCTCTCCTTCCTCTCTAAAATCAATAAAAGTATATTTTTTTCAAATCACAAGGAGATACCATTTCTCATCTACTAGGATAACAATACTTTTTTTTAAAAGGAAAACTACAAGTGTTGGGAAAGATGTGAGGAAATTAAAACCCTTATATATTGCTGGTGGGAATGTACAGAGGTGCCTTTGATTGATAACAGTTTGGTGGTGCCTCAAAAAGTTAAACATAGAACGACACTACCACAGGACCCAGCAATTCCACTGCTAGTTCTATATCCAAAAGTATTGGAACAAGGACTCCAACAGATACTTGTATACCAAATTCACAAGAGGGAGGCAACACTACTCACAATAGCCAATAGGTAGCAACAGCCCAAGCGCCCATCAACAGATAAATGGATAAACACATGGAGTATTACTCAGCCGCTAAAAGGCATGACGTTCTGATACATGCCACAGAGAACTAAGCCAGACACCAAGCAACAAATATTGCATGATTCCACTATGTGAAGTCTCTAGAGTAGTCAAATTCATAGAGACAGAACGTAGATTAGAAGTTAGCAGGGACTGGGAGAAGGAGAGAATGGGGAGTTATTGCTTAATGGGTACCGAATTTCTGTTTGAGGTGATAAAAAAAAAAAAATGTTGGAACTAGAGGTGATGGTTGCACAACATTGTGATGCCACAATTTTAAAAAGAATACCAGAGAGGTAAAATGCCCTTCTTATCACATCACAACAGGAGGTTTATGATATCCACAAGACAACCTGGTGAGGTTAATCTTGATCACTTGGTTAAGGTAGTGTTTGCTAGATTTCTCCATTTTACTTTTTAAAAAATATTTTTATTGATTTCAGAGAGAAAGGGAGTGGGAGAGAGAGATAGAAACATCAATGGTGAGAGAGAATCATTGATCAGCTGCTTCCTGCACGCCCCCCCAGGGGATCCAGCCTGCAACCCGGCATGTGCCCTGACTGGAAATCGAACCATGACCTCCTGGTTCATAGGTCGATGCTCAACCACTGAGCCACGCTGGCCGGGCTCCATTTTAAAGTTAATATTTTTCCCTTTCTTAATTCTTTGGAAGCAGAATTACAAATCCAGCCCTTCCTCAAAGTAGGGACAAAGTGTTTAAGCACCATCTCCTATAAGGAAGAGTAAATACATACATTACTTGGAATTTTTCTGTTAAGAAGATCCACCATTCCGTTTATTTATTCAATCACTTATTTATATCAGTATGGATGCATGTATATTTATTTTATACTTTGGATTATAATTTAATACTACAATATTTATTTTGTTGCTCAGATTTTGTTTCTTTGGTCAGGGCATATGCCCAGGTTGTAGGTTTGATCCTCATCGATGTTTCTCTCCCTTCCCTCTCTCTAAATAAAAAATAATACATTTTTTAAAAATACTTAATTTTATAATTTCAGACTTACAGAAAAGTGCAACGGTAGAATAATTCCTGCTTATTTTAAACCAGATTCCCCAACTGTTAACATTTTACTACATTTGCTTTGTTATTCTCAATTATTTTTTTCTGTTCCATTTGAGAATGTTTCAGTCATAATGCCCCATTACTCCTGAATATCCACTGTGTATTTCCCATAAACAAGTACCTTCTCTTGTATAAATATAGTACCATTATCAAAATCAAGAAAGTAGCATTGATATGATACTATTATCTAATCTAGAAACCTTATTCAAATTTCACCAATTGTCCCACAAATGACCTTTATAGAAAGAGAGAAAACATGTTTTTCTACCCAGGATTACATGTTGCATTTAGTTATTGATTTTAAAAAATTAAAATACAAGTTTGTAATTTGGAAAGTGAAAGCCCATCACTCTTGATCTTATTCCCCAAAGATAAACATGGTTGACAGTATTTATATAAATTTTTCCAGAATTTCATTCAATCCATACACCAACTAACAACACAAATATGTGTTATACACATTTAAACAAAAATGTGATATTATTGCCCTGGCTGGTTTGGCTCGATGGATAGAGCGTTGGCCTGCAGACTGAGGGGTCCCAGGTTCGATTCCGGCCAAGGGCACATACCTGGGTTTCGGGCTCGATCCCCAGTGGGAGCATGCAGGAGGCAACCAATCAATGATTCTCATCATTGATGTTTCTATCTCTCTCTCCCTCTCTCTTCCTCTCTAAAATCAATAAAATATATATATTTTTAAAATGTGATAGTATTCATAAATCTAAAATTTGTTTTTTGTTAATATTTCTTTTTATCTTTATACATAATTCTTTTAAAAGATTAATCATAATTAAATTATTTATTATACATTTATAAATTTATTTATACATTAATTAAATTGTTGATAGATCCCATATTGATGGATGTATAGTGTTTTCAATTTTTAACTATTGCAGAAATATGCTGTAATAAACATCTTTATCCATTTTCCTTTGAGCAGCCATACAATTATTTCTAAAAGTAATTTTTTAGACATACAAGTGTTCATCGATTGTATACAAATTCATCTTTTCATTTTTATCATTCTTGCTTTCTTTTTGTCCTTTTTTTTTTTTAATCCTCACCCGAGGATATATTTTTCATTGATTTTAGAGAGAAGGGAAGAGAAAGTGAGAAGCACTGATGTGAGAGAAAATACCCGGACCAGGGATCCAATCCCTCTTTATTCCTTACTTTGAGTACTCTAATTGCTTCCTAACTGCTCCCTAACTCTACATTTGCTCACTCCATTGCATCCTACCCCTGCTACTAGATCCAATCACTGTCCTGTCTAAAACTGCCCAACACTTTCAAGACAATTTACTGAGCATGGTACTCAAAATCTTCATGACCTACATTCCTCTTTTGCATTTCTCAATGTTTAGTCAAAAGCACCATGCACTTCAGTCACATTGGATTTAAACCATGCTCTTTCACCTGTGTGCCTTTATGCAAACTGTTTCCTTTGCTTGGCATATCATCCTGATTAACTTTTATTTGTCCTTCCAGACTCAGCTCAGAAATCACTTTCTCCAGATGCCTACTCTGCCCTGCCCACTAAGGACGCTCCTAGGGCATCCTTTGCATGTCTCTATCCAGGTCTTTGTCCCACCGAGTTATGATTGTTCACTTCTCTTTCTCTCTAACCAGATGAAATTGTGTTATACATTTGAATTCCCTATTAGGTCACAGGTTTTTTTTAACTATATCTTCATTTTTGGATTACAGTCCTTCCACAGTGTTTGATATGTAGTGGGTGCTCAGTAAGTATTTGATAAATGATGGAATAATAAAGGAAATAATGGAATAGTAAAGTAACAGAGGATCTGACCTTGCTTCCACACATACATTGGCACAGTCAAACAGGAAATACATCTCAATGGGAAAAGATAAAATTCAGGATAAAATGAAGATTGGTGGTTATATAAAGTTGCCAACACTGCCCTAGCCAGTTTGGCTCAATGGATAGAGCATCAGCCTGCTGACTGAAGGGTCCCGGGTTCGATTCTGTTCAAGGGCACATGCCCGGGTTGCAGGCTCGATCCCCAGTAGGGGGCATGCAGGAGGCAGCCGATCAATGATACTCTCTCATCATTGATGTTTCTCTCTCTCTCTCTCTCTCTCTCTCTCTCTCTCTCTCTCTCTCTCTCTCTCTTCCTCTCTGAAATCAATAAAAATAATATTTTTTAAAATAAAATAAAGTTGCGAACATTATATATAACCATTAATTAGTACTGTCATATAAGACAAAAAGACCAGGAGCTATGAGAGCATATAACTTGGGAAGGCTTCCCTGAGGAAGCATGAAATGCTGTGAGAACACAGAGAAAAGAGATCAGGTTAATTTAGGCAGGTTTCCTAGAGGAATGGGTATTTGAATGAGCCTTAAACAATGCAGAGGTGGAAGGGAGGGACATTCCAGACAGAGGAAAAGCCTCAGTAAAAGGAAAGTCCAGTGTGGTCCAGTGTGACTGAGTGAGACATCGAGAGGAATGTTGAGGAAAAGGTGTTATGGGGGAAAGCAGAGAGATGGATTAAAGCCTCTATGCATGAGTTTGGCTTTATTTTCTAAGCTAGTGGTTCCCCCAAGCAATACGCAGATCCACTGAATGAATTAGAGGAAATTTTGTGGGTAAAATGAAGATTGGCCATTACTTGAAGTTGCCACCAGAGGGTACCATAGGGGAAGATCAACCTGCGAAATTACTAAGCACTTTCCCTGTGCCAAGTAGATATTTTAAAAGTTCCTCAGGTCATTGTGATTCTCACTCAGCCAGCCTTAGGGACCACTGCTCTATACAATGGAGAACCATCCGAGGCTTTTGAGCAGGATAGAAACATGACCAACCCCATCTTTTATTTATTTATTTATTTATTTATTTATTTATTTATTGTTAATCCTCACCCGAATATATTTTTTCCATTGATTTTTAGGGAGAGTGGAAGAGAGAAGGAAAGACAGAGAGAAACATCAATGTGAGAGAAACACATTGATTGGTTGCCTCCTGCTTGAGCCCCAACCAGGGCCTGGGCCGGCAAAGAGCCTGCAACCAAGGTACGTGCCCTTGACCAGAATCAAACCTGGGTCCCTTTGGTCCACAGGCCGATGTCTTATCCACTGAGCCAAACCGGCTAGGGCAATCCCATATACACTAATAAAAGAGAAACATGCAAATTGACCGCACCTTCGCTACACCCACAGCCAATCAGAGTGAACAAGATGGCGGTTAATTTGCATATGCGGGCGCTGAGTGGTCTGGGTCTGGGAAACATCCTCCAGACCCAAGCCGCTCAGAGCCTGTAGGCCTGTGCTTAGGTCCTGAGCGGCAGGGGCCCCAGAATGTGGCCTGGGTCCCATAAACATCCTCCGGACCCGGGCCACTCCAAGACTGTAGGCCCGCGCTTAGACCCTGAGCGGCAGGGGTCCCAGAATGCCCCCTGGCCACTCGAAGCCTAAGGGTGCAGGCGCCAAGGGGCTGGGGGCAGGGCGGGAACATCCTGTGTCACCATAGTGCCCCCAGCTGCTTGGGAATGCTCCAGCACCAAGCAGAGGTTTGGGTCTACGCCCCCAGCCTGGCGCCCACGATGGGGGGCTGGCTGCTGGCCTCTGGCGTGTGTGGAGACCCCGGCGGCCACTGCTGCGTGCGGCCCAGGGGTCCCTGCATGCCCCCCAGCCTGGCACCCATGGTCAGGGCTCATGCAGGAGGCAACCAATCAAAGTGTCCCTCTCACGTTGATGTCTCTCTCTGTCTCTCCCTCTCTCTTCCACACTCTCTAAAAATCAATGGGAACATATCCTCAGGTGAGGATTAAAAAAAAAAAAGAAATGCATATCCTATGAAAGACACATCTTGAAAATGCCTAAAGAAAGTTGTCATTTTTTCTTTGTGAAGGGACTGGAGTCCATGTTCATGAAAACACCTTGGTGGCTGTGGTGACTGGCAGTGGCTGCAGCAGCGGGGTGATGGGGCTGGTGCCTTCCCCTGATCAGCCCGGTTGCCTCCCACAAAGGGAGGCCAGACTGCAGCTTAGGCCTGCTCCCTCCGGGGAGCAGGCCTAAGCCATCAGTAGGACATCCCCTGAGGGTACCCAGTATGTGAGAGGGGGCAGGTTGGGCTGAGGGACCCCCCCAACCCCAGTGCACGAATTTCGTGCACTGGGCCCCTAGTATTTTATAAAACATAACTCTGAGGACAGAATGAAGAGATGGAAGGTCACATACAGACAGGGAGATTAGTTGGTAGTCTATTGCAATAGGAGAGATATGGGTATTTCTAGAATAGGGTAGCAGTTATGGGATAAGAAGACAGCTGTGAGACAATTTTTAGAGCAGAACTCATAGGACTGGGTGACCTATGGATATGGGGCTACAAAGGGAAAGGGAGGGAAAATGGTGAAGTTCTCAGGCCTGGGTGGCTATGAGCATGGCTTGGAATGGGGAAGACAGGAAAAAGAACAACTTTTTCTGGAGAACTGAGAGGGGTTTGGTTTAGAACCCAATGACTGGTATGACCTAATGGGGCTAATACCAGGACTCAGAGCTGGGTTCTGGATTGTTCTCATTCTAAGCACCCTTTCTGTATATGAATTGTAATTTCTTCTGCTTGCATCATCTCTGTTTGTTATTGTCTATAGCTTTCATGTTGGAGCTCTCCTCAAATGTCCAGGGATCATTTGTTGGGCAGTCCAGGTAACTAAGCTGAACCTGGACTTTAGGAGGAGATAGAGGCAGAGACAAAGACTGATTTATTATGACAAATTGGGTCATGCAATTATGGAGGCTGAGAAGTCCTGCAATCTGCCATCTGCAAGCTGAAGACTCAGGCAAGCTGGTGGTGCAATTCAGTTCCAGTCTAAAGGCCTGAGAACCAGGGGAACCAATAGTTTAAATCCTAATCCAAGGGGCTAGAGAAGAGATGAGATGTCCCAACTCAAGCAGGCATACAGGAAGCAAAAAATGGCTTATTCCTTCTTCCTCTGCCTTTTGTCCCATTCAGGGTCTCAACAGATTGTATGATGCCCATTTACAATGGGGAAGGCAATTGAGTCTACCAAATCAAATGCTAACTCATCCAGAAACAACTTCACAGACACACCCAGAAATAATGTTTAATTAGGGCCTCTTGTGGCCAGTCAAGTTGACACATAAAGCTAATCATCAAAGCTCTTGAGGCCTTGAGGTCCTTGAAGGCAGATAGACTTGGTTCACCATTATATTCCCAGTATCTAGCACAGCAAACAATTGGTCAATATTAGCTGAATATGTTAATAAAATTAACTGAGCACACCCTGTTATACAGACATAATCCAATTTCTATTAGAATTTCCCTGTTAATCTAATAAATTGTATAGTATTGGGAATTTTCTTAAAGACTACATTCTCTTACTGTGGGTTTTATTTTTTAATATATTTTTATTGATTTTTAGAGAGGGAGAGAGAGTTAGAAACATCAATGATGAAAGAGAATCATTGATTGGCTGCCTCCTGCATGCCTCACACTGGGGATCGAGCCCCCACAATTTGGGCATATGCCCTGTCTGGAAATCAAACTGTAACCTCCTGGTTCATAGGTTGACATTCAACCACTGAGCTACACCAGCTGGGCTTACTATGGATTTTATACTCTACTAGAGGCCCGGTGCACGGATTCGTGCACTGGTGGGGTCCCTCGGGGATCAGGCTGAAACCGGCTCTCCAACATCCCCTGAGAGGTCCTGGATTGTGAGAGGGCACAGGCCAGGCCGAGGGACACCATTGGTGCATGATCGGGGTTGGGGAGGGACCATGGAAGGGCTCTAGGGCATGTTCGGCCCATCTCGCCCAGTGCCGATTGGCTGGACCCCAGCAGCAAGCTAACCTACCCATCAGAGCGTCTGCCCCCTGGTGGTCAGTGCACGTCATAGTGACCGGTCAAATGGTCAAATGAACAGTCAGACACTTAGTGTATTAGGCTTTTATTATATAGGATTTCAGTGAGCTCCATACTACAGCCTGGCAAAAGTTTCAAGTGATTGGGTCCACACATTTTCACTTAATTAGACTTTTGTATTTCCTTCCCAACTTAGCTACATATTTCTGGTATAGAAGATACCAATTAATTATGATTTGATGAGAAAGAAGTAAGAAGAAATAAATATGTCATTATTAAAAATTGGCCCTAAGAAAACAATTAAAGGCATAGCTTTCACCAAATTAGTCACTACAGTTTTCAGCATTCCTATAATTAGGACATTCTTGGACACAAGACCTGGAAGGAGATATTCTTTGTAAAATCCTCCTTTGAAACTTAGAGCCTAGATTTTCAATAATTAGCAGTAAATTATTAAAATTTATCTTGAAAATATGCCTTTACTTTTCTAACTAATTCAATATTCAATAATTATTAACTAAATATGTATTTGTTAAATTCATTATATATGCCAAGCCCTGATCTAAACATTAAGGAGATAACAGTGAAGAAACAAGCCAAGGTTTTGTTTGTTTGTTTGTTTGTTTGTATGGAAATTTTTAATACATACAAACTAGAGAAGGTAGGGTAAGGGACTTCTATCACCATCCAGTTTAATCATTATCAACTCATAGTTGGTATTCTTTCATTAATAATCTATTTCTCCATCCCTCTTCCTATATTATTTTCAAGTAAATACAAGATATATTATTTCATCCATAAATATATTGGCAAATAGCTCTAAAAGATAAGTACTCTTTAACCATAGCCATAATATCATTACACCACCTAAAAACAACAACAACAAAAAGTCCAATAATCTGGAGCTTACATGCTCCAGAGAGAGAAACAAGAAAGAAACAAGTAAACAAACAAATAATATTAGATAATGATGATTTTTAAAAAAAGCACACAAAATCCAGTTGACGGAATAGAGATTGATTTTCTATTGGGTGGTCAAATAAATTCTCTGAGTAGAGACATTTGCTGAGGGACATGTATAAAATGAGAGAGGCCCTAGCTGGTTTGGTTCAGTGGATAGAGCGTCCTCCTGCAGACTAAAAGGTACAGGTTTGATTGCCTTCAAGGGCATATGCCCAGGTTGTGGGCTCAATCCCCAGTAGGGGGCATGCAGGAGGCAGCCGATCAATGATTCTCTCTCATCACTGATGTTTCTAACTCTCTCTCCCTCTCCCTTCCTCTCTGAAATCAATAAAAAAATATTTTTTTAAAAATAAAAAATAAAATGAGAGAGAAGCCCAGCAGGCATGGCTCAGTGGTTGAGCATCGACCTATGAACCAGGAGGTCATGGTTTGATTTTTGGTCAGGGCACATGCCCAGGTTGTGGGCTTGATCCCAGTGTGGGATATGCACGAGGTAGCCAATCAATGATTCTTTATCATCATTGATGTTTCTATCTCTTTCTCCCTCTCCCTTCCTCTCTGAAATCAATATAAAAATAAAATAAAATGAGAGAGCAAGGTGTGCTACTAGAGAAAGAATGCTCCTGACAGAGGCTCCAGCTAGTGCAAAGTCCTGAGGCAGAGCTCAGTGTTCAAAGAATAGTAAGGAGCCCTATGAGTCTAGGAGAACTAAGTGGAAGGAAGAGCAGCAGGATATGACTTTGGAATGGTCACTGGGGCTATGATAGAGATGCTTTTAGATTCAATTCCAATTAGGTGTGATGGGCAGCCATCGGAGGTTTTTAAGCAGAGGAGTAACATGATCTGACTTATGATTATAAAAGACTAGAGGCCTGGTGCACAAAATTCATGCACGGGGTGGGGAGTCCCCCTCAGCCCAGCCTGAACACTCTCACAATCCTGGACTGCTGGCTCCTAATTGCTCACCTGTCTGCCTGCCTGGTCGCCCCTAACTACTCCCCCCCTCACTGGTCTGATAGCCCCTCACTGCCTCTGTGCGCCAGCCTGATCACCCCTCACTGTCTCCCCTGCCAGCCTGGTCACCCCCAACTGCCCCCCTGCCAGCCTGGTCACCCCCAACAGACCCCCCTGCTGGTCTGGTCACCCCCAACTGCCCCCCTGCCAGCCTGGTCACCTCTCATGGCCCCCTTACCAGCCTGGTCACCCCACGCAGCCTGCTTGTTCAGTCATTTGGTCATCCCTTGGGCCGGCCCTGGGTGGCTGGGCAGCTGCCATCTGAGGTTTGCCTGCACCTTGGGCCGGCCCTGGGCGGCTGGGGGGCTGAGGGGACTGGGCGTCGCCATCTTTGAGGGCGTGGCAGTCAATTAGCATATTCCCTCCTCATTGGCTGTGGGCACCACCATCTTTGTGAGGGCGTGATGGTCAATCCGCATATTCCCTCTTTATTAGATAGGATTATTCTGCCTGCTGTGTTGACAATAGTGTGTAGGAGGCCACTTGTAGGAGAACAAGTATGGACGCAGGAAGACCAATTAGCAGGCTATTGAAATAGTCCAGGTAAGAGCTGATGGTGAGGTGGTGATGAACTAAGATGGCAGCAGTAGTGATGGTAAGAAGTGATTCATTTCTAGATAAATTTAAATATACAGCTAATAGGACTGGTTGACAACCCAAATGTAAGGTTTATAACAGAAAGGTAAGTTCAAGGCTGACTTTAAGATATTTAGCCTGACCACTTAGTGCCATTTACTAAAGTGGGGAATACTGGAGGAAGAGCAGGTTTAGAGGGGTATGAAAAGCACTGGACATGTTAAGTGTGAGATGTCTAGTAAATATCCAAACAGAGATCAAATAGACAGATAGATAGCTGACTCTAGAATTTATGAGAACTGGATCTATGTATCTGCGATATACCAGTGTACAGATGTAACTGCAAGTCTAGGACTGGGTGAGATCACCCAGTTAGTGAGGGAGGATAGAGAAGAGGAGCGGTGGGGAAGAGAAAAGGGTCCAGCTGACGAGTCTAAGGAAAGACCAGCGAGAAAGGGGAAAGCCAGGAGGGCGGATGCCCAGGAATCATGCTGCTGTGAGATCAGTAAGATGAAGACTGACAAATGACCACAAGATTAGACTATGTGGTGGCTATTGGTGACTTTGGCAAGAATTGGTTCAGCAGAGTGATGGGGATGAAAGCTTAAATGTAATGGATTCAAGCATGAATGGAGGTGAAGAAGTGAAAACAGGGAAGCAGAGAAGTTGGGTGGTAACTGAAAAGAAATATTGAATCAAGGAAAGTTCTGTTAGGGCTTTTTGTTGTTGTTTAATGGAAACTATTAATGGGCTGACAGGAATAATCCCCTAAAGAGTGAAAAACTGATAATGCAGGAGAAGAAGGAATAATTGCAGGAACAAAGTCCCTAAGTAGGTGAGAGAGGACAAGGAAGCTCTTGCACAAGTCAGGGAGATACATAGAAGCACAGACAGCACACCCATTTCTATGGGAGGGAAATCAGAATATGTGGGTAAAGCTACAGGCAGATGGGAAGAATTAGTGGTTGGAGGCTATGGAAGTTATCTTTCTGCTATTTCTATTTTCTCCGTGAAACAATAGGCAAGGGGATCCAATGGAAGTGAGGATTTGGGAGATGGTGTTTGTTTGCAGAGAGGAGAATGTAAATGGAAAGTCACTTACAGGACAATGGTAGTGTTGAAAGCCTGCTTGAGATCTGCACTCTACATGAAAATAATCTTCAAAATCAAACCTTTGATCATGTTTTTCTCCTCTTTCCACAACCCAGTCCCTCTTCAGGCACTGAGAGCTATATCTCACTATAATTAGTTAGCACATCAGCCAATTCATTATTATTTAATTAATTGTTTATTATGCATTAATGCAATCACCATTCATTCATATTTATCGAGTGCCAGGGCCATTTTAGTTACTGGGTTTACAGAAGTGAATCTCTGACCTCAGAGAACTTATCTTCCATTATCTTAAAAGATATGAACCCTCCTGTTGCATCAAGCTTTGTTAAGAAGCAAAATTCCGTGGAGATTTAGACATATTATTATTTTGTAGACCCCCAAAGCAAAAAGGTTTCATTAACTATAGGGACAATTTATTATTTTTTAGAATATTAGCCACAGTCCAGAGGAGAAAGGCATATCTCTTTACAATGTTTATTTTTGTAGTTGATTATGATAAAAGGCATTTGTTGGGTGCCTAGCTGCTTTTGTATTGTGTTAGATTTCAAAGCAGCTGTGCTTTCTCAGTATGTATTGCATTGTCAGAAGCATCAGCATATTTAAAAAAAATATTTTATTGATTTTTTACAGAGAGGAAGGGAGAGGGATAAAGAGTTAGAAACATCGATGAGAGAGAAACATCGATCAACTGCCTCCTGCACACCCTCCTGCCCACAACCAAGGTACATGCTCTTGACTGGAATCGAACCCGGGACCCTTTAGTCCGCAGGCTGACGCTCTATCCACTGAGCCAAACCAGTTAGGGCAGCATATTATTTTTTGAGCTATAAATAAAGGTTTTCATTTTGCACTTTCTACTATAAGTTTTTGAAATTAAATAAATAAATAGATAGATAGATATGAGCCCTCCTTTAGACTTCCAATGGGCAGATGGAAGAGTAAGTCACATTGTGTCATGATGCCCTATGTCAGGCGTCCTCAAACTATGGCCCGCGGGCCACATGCGGGTGTTTTTGCCATTTTGTTTTTTTACTTCAAAATAAGATATGTGCAGTGTGCATAGGAATTTGTTCATAGTTTTTTTTTTTAACTATAGTCCGGCCCTCCAATGGTCTGAGGGACAGTGAACTGGCCCCCTGTTTAAAAAGTTTGAGGACCCCTGCCCTATGTTTTCATTAGGCAGATAGATAGATAGCCCTCATCCTTTTTAAAAAATGATTTATTGATTTACAGAGAGGAAGGGAGAGGGAGGGAGGGATAGAAACATCAATGATGACAGAGAATCATTGATCAGCTGCCTCCTGTACGTGCCTTACTGGGGATGAAGCCCAACCCAAGTATGTGCCCTGACCAAGTATGTGCCCTCTCTAAAAAACAATGGGGAAAAATATCCTGGAGTGAGGATTAAAAGGAAGGAAGGAAGGAAGGAAGGAAGGAAGGAAGGAAGACCAATTAAGACATGGAAGTTTTCATATTCGAACACTCAGAACTGGAGTCACCTAAATCCTTAGAATACCAAGGCCCCATGACAGATTTGGCCCAGCCAAGGAGTTAAGGATGTGCAGCCTGCCTCAGAGAATGCATCTTTATTTCTTTCCCACTAGTGCTGGGAATCCAGCCAAGGGCAGCAAACAGAAGAGTAACTTGCTGGAATTTTTATTTCTAGTGTAAGAGCAAGGATTCATCATTATCTCCAGAAGAGCATGAATTAAATAACCATCATAACAAAACAAGGGTCACTTCATCCAAATTCTCAGGACTGCATAAATCCTAGAAGATGCAGTGTCCTTTGCCCTAAGACAGAGCATACTCTAAAAAAGGATTAACTGATTACATTTCTACATTTTCTCTTATTTTCTTTCTTTCTGACCTGTACTGGCATTTTATTTTTCTATTTCCTTCTTCTTTGCTCACTAATTTTCATCTGCTTTCCATTTTTAATGAAATAAAGGCTCCTAGAACTGCTAGCTCAGGAAGCCACTGTCTGACCATAGGCAGTGGTCACTGGACTCTAGGGAGAAAGCTGGCTTTAATTGAAATCAGGGTTTCCTTCTGACTCTGGGCATATAGATGCAAGAAGAAGAGTGGAGTGGTAGCATGGACTGTGAGTTTCCTCCAAGAAGAGATTTGGATCCTCCTTTAGTGACCTCAGACTTCACAGCTCTGTTACAAAGAATAAGAATAGAATGATTATCTATTGGGTCCAGGAAAAATAAAATTAAGAATGGAGTGAATGAGCTCTGTGCTCTATTTCTTTGGATTAACAGATATTTCTTACTTGTTATTTCAAAAAGGGAATATATTGGAACATGACAGTGTTTCTGTTTAACTATTTTACAAGTAGCATGTCCCCATGCTATGTTCCTCTTTGCACAGCAGGTGTCAGCCTCACACAGCCTTTCTCTTAGGAAATCCACATTCCTAAGAAAAATGGCCCTCTTACTTACCCTTTTATCAATTTCTTTCATTTTAAGCATGCAAAAACAACAGGAAACAGTCACCCAGATATTGGAAATAGAGTCGTGCTAAAGTACTTGAAAAATGGCCAAACCAAGGACTACGTGAAGGGGTGACAAATGTTAAGGTGGGAGAATGGGGAGGGCAGATTAACTCCTGTGGGTCACAGTGAACAGATGTTAAGTGTTGGATTCAAGTTGGGTCTCTAAAAGACACAGTTATGACACTAACTCAAGAAGCGGTGGACATGGCCCTATCAAAGGGTCTTTTGTTTCTTCCAGGCAAAGGAAGTTGAGGCATCAGCAAGCAGCTATAGTGTCCTGGGAGAAGTTCTCAGTGTACACCATTGATATCCACCTTGTCCACTAATAGGTTAAGTGTCTTGTTTTTTACCTCAGGCAAGAGACTTCTCTGAGCCTTGGCTTTCTAATTTTTATTATAGGAAAAAATAACCGCCTTGTCTACCCAGAGTAGGAAAAAATTGAGATTTTGTACATAAAAGTTTGTAGACGGTAAAGCACTATTTAAATGTAGAACGTAGAATAAAATATATAAAGGCAAATATAGAATAGAGTTATGAATAAAAAAGATGCCAGTGCTCAAGATTTAAGAAACTTCAATTAATCATTTCTATAGATTTTTCTCAATATACTATACCACGATTTTTCTCTCTCCTGTGTTCAATGTTAGTCATGTGGAATTGTAACACACTTAGGGTTTATTTCATAAAAACTTCCCAACCTGGAGAGAGAACCATATAAGGTCCTGTTGAAGGAGGGGAAGAGAGTCCTTTCCTAGCTTTTACATTGTACCATTAATAGACAGATATAAGCCACTTGCAAACTCCAAGTGCTAAACAAATAGACATATTAATCTTCAACAACCCTTCCTTTCCAATCTGATGTGCTTAGTACCACTATATCCCAAGAATGTATTTGATTCCATAACCTTGCCTCTTAGTTCATAAATTGAGACGGCTAAAGTTTGCCATGTTGTGGTCAGTTTGAACTGGTTTGGGCCAGACACATAAAATTCATTGCATTTATGTTTTATCTCGTGTTAAATTTACATAATTTTAATTAGAAATGCAAACATTACTGAAAGAACTTATGTTTGAAAAGCAGAAATATTGTTTTATATCTTGATGTTGACATTTGATCAGAAGTCTTCAAATCAGATTGTTTAAGAATAAATCCATTAATTTTCCCCTCTATGCTTTCTAATGTCAGGAAAGACCAGAGGAATTCAAACTTTTTATTTTCCCATGACTCATCCCCACCTGTGGAGTTTTGTGCTATATATTCCCTGCCTTGTCTGTTCTTTTTGTTAAAAATTCTCATCATCACCCCCTACTTTTTTTTTTTTTTTTTTTTTTGCTGAGGCTTCCAATTTGCAATACCTTGAACTGGCAGAGAAGTAGAAGGGGTTGAACTCTCAACCTTTGAAATCTCTTAATACTTGCTGAGTGGTCAAGGAGCAAAGTAGAAAAGACTGCTGATTGAACTTTACCCCATTTGTTTTTTTGTTTTGTTTTTTTTTAATTTTTTTCTTTATTGATTAAGGTATTACATATGTATCCTTATCTCCCCATGGCCCCCACCCCCCTCCCACACACACCCACTCATGCCCTCACCCCCCTGTTGTCTGTGTCCATTGGTTAGGCTTATATACATGCATACAAGTCCTTTGGTTGATTTCTCTCCCTTACCCACACCCTCCCCTACCTTCCCTCTGAGGTTTGAACTTTACCCCGTTTGGAAAAGCCTTTGCTACTATAGCTCAAACATCCATGTTTTAAAGAAGTATTTATTTTCCTAAAAAGTAAAAATATTTTGGAACATATTCCAAAAAAGTGAGGCCAAATTTTCTGTACTTAGTGGTTAGCTTGGGGAATTTTTAGACCTGCTTTAAAATCAAGTGCTTTTGCATAATGTATTTAATACAGATGAAAAATGATTTTATTTTAGATTTATTGTGTTGTCTGTTGTATTCTTCTTGCTGTTTTTTCAAAGTACTTTACAGTTATAAATAGACATCATTGCTCTCACTCTTAAGGCAGCAATTTCTGGGTGAAATGATTCAGGGAAGCCAAGACACAATCTTAATACGATTATAAATTAGTCATCCCTTAAGATCAACAATCTGTTCATGAACAGAGAGGTGCTGACAACTCCCCACCCCTTCCCTGGTCTGCCTTTCAGGTAATTGATAGATGCAAAAAATATTGGAAGCTGTGAAAGGCCCCATTCTACCAGATTTGTGTGTCATTCTTTCCTGGGACCAAGGTGGGACAGTCTTTTTACTCCTGCCTTGTCTAACATTAAACAGAAACTGTGAACAGTGGGACTATTGCCTCTTGTTGGCGAGCTTGCTTCCACTACACTCTTCACAGTTCACCATCGTACTAAATGAACTTCTTTTCCATTACTTTTCATTCTCTCCATTTCCCACCCCTGCTGGCGGATTTCCTCCTGCTTGCAGAAACGTGAAGATGATGTCCTTACAACGTTCTCTCCAGTATCCTCAAATGATCCAGATATAAATATTTTAGTGCCTTCGCCAGTGACTTTCAGAGGGCATGCAAGTGTCGGCGCTAGTCCCTTATTTCTAAAGCTGTCTGATCTGTAGCGCAATACGAGCTATTGGATTCTCCCATAACGGTTGACACGGAGGAAAAGAGAAGGTTCCAAAGAGAACTATTTAAATTGAAAAGGAGGGAGGAGACGGAGGATGGAGAGGAATGGAAGAGAGAGGGCGGAGCTAGCTGAGCACATAAAACCGCACAAGAGGAGGAAGCACGTTTGTGTGAGCCCGAGCCACCCTCCTGCGACCAGGAGAGATGGGGCAGTCTGTGCCGTGAGCACGGAGATCAGAAGAGGGAAAACGAGGACAAGAAGACAAGCGAGACAGAAGAGGACGTCTGGGAGAATCGGAAGGCAGGAGCCCTGGAGAGGAAAAGAAACCCGCAGCAGGTGGAAACAAGATCCAGAGCAAACCAGTCGGAGCCACAGTTGTTTTCCTTCAAGAGAAGTGGCGGAGGACTGCCCTTTTCCCCTTCAGTCAGTGAAAAGTACTTTTATCCTCCTCAAAGGAAAGGCTAAGGGGAGGCAAAAGTCTGTTCTCTTAAGGGGAGAGCTGAGGGGAATCCAGACTCTCTCTCTTTTTTAAGCGTCTGAAATAAGCCACTGCCTGGTATACATTGCAGAACCATCCTGTTTTCCGAAGATCTACATCCCTCCCGGGAGAATTCCAGCCGGAGTAGCTGGTACAGTTTTATTTTTGTATTTAAATATCTATGTCTCCTCTTTCTCCTCCCTTTTAGCAACACTTTCCTTGTTCATAAGCACGAGTGACAAGGGAGTGTCCACGTAGAGTAGAAATATTTTCCATCTTCTCTTGTATCTGCCTGTGTCTTTTTAAGAGGGAAGGGGTGGTTCTTATTATTGGAAAAGGACGTTTTAATGGGAAAGGCTCGCTCTATAAATCTATTTACACCCGTTCGCCTTTAGAGAGAGAGAGATCTTTCGGAGGTTGAAATCCTACTGGGAAAGATGGAAAAAGGAGCCAGGCACCGAACCAACGCTGAAAAGAACCACCCAGGGGGGAGCCAGTCGGAGACTGGGTCCGGAGAGGGCGGGGTCGCCCTGAAGAAGGAGATCGGATTGGTCAGTGCTTGCGGTATCATTGTAGGTGAGTACGACTCCCTCTCCCACCACCCACCTCCCTCCCTCCCCCCTGCCCCCCTTGGTGGTCCGCCTGCAGAAACTTAACCCTCCTGAAATACTATTTATGTTTCCTATTCTCTTGGAAAATGATCGCCAGTCACCTGTGCTGCAACCTACTCCTTGCTGGTGAAGGTTTGTCCAAGCCAAGCTGAATAGTTTTGTCCAGTGCTCACAGAATAGAGAGGCAAATAGGGACCACACACCTGGCCGCTGGTCAGCGTTGCCTGGGGGCATGCTGAAAAAAATACGCCTTTGGGCTCCCCACGTGGAGGTTCCCATTCAGTAGGCTTCAGGTGGGGCCAGGGACCCTGAATCTTAACAAGCTTTGTGCAGCCATCTCCTCAGCAGACTGTGGACTCGCTTTTGAGGCATGTTAGTAGATAGTTGGTTATTTTATGTTACATGAAACTACGGGCCTACAGGATGTGTGATAATAAAAATAGCTACGGCGGCCGTCATAACGCTTTGCCTTTCTATAGCTTTTCCACTTTACGCACTTTGCGAAGTGAATGCGACAGGGCTCTTGTTCCCATTGCACAGGTGAGGAAATAACTTACGCAAGAAGAGACAGGTTGCGTCTTTTTGTAAGTGTATAGTTTGCACTTTCTCTAGTTGCCTAGTGAAGTCCCCTGTCTCCTAAGCCTGTGGGTTCTTTTTTTTTTTTTTTTAATTTTTGTGAGTTTATTTTAGCCAAACTGTCGACAATTGGCAGGAAACAGAATCTCAATGGATTGGGATATAGCCTGTGGGTTCTTGAAAGGAATTGGGAGTAACTAGAATGTGGAGTCAGAGAGGAACTGATGGGTGAAATGCACCCCAGCTTAGAGGCTTTGAAGGTGGGGAGCCTGGGTGTCCCAGAGAGTGCAGTGCAGGCCACTTCAACCCCCTAACTATACTCAGCAGGGCGTCCCAGGTGCAGCTTCATCTCTAGAAAACACATCCTCCTCTTTCCGGAGAGGCTCTGGGTTTGGCTGGGCAATGGCGCATTACTGTCGTCACTTCAGGGCGTGAGAGTTTCTCCTGCTGTCTTTGGCAGAGGGCTTTACCTTCTCCCCATGGAAACGGGTGCGAGACAGACAAGCTGGGTATACTGCATCATCTTGTTGTTAATCCCCCCCCCCATTTATTTTTATTGAGAGTGGAAGGGAGGGGGAGAGAGAAAGAAAGAAACATCAATGTGTTGTCTCCCCCTCCCCCCCTCCCCCACCCCACGCCCTGCCAAGTACGTGCCCTCCACCGGGATTCAAACCCAAGACCATTCGGTGCACGGGTCCATGCTCTAACCACTGGGCACACCTGCCAGGGCTCTCCAGAGTTCTTTTTGACGCCTCATTGTGTCATGGTGCCCACGAACCAACTTCTCTGGATGACCGGATGGTCCATTTATTAGCACAGAGACATTTTTGGCACCTGTGCAATAGTGACACTGGAGAACACCCTTGAAATAAAATAAAATCAGTACAGTATTCAGATAATCCTCTTCACCTCTACACCCAGACTTCAGTGATATGGTCATCTCCACCCTGCTTTTAAAATAGAATTCCACTTTATCTAATTGTCTGACTCTGGGAGGTTTTCCAGGTATCTACAGTTATAAGAAAAGCAATGTTATTTTAAAAATTATAGTCATGATCTGAATCTCTCATTACCCTTTCTTTGCCTCTCCTTAATCCCAATTGCTCTAAAAAATGAGATCAGCAAAGTGCTCCATTTGTACAGCACGTGCCAATTTATGTTATATAAATAGCAGAGCCTGTTACCTCTTTCATCAGTTTGACTGATAGGATTAAGCACTTTCCTCCCTTTGGGAAGGTTCTGATTCATACACAGATGTGCACACCCACATGCACTCAGGCACAACTGCCTTCTTCCTGCCTCAGCTTTGCTCACACACACGTACATGTGTGGAGGTTTTCAAGGGCAGAGGATATTTTCCTGTATACTCAGATTGGTTTATCTCTTTCTTTAACATTTTTCTAAGACTATGAGAAATGTGAGTGTTCAGGTATAAAAAGTACAACTTGAGTGAATGTTGCTACTGACTTATCCACAACCTCATGGATGGCAGTATGGTGAAAAGAGATGCCAGATATGTGATTTCAGAGAAATCTGGCTATTTTTCCAAAGTGAGAGAATCCTTTTAGTTACTAGGCACTATTCTACATCTAAGCTAGGATGAGATGCAAATTTCCCTTTTAGGATGATATGGGGTCAAAATCCTTTCAGTTGTTGAGTTACAAGTGTGCGAACAGCTGCCTTATCCTTCTCTGGAGGAGTTTCTGAGTGGATGATAGTTATTCAAGTTTTATCAAGACCAAATGCAAAAAATAAATGCATTTTCTACACAGAATTCAGTGTTCAACATCAACACTACGGAAGAAATAGAATTAGAAGGCAAAAAGAGAAAGGAAATTTCCTAAGTGAATCAGATAATGCGGTATGTGAAAGTAGCAATTGCCTCAAGTCTATCTATCTCCTACCCAATTGACTTAGAGGGATAAGTGAAAGTATATTTCATACAAGCTCATAAAACTTCATTCACAATCGTCACTGATGACCTAAAGTACAGGGTGCTCCCCCCCCAAATCTACGCACACTTTGAATGATTATATATAGTCAGTGTTTATTAACATTTAAGTGAGTTATCAGCTGTTAAAGTGTATGTATATATTTTTGGGACACCCTATAGAAATAACAGAATGGCAGATGCTATAGGAATATATAATGAACTAATAGAAGACTCATGCCCTAGAGTCTCTTAGGGAGATGAAATTCATATGCATTAAACAGAGAACATTGAACATGCATTATATAATTGAGTTGTGTAAGAGATGAAGGAAGGCAGTTAGGTGAATGGTGGAAGCACAAAGAGAGAGAGGTTCTCACCCAGAACTAGATTAAAAAGCATCTTGAAGGATGTGAAAAAGATGGAGTAGAGAAGATGATTTGGGGAGATTTTGTAGGTAAAGGGGCAATAACTAAACTGTTATTTTCTGGAGAAAAAAACCTGAACTGTTACTTCTTATTCATCTCTGAGTCTTTAGTATTTAGCAGAGTGTCTGACACAGAACAATTACTTAAATGATTATTATTTTTTTTAATGATTATTGAATTTAATTGACTCTTGGACAAAAGTCTGAAGACAGTAATAAAAAGTGTTTATCTGAAGGGCTGTTGGGAAACTGGCTTGAAAATCTTTAAGATAGGAATAATTTCATCAACCTGGACATTTAGGTTGTCCCATTTTCTTTCTTTTTAATTCTCACCTGAGGCTATTTTTTCCCCCTATTGATTCTGGAGAGAGAGAGGAAAGAAAGAAACATTGATGTGAGAGAAACATGGATCAGTTGCTTCCCATACATGCCTTGACTGGGGATTGAATACAAAACCTGGGTATGTGCTCTCACCCAGAATCAAACTCACAACCCTTTGTTGCACTGGATGATGCTCTAACCACTGAGCATGCCAGCTAGGGCAGGTGGTACCATTTTCATTCTTTTTTTTTTTTTTTTTTCCATTCTTTAACATCACCTTTGGCCTTAAGCCCGTGGTCGGCATACTGCGGTTCGCGAGCCACATGCGGCTCTTTGGCCCCTTGAGTGTGGCTCTTCCACAAAATACCACGGCCTGGGCGAGTCTATTTTGAAGAAGTGGCGTTAGAAGAAGTTTAAGTTTAAATAATTTGGCTCTCAAAAGAAATTTCAATCGTTGTACTGTGGATATTTGGCTCTGTTGGCTAATGAATTTGCCAACCACTGCCTTAAGCTAAACAAGCTATTGCTCTCCATGTGCTTGGTTAAGAAAACCTGTTGGCAATAGATGAACTTAGATCTCTCCATGAACGTAAAGAGAATGTGAAGGAGCAGCAAAATCCATTTATTAATTATACCAAAGCTACTGTTAATAGCTTCCATTATGAAACACTTATTATAAGTCAGGTACTCATCCAATTACCTAACATACATTATACATTACCTTATTTATCCCTCACAATAACCCTGAGGTAGACACTTATTAACCCTTCCTCCAGATAAGAAAATAGAGGTTCGGAGGGAGAAAGTCCCAAGGTGGTGAAGGTACACAGCTGAAAAGTATGAAGCCAAGATTCAAACCTAAAGCTTGTCTGAATCCTGAATCGAGCTTTTAAGCATTACTCTCTGCTATTTCTGTTTTTATCTCCTAAGAAGTGTGTTTTCCTTTAGACTCGGGGCAGACGTCCTTATCATCTTTATAGATGAAGCAGTTAGTGTTGTATTCCCAGTGAGGAAGTGTCCCAGGGTAAAGGGATGTTGGGCAATCAGCTGGGGTGGAAGAAGGTAGTATTCCTGGTGCAATCACAGGAAGACTTGGAGGGAGGTGTGTTGCTCAGCTACTACAGGATCTGGCCAGCACAGAAAACATTCCCATGAACTCTCCCACAGGCTCATCATTCCTCTCAGGACCAGCAGTCTTCCCATCAAAGAGAGGCCCAGAGTTCCTGGCTGTTTACATCATTTTATACCAGTTACATATTTAGGTACATGCTTAGAATCTAGGTCTGAAGGCCACCAGGCCAATTGCAGAGCCTAAAGAAAAATATTCATACTATGTTCGACCGTTCTGTTTTTAGTACAGTGTGTGTTTATGGGGGAACTTGATCTATTTGCTGCAGAGCAATACTGGATGTGGGTCTAGCTACTAGACCGCTGTCTCCCAACCAAAAAGATGTTTAAAAACAGTATTTATTGAGCTCTAACTAAATGCTGCTTCCTGTGCTTTAAGCTCCGTATGTATATTACCTTATCTAATCCTGACCACAATCCCATGGAAGTAGATATTATAACTATCTCTATTTTAAATATGGGGAAGAGCTGGTAATTTGCCCAAGGTCACACAACTGATTACTGTGATGGTCTGACTCCATGGCCAAAGCTCTTAGCCATTCCCCATTTCTCACTGGTAACCAAGAGGGGAGGGAGAGAGGCTGGTGTGTATTGTGTGGTGGAAGAATGGACAATGGAGGACCATAACCTAGAGGTTGGAGTCTGGAAAGATCATGGATGTTTCTGATACAGAAAAATTTGGGGGAAAACTTTTTTTTTAAGGCTATTTGTCAATAAGAAAGTTTGGCTATAATTATAACCATACTGCAATGGCACTGGGCTAATTTGGAAAATTTTCAAGCCCAAAAGATTTTCAGACCCATGTGTTTTACACCACTTTAGAAGATTTTACATGTTAGAGTCTAATATGATATATTAGCTTTCTAATCCCCAAAATGTCTATTGGATGTTAACCAGAGGGATGGAGTGTGAAAACTGCTTCTTGAGTTTTTACTTCAATTATTTTTTTATACATGGAGAGATTAGGATTTGGCTCATTCAGGATGAAAACATGTTTAAAAGTCTGATTGTTCTTAAAGGAAAGTCTGAGACAGAAGCCAACAAGGAGGCTTGTCAAAACAAACACATCTTGGTGGATAGAGAAAGGCTACACCCAACAGCGTAATAATAAGAGGTAGCTACCATTTGCTGAGCACTACTATGCATCAGACATGTAGTACCTGATCAGTGCTTTAAGAATAGTCTCATCTAATTCCATGAAATAAGTAGTGTTATTAAAAGGAAGGGTTTGAGTGAATAAGTAATTGGGCAAAGGCAGAGTCAGGATTCTCACCTAGGTCATTGAACTCTGAGGCTACTGGGCTTAACCAAAATGCTTCACAACATGGAACTCAGGGTGGCTGGAGCCAGGAATCCTGTTACATGCTTCTTGCCCCCAGCAACTAGGGCACTCAAGGATCAATCTGTGGCCTATTACTGGCAGGGCTACTGAAAGATGAAACAGAGGGCCGGAGACCATGGGATACCAGGACACAGGCTTTATTGGCGATCACCCTGCCGGCCGCCTTCCAGAAGGGGAAAGGGAAGAGAGAGAGAGAGGGAGAGAGAGATTGAGAGAGAGCTTGCGGGGTGAGAGTGCCTTTTAAGGGGAGGAAAAGAGGGGACGGGGCTTAGGGCACTCAGGCCACGCTGATTGGTGGTTTCATGTAAGGCACATGATTAGGCACCTAGGGATTTAGGAATTGGGGGCTTAGGGTATATGGCAGGTGCTGATTGGTGGTTCAATGTACAGTCCATATAAGGTGTTCAGGAATGTCCGGCTGCAGGTGGAGTTTACATCATACTCCGTCCATCAGTTGGGGGAAGGGAGGATCTATCAGCTACAATATGTTCTCTCAAAAAGCAGAGTTATACAGATGAGTGACTAGCAGGAGATGATAGGGTTGGGGAAAGAAAGTAGGAATCCAGCAGGTAAAACATTGTGTCTACCTTCGTCCTCCTGAAAGCAGGAGATAAATCTCCCATGTGAAAGGTTACCTCCCTGCACCAGAAGGGGAAGGACATTCTAATCACCCGAGACAAGGAATTTGGGGCTGAGAAATTTGTGCAAACCAACCCTTATCGTCCTAGTCACCTCTTTAACATTTACTATGCCTAGCCCAAACCCCTAGGTCTGGTCAATTCCTCACAAGTTTATTGTCCAAAAGGTATAAAAGCTCCCTGCTCTGGTCATTTCTTCAGGTCATTATTCTCTTATCAAGGCTACCACGTACATAACAAAAATTAATACAATTTGTGTGTTTTTCTCCTGTTTTAAAAAAATGTGTCTAAGAAGCAGAACTAAACAGCCCGTTTTATTTAGGAAAACAACAAAAACACCCGTACCCAGGTCAGATGACCTTCTTGGAGAGGCTGGCCCCATACAGTATATTACTTTTCTGAACCGGCTCCTTGAAGCAGCATAGAGGTTCAGGGCAGACTGGTTGGGGCTGCTCAGGTTGCCTGGCTACCAAGGTTTTCTGCTTTCCTCTGAGGGTTAATCCAGCAACATGGCTGCCTACTAAGAAATACCTCAGGAATTTCTGTTGTTTTGTTGTTGTTACTGTTTGGAGTGGTGAGGGGGTGTTTAAAAAAAAAAAAAAGGCAGGCATGAGCAAATAATTTTAAGAATATATTCTGAGCTACCTAAAACAATAATAATTCAGGAGCAGGGCCCTAGAAACTGTTTCATTCCAATTTTTAACTCCTGGTTGAGCATACAGAGCATCCTTGTTCCTCTCCCAGAACGTTCCTATAGAGAAGTGACCTGGAAATGGAGAGTTGCAGCCTGTTTCCTGGCACAGGGATGGGAGCTGCTGGTCATAGGACTCAAGATCTGTCCATAGTTTCACATTCAACAAACCCTTATTGAACACATTATATGCGAGGCCCTGGGCTGCTAGGTTCAATTCCTGATCAGGGCACATGCCCAGTGTGCCGTCTCAGTTCCCAGTGGGGTGTGTGCTGGGAAGCAGCTAATCAATGATTCTGATCATTGATGTTTCTATCTCTTCCTCTCCCTCTCTGAAATCAATAAAAAATATATTTTTAAAAGAAGTGAAATTATCCTTCAAATCTATTTTAAGCTGTTTTATTTATAGAAGAAATAAAGTGTGAGCCAGAAAGCTTTATCGATTATATTTCATCCCTCATTCTTTGTCACAGTCACAAGTCTTCCCACTGGTTTGCTCCCCGCTTTAAATATTCTCACCATTAGCAGTGACTTCCAGGGAGAAGGTTTTACAATATGCCTTAAAGTATTCAGGGCAACCTCACACTGAACTGTGAAGGCAGATTACCCGGAGGGAGTACCACTGATGCAGAAATATTACTGTACTTTTCTCAACTATATATAGATTTTCAAAGGTGCCTTTTTGTACATCTTTGAAAGACATAAATGCTTTAGCTGCTTCTTTAGAGTACAATTCTGCCTAGGGTGTTTAGTAAGCAACTGATATAGGCAGATCAGGTTGCATTAGGGAAAAGGAGGCATTTGTTAAGTGGGGCCTGATGCTGGAAGTAGAAAGCGTATAATTATTTTTTCCATAACTTGTGTCAGTGTGTTGTGGAAAGGGAGGAAACATCCACAATACAGTAGAGGAGGAAGGACTTTGGAGATGGTATTTGGTTTGTAAACTGCTTCCTTATGTACAAGCTTTTAACCTGGGACAAGTTGATTATCAATTTACTTATCTGTAAAATGGAAGTTTCTCGTGGAATATTAAAATAAAGCTGGTGTCCTATGGTATATGTTCAAGATATATTAGTTTTGTTCCCTCTCCTTAAGCTCATCCTCCACCCCACCCCCACGCCTGGTTCAGAAATTTCTAGTAGACTGCCCAGGTGATGAAAACTGGCCAGTTCAGCCCAAGTCCGACCTGCTTATCAACCAGCCAGTGCTTTTCCTTTTCTCTCTGTTGATTTGAGTCAACTTACTAATCAGCATTCATCTTGTGCTTCTCCTTCTCCAGGAAGCTTTTTGTGAATAGCCCACGCCAGAGACCTTTTCCATTCCCAATGCAATGTCTTGTCACACTCGCAATTGATCTCATGCAACTTACGCTCTACCTGGTCTATGTGGTCAGCTCTGTGTCCACGTACATGTCTTCACTTCTCCACACAATTCCTTGATGACAGGGACTGAGTTTTACTTATTTTCACATACCCACATATATCAGCCTGGCACGTGGTAAGTGCTTAGAGAGTATTTGTTGAATAATAGCAGTCAGTCAAAAACAAACCATCCACTGGGGATATGTTTCCCAACAATGTGAATATGCTTAATGCTTCTGAACTGTACACTTAAAAATGATTAAGATGGTAAATTTAATGTTATATATTTTACCATAGTAAAAAAAAAAAGTTTCAGCTTAAAAACGAGCTATTCCCGTGAACAATACATTTTTGTGCTTGAAAAACAAACACCCACATTAGTGAAATTTAAATTTGAAAAGGACAATCGTGATTTTCCAGATGATGACTTTGAGGCATGAAAGTGAAGCAGAGTTTCTCAACCTCGGCACTAGTACCTTTGGGGGCAGATATTTCTTTGTCACGGAGGGCTGTCCAGTGCATTGTAGGATGTTCAGCAGCATTCCTGCCTCTACCTACTAGATTCCAGCAGGGACAGCCAGAGTGTCTCCAGACATTGCCAACTGTCCCCTAGGGGTGGCAGAAAGATGCAGAATTGCCCCTGGACGCGAACCCCTGAGGTAGACAAAGCCTTTCACGGTTGGCGCCGGGTTCCCCAACCAGACAGGGAGACGCTAGAGGCCAGATGGAAATCTTTAATGGACATATTTGAGGGCCCAGCACTCTTAGCCCCGCAGGCCAGGATGCCTGTCTTTCAGTGGTTGGTGGGTAGTGGCTGGCTCCCTCTATTTTGTTAAAAGTCCATGTGTGAACAAGTGCTTCCCAATTACCTTTTAAAGCAAGCATGTACAGAGTGGGTGTACAATAAATACTGCTTGAGATGTAATTACATGTTGGCTGCCCACCTGAGGCATCTAAAAATTATACCTAGACAAACAGACAAATGACTCAGAGGATACTTCATGGTCCTGGCTCCGCAGTGCTATTTTGGAGCCAAACCTCAGATTCTTCTAGGGATGGTCTCTATTCCCACTGCTATAAATCCTAGCATTTCGTAGAATATAAAGTGTTCCCACACAAATGTGATCTTTGATCCCCACAACAACCATGTGAGGTAGGCAGGGCAGAAACAATTTTTCCCACTCAGCAGATAAAGGAAAAAGTCAGGTCACATGGCATATGAGTGGCAAAGCAAGGATTCAATGGCTTCTCTGACTCTAAGCCTAGTGTCCTTTTCACTTTTCAGTAAGAAATTTTAGATAGCAGAGTCCTGCAGCACATTCCACATCTGTGTTCTGTGGTAGATGGCAACTCCTAGAGCAAATGTCAGAGTCTTGACCTGCTCTCACCAGGGTGAGAGGCATGGTGAGCTTCCAGGCCTGCTGTCATGATCAAAGGCCGGCTTCAACCTACTAGACCCTGCTTCCACACTGCTCCCCGAGTCCTGAAAGTCCTCAGATCCTCCCAGCCACTTTAAAGGGAGAAGCGCAAAGAAGGTTCGCCTCAGCTTTCTCTGGACGTTGTGAAAATGGACGGAACCTCCAAACCCTAGGAGGAGCTCTGGTTAGATTTCACGATTAGCATGAATTTGAAAGGAAGGCCAAAGCCTTTTGGATCTGAGGGTCTGTTGGGCATTAGAAGTCTGTAATTCCATGTCCCAGGAAATTATTTCATGGCTATAGCATTCCAGTGTGGACAGGCCTGGATGTGAGTAAAGCCTTTGATAGGAGTCACAGGTGGAGAAGTTAGGGGTTCTTCATAGCCAATGTAGACTTTCTCAATTCCAGCAATGTTTCTAGTGAAGACTTGCCCACTGATACAAATTGGCCCCCTTTTGATGGAGTGGTTTGCTTGGTTTTTCTTTCCCAGAACAAGCCAAAACGGGCCTCATTGTCTAGGCATCCTAGGACTCATTTCTCATTAAAGATCTGTGTGATAAGATGATTATTTTATTAATTGGGGTGGATGAAAAAGGGGGTTAAAACCTGATCTCCAGTACCTTGGCTATACCAAATGGGTGGCCATCTCATTCTTGAATGGTTTTGTAGACACTGAGTCAAAGTGTAAAACAATGGAGAAAAAAAAATCCCATCTTAATAAACTTTCTTCCCACCTTTCATCAAGCAAGTTTCAGAGTCTAGGTGGAAGCCCTTTCCCAGTTTTCCTTTTTCAAAGCCACTCCAGAAAAATCTCCTTTAGACAGTGTCCAAGCTTAAAAGCCCTGCAGCTAAAGTGTGTGTTGTGCAATTTCTATAGGAGAGGCAACATGGGATAGTTGAGGAGATCCTGGGCCAGGAGTCCAAGGCCTTGGCCTCTCACCCAGGCTTTGCTACATATGCAGTATTTGACTTAGATGAAGTCTCCTCACCTCTCTGAACCTCAGTCTTTGAAAAGGAAGATAAGAATAATAGTACCTGACCTATGCACCTAAGAAAATAGTTATGAGAGTCAAGTAAGGTAATGGATGTGAATGTTTTGTAAATCACCACTAAAGGTGGTATTGCAATAGAAGAAAGGAATCTGATCTGTGTTCCAATTTTGGGGGGTTTTGTTGTTGTTAATTCTAACCCTAGGATATTTTTCCATTGGATTTTAGAGAGAATGGAAGGGAAGGGGAGAGACAGAAAGAAATATTGATGTGAAAGAGACACATCAATTGGTTGCCTCCCACACACTCCCTGAACAGGACCGGGGATCTAGCTAGCAACTGAGGTATGTGCCCTTGACCAGAATCGAACCCAGGGTCCTTCAGTCTGCAGGCTGATGCTCTATCCACTGAGCCAAACCGGCTAGAGCATGTGTTCCATTTTTTAAATAAGCATTTCCTGTGAACCATTCTCATTGCCTATAGAGTGGAACACACAAAACTATTTTCAGGAAAAAGCTTGAAGCTGGAACAGATTTAGGTTCTAATCCAGTTGTTACTAACTCACTCTATGATGTAGGCAAATAACTACCCGAGTCTGTTTCTTCATCCATAAAATAGGGGTAATAATATCTTCCTCATTTTCCACATTTGGAAAATGGGAATATAGTTGCTCTATTTTCTTCTCCTACAAATTGGAGATAGTAGTAATAGCCAGTCTATTCTGCTCAGAAGTGAAATAACTGTGTTGCTTTACTCATTTGCCTGCAATATACACTTGACATATTTCATGAGATTTGGAGGTTCCAAAGGAACAGGTATATTAAATTGCTCTGTGAGATAAGTTCTAGATTGATGTCAGACATCTTTCATTTGGTAAATATTTGTGGAGTGTCTACTAAGTGACACTTCACAGGTGAGGGGAAGCAATATAGTTCCTTTTCTCATGGAGCTTACAGTCTAGTGGGGGAGATAAATATTAATCAAGGTATTACACTAAAAATTGATATAGTAGGCATTACTCTTGAGTAAAAGTAATATGAATATTCTTTCAGCTCCAGAACATAGCTGTGCTGTGAATGACATTCCTCCCCTTGCAGAAGCTCCAGAGGCCGCTAATGTGGAGGAAATGTTAACTGATTCTGGTTTTGTAGGTAGCGGCTTCATAGAATCTGGGAGAGGCATTATTTTCCTTTCTGTTCCTTAGAATAAATTAAAAAATTGTAAGCATTTATCATTGTAATTTTAATTTGGTCAAATTAATATTGTTGGAGGGAGGAGAGAGCCCAATTTGTATAAAATGAAGATTCTTGTCTCAATGCTAACCTCTCACCATCATTCCAGCAACTCCATGGAAAGACATGTTTGTTACCCAAGAATGCTGTAAGAGGAGGCAAGCAGTGGTCACCCCCTGCAATGGGCTGTTGGTATTGCACATCCCACCTTCCAGCGGCTCCCTCCACAGGGGACGAGGGAAGGAGCACACACTCTAGAAATGTCAGTGCAAACCAGAGAACAGAAGTGCTTCTGATTCCCATTGCAAAATTTGTTTTCCAAGAATCCTTAGTAGAACATTAACATTCTTTATTCTTGAGAAGATGGGCTCTTTTCAATAACATCCATTCCCACTTCCTCCTTGCGTCAGCCATTCCTGGCTCTAGGAAATGCCTAGTTGTTCCCTAACCTCCCTTTCAGCACTTTCAAGACCAAAGTCAAACCTGGTTTTTCTCTTGTAATGATTGCTTTTTTTAACCTCTTGAGCTAGTTTTTTAACCCTAGTTGTATTGCTCTCTTCTTGGCTGGCTTTGAAATGACCTACAGATCACTCTTCTGATAAATACCTGCTAAGCAAGGAATTTACTATCATCTTTCAGCGCTTGTTCTCAGTTCCCAGCAGCATATTTAATTCTGCATTTGATGGGTCACTTGACAGGGTGACCGAGTCTTGAGTCCCGGGATACTAGTGCCTTTTAGTCTCCATTAGCCCAACATTCATGCAAAGCACAAATGCGGACTGTTTAGACACCTCTCCCCTCCCCACCACCACCATTACTCATTTCATGCTGCAATTTTTTAGTTTGTAAAGGAGCAGCTTATTTTGCATCCTAGAGGAATAGGACACTATTGTTTTTAGAATGTAAATCTTCTCTTCTCTTTCCCTTTGGCTGAAATAACTGGATGTATGACCTGGGATTAAAAATTGAATTTTGGTTTAGAAGTGAGATTCAGGACTGGATTGAGATTGAGTTATGGCTGAGGTCTGAAAGACTGTTTTTGAAAGCTGAGCATAAAATTCTATACTCTGCATCTGGTTCAGCTAAGCACTGGTTCCACATCACTAGAAGGATATGGTGGGAATCTGAGATGTCCTCAGAACACTGTCAGATCCAACTGGCCTCATAATTACTCTGCATTTCTACCTGGATCCACTTAGCTTCTGCTTCCTCCTTCAGGCTTTCAGTGGTGCAGCTGGGGTGGGGTTCAAAGGTAGCTTTCAAAGCATCGGTTCAATAGACCCTGATCCCATCTTAAATCGTAAGAAGTAGACAAAAGGAAGTTTAGGAAGGAGCATGTAGTTGCTTCCTCCACACTCCTACTCCTCCTCTGTCCAATATACACATTCAGTCCTTGCTGCTGGCCTCACCTCTCTGGAGAAGCCCAGCCTCTTGGGGACAACAGAAGTGGATTAATGGGAAAAGTGCTGGGTTAAGCATCGGAGACTGACTGCTACATCCAGTTTTACTTGTCAGTAGCTGTGGAATTTGGAGAAAACCACTTAACCCCTCTTAGTTTCTTAGTTTGTAAAAATAGAGAAATACCTAGGTCCTGGGCAGGTAACTCAGTTGGTTAGAGCATCTTCCCAATAAGCCAAGGTTTTGGGTTCAATCCCCGATCGGGGCGCATACAAGAAGCAACCAATGAATGCATAAATGAGTAGAACAACAAACCAATCTTTCTCTCTTTCTCTCTCTCCCCCTTCTTCTCTCTCTCTCTCAAATCAATAAATTAAAAAATATATATTTAAACAACAAAATCTTGCTCACTTTATAAATAAATAAAATAAATAAAATTTCTTCCTCTTCCTGAATTTCATAATGTTGTTGTGAGGGTCACATGAAACAGTGGAGGAGAACGACCTTTGGAAGAATATAGTGCTGAGGCTCTCTGCTGATTGCACGCCTATAAACCACTTCCAAATGACTAGGACTGTTTTTATAGGGTTTATTTCTATTTCTCACCAAGGGTGGAGCTGTCATGTTTAGGGTAGAGGCTAGCCTCCAGGAGTGCTATCCATGCTCATGGGTCTAGAAAACCCCCAGTCATGGGGTGTGACCACACTCTGTCTCTTTGGCTCACTTTTTTTTTAAATATATATTTTATTGATTTTTTACAGAGAGGAAGGGAGAGGGATAGAGAGTTAGAAACAACGATCAGCTGCCTCCTGCACACCTCCCACTGGGGATGTGCCCACAACCAAGGTATGTGCCCTTGACCGGAATCGAACCTGGGACCTTTCAGTCCGCAGGCCGACGCTCTATCCACTGAGCCAAACCGGTTTCGGCACTTTTTTTTTTTTTTTTTAATTTTCACCCAAGGAGTGAGGATATTTTTTCCATTGATAATTAAAGAAAGTGAAAGGGAGAGGGGAGGAGAGCAGAGAGAAAGAGAGAGGAGAGGGAGAGAGAGAAACATCAATGTGAGAGAGGTACATCTATTGGTTGCCTCCCACACGTGCCCCAACCTGGGACAGGGAATGAACCTAAAACCCAGGTATGTACCCTTGACCAGGAATCGAACTCGAGACCCTCTGGTGCACAGGCCCACGATCTAAGCTCTAACCACTGAGACACGTGGTCCAGGGTCCTTTGTCTCACTTTTGGAGCTAACTGACAGCTGGTCTCTGAGACAGCCCACTTTCCCAGCTCTGCCTTTTCCAGCCTTGGGTAGATCATGTGCAGCCCAGTGAGAGGGTCCTGAAGTTCAATACTTGCACTAGCACTTGTTACTGTGTGGACTTGGGCATTGGACTTGGTTTCCCCGAGAGTCAGTTTCCTTCTCTGTAACATGGGAGAAATGATATCTGACTCCATAGGTTTATCCTAAGGACTAAAAAAAAAGAAGACATGTAGAGTACCTGACCACGTTCCTGGTCTCTAAGTGCCTGTTGTCTGCTCCTCCTCCTCTGCTTCTAAGAAGAATTATTGCTAGACACATCTCCCTGAAGGTGTTTCACACAACCCAACCGTCAGTATTTTAGAATCAGCTCACAGGTGAGGTCACCCTGCAAATGCTGGTCCTGCCACCTGTGCTGATGCTCCCGTCTCCCTGTTACCTTTGGTGCCCCATGCAGGGAACATCATTGGCTCTGGAATCTTCGTCTCGCCCAAGGGTGTGCTGGAGAATGCGGGCTCCGTGGGCCTCGCTCTTATCATCTGGATCGTGACGGGTCTTATTACAGCTGTGGGAGCCCTTTGCTATGCTGAGCTCGGGGTCACCATCCCCAAATCTGGAGGTGACTACTCCTACGTCAAGGACATCTTTGGAGGACTGGCTGGGTAAGAGGCTCTGTGGAGACCTAAGTGGTCTAGGAAGCCAAGGCCAGGGGTTTCCAGTGTGCTGAGGAGAGCTAGAGAATGGGATTCCTCTTTTGCCTCCATGCTTGCTAGTGAAGCCTTGTGTTCCCTTGATGCCCCTGAGAGTGACAGAGGAACCAGATTCTAGTTTTAATCGGCTGATCTTAGTGGGCAAGAGTTTATGAGTGAGAGCAAATATGATAACTCTGACTGGAGATTTCAAGGAAAATCACTTCATAAAACAAAGCTCTTTTATCTTGACAAATGAGAGTGCCCACCTAAGAGACAGAGGTACTCTCTTCGCACATTACCTAGGATAATGGCCTCCTTCCAAGCCAGGCTCTGATCTTGAATTTCCTCAGCTTCTGCATCCCTGCTACCGAAGAACTCAACCCTCACCTGATGAGCCCAAGGATGCGGAGGACACTTCCCCCGCAGCACCTGCTCAGTGCCTCCCCTGGCAGTTGCATGTCCTGGCTTTTAAAATTCTGAGGTTGCAAATTTTATTTTCCACCATTGGATGCTGGGGGCCAAAATGGTAAAGAAGAGATAATGAAAGAAGAGGGAAGTGTTAAGTAAAGCCAAGATGTGTGTTAGCACTAGTTAAAACGTAACTTCTCATCATTAAACCACTAGAGGCCTGGTACATGAAATTCATACACTTGGGGGGTCCCTCAGCCCAGCCTGTGCCCTCATAGTCCAGGAGCCCTTGGGGGATGTCTGACTGACAGCGGCCTAAGCCGTCAGTCGGACATCCTTAGCGCTGCCATGGAGGCAGGAGAGGCTCCCGCCACTGCCACTGTGCTCGCCATTGCAGAGGGCTGGGTGTACTATTTCAGGGGCGGGCGGGGGAGGGGGGGACACTGGGCTCCTCAGCATCTTGAAAACAAAAGGGAAATGCATCTCTTTAGCCTACCTGCCTCTCTTCTAATGCTGCCCTGTGACTTGCCCAGGCTTTCCCTGATGACTTCTGAATACCTGCCATGCCTTTGGTGGGGGTGGAGGTCTCCATTGCTGTCTTGGGTCAAATCTTGTCCTGTTCCCCCTTCAGGTTCCTGAGGCTATGGATTGCTGTGCTGGTGATTTACCCCACCAACCAAGCTGTCATCGCCCTCACCTTCTCTAACTACGTGCTACAGCCGCTCTTCCCCACCTGCTTTCCCCCAGAGTTTGGCCTCCGACTCCTGGCTGCCATCTGCCTATGTAAGTGCCATCTGGGCCATGCTCTCGGGGTGGTCTCTTTTAGCCTTCCTGGTGGTCTCCATACTTGCTTCTTCCTCTCCCTCTTTTTTTTCTTCCCTTTTTTATCTGCCCCCCATTACTCCCTCCTCCCATTTCCTACATGTGTGCTTTGGATTAATGAATTTTGCATACAATTACCTGATGTTAAAAAAAAGAAGATATTTAAGTAGCTGCTCATAGGCATAGTAATTTTCATTGGCAGGGCTGTTTATACAAAGCACTTTCACTTATATGATCTGATAGGAGCAAATGACAAGTCCAGGAGCTAAACTGGGCAGTATTATAATTTTCCTAGTACCGATAAGGAAATGGAGCCAAGAAGTGACTCACCCAAATGGCAGGTCCTGAGTAGAGCCCTGGTCTCCTGATTCCTTCTCTTTCTAGTACACACATTGTGTCCTGGAGGCTTCTGCTGATTGTAGGGAGATTTTTCTGGCATTGTCCACCTCTACCTCAACCCGCCAGCTCATATCTTTTTTTTTTTTAATTGATTTCAGAGAGGAAGGGAGAGGGAGAGAGAGAGAAATATTAATGATGAGAGAGAAAATATTAATGATGAGAGAGAATCACTGATGGGCTGCCTCCTGCACACTCCCACACTGGGGATCGAGCCCACAACCTGGGCACGTGCCCTGACAGGGAATGAACCGTGACCTCCTGGTTCATAGGTCGATGCTCAACCACTGAGCCGTGCCAGCCGGGACCCACTCACATCTTAAAACTCTTTGGAAGGAGAGTTTAGATGTGTGAGTTGGGGCAAAATAAATTAATTTTGGTCCCTTGATAAATTTTATATCTAACTGGGAAGAAAAGTTATATAGACAGATTCTGTGGTTAGGATTCAAGTACAGTAAAAGTTCAAAGAAGGGGAAATATTTCTGTGAGCTGGAATAGGTTAGAGAGGCTTTATAGAGAAGTTCTGCAACTTATATTTCTAGGAAGATTCAACATTTAACCTCTGATATCAGAAATCTCCGAGCCAGGCTGCTGGAGACTGCATCTCTCTACCACTTTCTAACTGCTATGAGTGCTTGGCAAAGTAACCTGCCTCACCCTACACAGGAGGGTGTGGTTGCAAGGATTGCATGAGACACTTGGGCACCTTGTAGCCCAACCATTAGTCAATGAAGGTGGTCAGTGAGGGTAGTCACTTGGTGGTTGCTTGCTAGCTAGATCTAGAGATAGAGAAGGTGGGGGAGGGGGAAGAGGATGTGGGAATGCAGGAAGAGTTGCTATTTCTGCCACCAGACAGGCTAATGGGGATTAGAAGGGGGACCACATGAGTGCTGGCCACTGCTATTTCAGTGTCTCGTGCACACAGACACGGCTTCCTTTTTCTGCTGATGCTGCTAGTGTCTGAGACAAGAACCACCCTTACATTCCAACTAGAAATCAAGAATCTTGAGGCTGTTCAGTCCGTCCCTTAGGAGAGAGATCAGGCCACAGGGGGTAGTTCTCTGGGCAGCTGGACGCTACAGCTCCCTTTGCATTCCCCAAACCCACCCAAGGGTAGGTGACATCTTAGGCAAAACCTTCTGATCTGCTATAGCTTAGCGGATCCCCTCAGGCCAGAGAGGTACAAACCCTCCCAAGAGATAAAAATTGCTCCTGCCTGTAGCCCCGTTCCAGAAAGACAGGTTGTACACAGTCCCTTTGGCAGCCCACACCTCCCCTGGACACTGCCAGAACCAAACTAGGAGGAATTTGGAAACTCTAATGACAAAAATTATAAGATCCTCCCCTTTCCCGATTCCTGACATCAAAGGTTCAAGAAAGCTTATCTGGCCGGTCCTCTGCCTTCTACGTAGAACTGCAAAGACATTCTGACCAACTTACCAGTGGTCAGTCTTGCCCTCCAGAGATAGGAATTTTCCAATGTCCTCGAGATATGTGTTCAAATAATTTTCCACCTGCATAAACAGACAAATGTTCTTAAACCCAAACTTATTCCTCCTTATTTCCTTGGGGGAAATGCAAAACAGCTCCTCACTTCACCTTATGTGTCCCTCCCCACCCCCCGCTTACATCCAGATGTGAAAGCCATGTGGAGTCCCCAACTCCTCTCTCCACAGGGGTGCACATGTGGACATAGCCGCACACCCATACTTCCTCACCAGACACTCCCAGATGCTTTGAGTCTGTGTGCAAAGATTTTGTTTTCTGGTTTATCAAATACTTTTTCTTTTTTTTTGTAGCCCACTTTCACTGCCCCTCAAATCCTCCCTTAAGGTATCCAGTAAAATAAATCAGAACCAGGCTGTTAGAAAGGCTTGGTGGATGCTACCTTTTATTAAATGCTGCTATCTTTATTCCAGCACCCCTCCCACCATCCTACAGCCTCACCCCATCCTCTCAGCAAGTGCCAGGCGAGTCAGCCGTGTAGAATAGGCCCAGTGTTCCTTGGCAGTAGAGCCGAGATCGGCCCAGTCCAGCTGTATTCTTAAGAGAAGCAGTAGAGAGTTTGGGGGTGGTCTGAATGTGCTGCTATAAGAAGCGCTGCTTTCTGCTGTGTCATTTTGGCATGCTGGTGTGTAATGGAGGGCATCAGGTTGAGGGAGCTGGAGGACAGGGCAGGAGCCCAGCAGGGAGAACGGTGTGGCAAAGCCCCTGGCTGGGGTTTGCTGTGTGAGGGAGGAGATGAGGTCAAATCTGGTTCCATGGAGCGTTTTTAAAATAGATCAGATGAAAAATGATGGTAGACGAACCAGATGGGGGTGGAGAGGCAGAAAGAACCTGCTGTAACTGGCTTGCCTGCTCCAAGTCTGGAGGGGGTGGGGAGGAGAGGAGCGGGAGAGAGAGAGGGAAGGAACTGCGGATTTGTATCATGCTTATGCAACTGCAGCTGCCACTTTGAGTTATTTTATGATTTAGGTCAAAGCTGATTATTCACTGCTGAGTCAGCAGAATGTTCCTAGCCACCAGCCAGTAAAAAAAGAAAGTATTTTATGTTTTAATTAAATGAAAAGCCTTTCTCCTTTCTCCAGAGCAAGCATATTAGTGAGAGGAGTTAGGAAGGGCAGGGGGTGGGGGGACAGGAGGTATTAAAACTTGGTTTTGGTGCCTTCTTTTGTAATTTGTTTGAGTTTTTTTTCTTTTTCTTTCTTTCTGTTTTACTTTTTAGTATTTCCTAAGTAAATAACTATATTCTCTAGGTAAAAGATGTTCCTCTTATCTTCACCCCTCTCCTTTGTCCAGTAGTCCTGGTAACAATGGATAGGTATCCTTACAGTTCTAAATAAAATGCATCTATCAATGTACCTATCTGGGTAAATAGACATCCATATTGATTGGTTATTTCTGCAGCTTGATCTTTTATCAGTAGCTCTTTTGGTTATTACCTGAGTTTCTGGTTATAAACAAAGTGGTCCCAGTGCCACAGAGGAGCTCCGGTGTTCTGGGCTGGGGTCCCCCATTTGAGCTTCTCGCTTCCTAACACTGGGTTTTCCTTTGGGATCTGTTTGTGTCCCCCCTCCCCCCCCTCTCCTAGGGACCAGACCACCTTTCACTCAGGCAGCTTCCTGGCCTCCTTTCTCCCTTTTGGAGCTGGAGTCATGTCCAGAACCTGAAGTAAATTTGTTTTCTTCTTGTTCAAGTCCCCCTCTTCTCCCTCAATGCCTTGTACTAACAAAGCTCCTTTTCCTTTCTCACCCTGAGGAGAACAGAGTACCCTTCATGGGTTTCACAAGTACAAATGCTTCTTATCTTGTTTTCTGTCTCTCTACTGAGATTCCTAATAGATTCGTTTTCCAGGACTTCAGATTTTTTCTTCTTAAGGACTCACTGTGTGCGTTACTTTTAGCCCTGAGTTGCTCTGCAATTCCTCTATAGAAAGGGTAGGCGACTCTCCAAGAAAGTTTCCAGGTACTTGATGCAAGAAATTGTTATAGATAAACTGTGTGTTGGTTTGCATGCCTCTTACAAATTCACCCCTTGACATCAGAGGATTCAACAGTCTTTCCTAGCGTCTAAATCCCTTAATCTCCATTCATTTTCCTTTGAGGCTTCATATTCTCGAGCCCCAAACTTCTCATCCCTGAGCGCTACACATATTGCCTCAGATGCCGGGGCAGTGCTGCCTTCTTGCCCTTCCCTCAGCCCCAGAGGGTTCTTTGGGTGTCTCATCAGCCTTGTATACATACGTATATGAATCCAGACAAATACAGAGTGAACTAGATTCGATTCCCATATATCTAAGCCCCATTTTTTCTTTTTCTTTTTCTTTTTTTTTAAATATATTTTATTGATTTTTTACAGAGAGGAAGGGAGAGGGATAGAGAGTTAGAAACATCGATGAGAGAGAAACATCGATCAGCCACCTCCTGCACAACCCCCACAGGGGATGTGCCCACAACCAAGGTACATGCCCTTGACCGGAATTGAACCTGGGACCCTTCAGTCCACAGGCCGACGCTCTATCCACTGAGCCAAACCGGTTTCAGCTAAGCCCCATTTTTTCTGTACATCTTCTAACTAGTCAACATTTAAAATATAAATCTCTTGGTTTTTCAAATCTCTTGGTTTTTACACAATGATCAATTTGACTAAAATCCCATTTTTATTATTATAATGCATTAAGATGAAAATTACTTTGTAAATGGACTTTCTAGAAGAAAAAAAGAAACTGCAAATCCATCATCTAATTATCATATTGAATTCCTACACTGAGTGGAGCTATGGCATTATTTATATAGTCTTGGGAGAAATTAAAGGCTAGTGAAGAGAGTGGTGTACAAATAGTTACAATACAATGTGATGACAAAAGCTGCTTCAAAGTTGGGAAAGAGCTCCAGCCAGTTTTGCTCAGTGGATAGAACATCGGCCCATGGACTGAAGGGTCCCAGGTTTGATTCTGGTCAAGGGCACATACCTGGGTTGCAGGCTTGATCCCCGGCCTTGGTTGGGGCGTGTATGGGAGGCAACCAATCGATAAGTCTCTCTCACATTGATGTTTTTCTCTCTGTCTTTTCCCCTCCCTTCTACTCATTCTAAAACATCAATGGAAAAATATCATTGGGTGAGGATTAACAACAAAAAACATTGGGAGAGAATCCTTAGGGAAGGCTCCCAGGTTGAGTTAAATCTTGAAAGGCAAGTAGGTAGGCTGCAGATGGGCATAAAATAGAACAGCCAGGTAGAGGGAAGGACACAGGCAAGACTTGGGGTCAAGCCCTAGCCGGTCTGACTCAGTGGATAGAGCGTTGGCCTGCAGACCAAGGTTCGATTCAGACCTAGGTTCAATTCTGGTCAAGGGCATGTACTTTGGTTGCAGGCTCCTCCCCAGCCTGGACCCTGGTCGGGGCTCATGCAGGAGGCAACCATTTGATGTGTTTCTCTCACATCAGTATTTCTCTCTGTCTTTCCCTCTCTCTTCCACTCTCTCTAAAAATCAATGGGAAAATATCCTCAGGTGAGGATTAAAAAAACAAAACCAAATCTCTTGTATTTCCTAAGTAAGAAGAGCATAAAGGTGTCTTCGAAAAAGGGGGGAAAAAAAAGACAAAAAAAGAGAGACTTGGGGTCAAGAAAGAAATGGCCTGTTGGAGAGAAGCAAGTACTTTTGAGTTGGTGGAGCCAAGGAGAGTGGCAGGAAATGAGGCTGAACAAGTGAGCAGGAAGCAAACCTTGAAGGGTCCTGTACACCATGTAGAAAAGAGCAGACTTCATTCAAGTGATGGGGAACCACTGAAGGATTTTGATCGGTAACATGATTAGGTTCACATCTGAGTGAAGAAAAGACCACGACCCTTGAAGCAGGGAGATGAGTTAGCAGACTAAGCATTTGTTTACTAGTAGGCCAGAGAGCGGTAGATTCCGGGGTAGAATCAGCTGGCCATGTTGATTGATTGATATTAAGAGGAGGGAATCTATTTTATCTACAAATCAAAATGAAATATGTTTTAACTAACTGTCTCCTGCATTTGTGATGAGCAATTACGCATTCTCTGTGTTTCTGCCTCCCACGTCCTCGCCAAAGCCCAGAGGAGCACTGAGTAAGTCTTTGGTTGGAAGTCTTCCTCAGGGTGGTTACATAAGATTGCTGCTCACAAGCCTGCTCTAGAGTAATGTAACTTAGACATGGGTTGGGACTCTCAGGAAGCTTTATATAAATGAAAATCACAATACTTTGTTCATTCAACAAATATTTATCAAAGGCCCAGGATGTGCTAGGTACTCTTCTTGGCACAGGGGATATAGCGATATACCAGAAAAATCTTCATTCTCATTGGCTGCAGCAGCAGAAAATTAAGCCTTTTCTCTTAAGTGTTTATTGAGTCCACTTGTGTGTATTCTATAGTTACTGCAGGGTACAGAATCATTCAGTCATTATCAAATATTCAAATGTCTGTTCAGCTCCAGGCACTGTGTTAGGCAGGAGAATACTTAGGCACGCTCAGTCCAATGGATGATTATGACAAGTACATAGGGAATTTCAGTTCTAAGTAAGTTCCTCTAAGAGGACAACGTTCAGGGAGCTGGATGTAACAGAAATGGGGGTTCTCTGGGGAGCTCTAGGTAGTTCTGGATAGCCACAGCATAGACTAGGAGGTAAGAACTGTAGATAGAAGTGAAGAGCCCATGGACCTCATGGGCCATGCTAGCGAGACTGAGCTTTACTCTAAGAGCAATGGGAAGGGAGTCTAGGGCTTCAAACAGAGAATTGACATTATCATATTTATATTTTAAAAGAATCAAGGATGAAGGAGTAAAGGATGGATTGGAGAGGGGAATAAGATCAAAGGCAAGGAACCTGGCTGGTGTGCTCAGTGGTTTAGCATCGATCCATGAACCAGGAAGTCACAGTTTGATTCCCAGTCAGGGCACAGGCACAGGTTTTGGGCTTAATCCCCAGTAGAAGGAGCGCAGGAGGCAGCTAATCAATGATTCTTTCTCATCATTGATGTTTCTCTCTCTCCCCTTTCCTTCCTCTCTCTGAAATCAATTTAAAAAAAATTAAAAAACATGTTTTTATTTATTTCAGAGAGGAAGGGAGAGGGAGAGAGAGATAGAAACATCGATGATGAGAGATGCATGCCCCCCACTGTCTTTGTCACCCTTTCTCTTCACCCTCTAATACTTAAAGATTCATTGCTAACACTTGAGGAAGACATCTCCTATGCTTTTGGACTCCATGCCTCTAATGGCAGAGTAAAGACCCCTTCAGTGCTATTTCACCTCCTCCCTGACCTATTCGGCCTCTGGAGTATTCCTTGTGCCTGTAGCCTGGGAATGAAGATATCTCAGTTGCCCTCATTTTACATTTCTGTAGGAGTAATTCAATAGTTGAACAACTATTGGTATAGTGCTTTTTAGTTTCTATATCGTAGTAAGCAATTACAAAGAGGTCTTCTTCCCTTGAAATCCATTGGTGTTGGACACTTCTGCCCATTAGTTGAAATCCAGTCTATTCTCAGATCAGGATTTAGCCAGTGGCTACCTGAGAAGTCGGGGCCTTCTTTTTAGTTTCAATATGCTTCAATTCTGGTCCAGATCATCTCCTCTTTCCTGGCTTCCCATGGTGTCTCTTTTGGTCTCCAGTTTTTGCTCTCAAACTGGAATTCTGTTCAAAGGGTGTACAGAGCCCAAGTCCTGGAAATTGG
Organism: Eptesicus fuscus; assembly: GCF_027574615.1. Taxonomy (NCBI): domain Eukaryota; kingdom Metazoa; phylum Chordata; class Mammalia; order Chiroptera; family Vespertilionidae; genus Eptesicus; species Eptesicus fuscus. Next base: position 77,293,921 of record NC_072477.1, on the reverse strand, counting down.
GGAACGAGGAGCTTATTCCTGAGAATAGGTCCACCCCTGCTTGGAAAAATAATAGAATGAGACTGAGGTGCCCTGAAATGGAGTTTTCCTGGCGTTCAGCTTTCACCAGTATGGAAACAACTTGCTGCCTTTTTAAAACCAGCCTAGAAGCTTAAATTCTCCACTGGCCTTTTGTTCCTGACTCTCAAGGATCACTCCTCTCCTCCCGCTCCCCCCCCCCCCCCCACAGGAGACAGCACCTATGGTGTATGAACTCACCCATTAATTGTGTCTGATAAACTTTTAAGGGCTAACGTGACACACCAAATTCATATCAAATGCCCAAGAACATAAAATCAGAAGACTCACAGCAGTGAAGCCTAGTGGTACTGGGAGCTTTAGGGAACAGAAGAGAAGGCAAGATTTGTTTTGAGAGATTAGCAAGCTTGAGCACAAGCTGTCCTTGGAATTGGGTTATAACTGGAGTTGACGTAAGAACCTGTAGAGAATTTTTATTAAAATTTATTTGAGTTAAACAGAAGGTGCACCTGGAAGCAAGATCTCCGAAGACTGTGATAAATGCTTCTGAGAATAACAGTTTGCTGTGTCTTTTATGCATTTAAGATTAACGAGGGAATGTAAGGAAGATTACACGAAGGTGGGAGAGAGCAAGGCACTGGTTGGATTACAGGATAGTTAAGGTTATGTGCTCATGGTTTAGAAGCAGGGGTCTGAAAGGGTGGTCAGGTATTAGAAGGAAGACTCTGAAAGGGGACATTTAAAAAGTGTGTTAACCTAGATGCACAGAAACAATGGACAGGGCTTGCTTACGGCAAAGATAAGCCTTTTACTAAAGAAGTTACATGCCTGGGGCATGACTACTTACCATGACCTGCCCAGTTAGAAATTTATGATCAGACCACCCTGTGAGGTTACTTTCCCCAGAATCCCTTTTTTCATCCACACTGTCCAGTCTTGGGAATTTTGCAGCCTGAGTTCAGGTTTATAGACCAGGTTTATAGACCATTTTACGTAAGAGACTTGAGCACCTGCAGATTTGGGTGGATGCTATCTGAGGATGAGAGTCAGACTAGCCCTCCCAAGCTCTGTGCAGACAACTCTTCCCATCCCCCTTGCTCCGAGTCTGGGAGGCATCAGCCCTGAGAATTGGGGCGTGAGATAACAGGAATTATCTTCAGGCCTGGGCTGGAACAGTAATGAATAGGATTAAAATGGGGCTCCCCGAGGTGGCATGGTGCACTATGTCTGTCTCCCTGCTTTCCGAGTGTCCCGTTTTTTTCTCTCCTCCTCCACTTCAGCTCAGGAGCCTTGCTAAGCTCATGCTGGAGAGAGAACTATTCAGCTCTTGGAAAATGCTGAGCAGGGTGTTTGGGCTTCTTGGCTGAACTCAGTACTGGATGGTGATTCAGCAAAAGCTCCAAGTCCAGCAACTGGCACTTGCCACTGGAGGGATCAGGATAAAAGGGAAGGGGAAGGAGTAGGAGCTTAGCTGAAAATTCCAGGAAAAGCTGTGATTCAGGGTCTCCAAAGGCTCACAGCGTCGCTGCACCACTCCTCCTCTGCCTTCTTTGTCACTGGAGGAGAGAGGCCCTTCCAGAAGGCTCAGCACAACTCCTCTTCTCAGAGGGGCTTTTAAGACTTCTCAACCGGTGTCCGAGTTTCCAGAAGAAAGGGGCTGGATGAGCAGGGTGAAATGTTACTGTTGTGTGGGTGATGGGACACTAGGTCTATTTCAAAGCCTATTTATGGACCTCACAGAAGCCGGGAGCAAAGCTTAGTTTATAGGGAAGGGCTACTTCGATATTTTTGGTTGCTGTTGCTCTGTTTTGATAGATTTACCTTTCACCAATCAAATGATTTACGAGTACAATAATACTAACGTTTGTTTTTAGAGACTTGAGACTTTATAAGGCGGCTCCTCACCCCATAAGAAAACGTCTGGGCCCCAGCCGAGCAGGGAAGGATTTGTCCTCCGGCCTTTTTGAGGAAAGAGCTCGGGCTGGCCTGCAGGGGCAGAACCGGAACCTTATCTGAGCCTTGGGCTCCGTGTTTTCTTTGCCTATCAGTGCCTTTTGGCAGCCGGCACTAGTTACCTCCTAGATCTGGAAACGGTTAGGCAAACCAACCCAGAGCAGCCTTTCCACAATTAGAAACACGTGCCCAGTTCCTTCCGCGAGCAGGGGAGGCGGCCAAGGAGCCGGCCAGCCTATCGCAGAGCGGAGCGTCGCCACACCCCTTCCCCTCCCGGCCCCTCCGCTGGCTGGGTGCTCACCGCAGCTCCGGCTGGGCGCCGGGGGCTGCTCTGAGGGGCGCCAGCGCGCCCCCTTTGCTCCAGGTCCAGAGGGAGGGAGTCAGGGGGAGCTGGCCAGAGCGTGGCAGAAGGCAGAGAAGTGCACACCACGGCCAAAGGTGAGACAGACCTGCACTCTGCCAGGCACATAACCAGCTGAAACTTACTGCTGCTCGGGAGGGCTGAGGAGCTCCTTCCGCTGATTTTGAAGTTACGGACAGGAACAGGCTGTTCTGAGTTCTACAGAGTGGTGTCACTAGCTTCCCTTTTCAGTAACTGCCTGCTTAGTACATTCCATCTTTCTTTTTTCTGTCCTGGCCCCTTCTCTCTCTATTCTGCACCTCACGATCTCTCTCTGTCTCTCTCTCTCTCCTCCCCCCATATGTCCCTCTCCCCCTCTCTCTTCCCCCCTCCCTCCTTCCTTTCTTCTATTGTTTCTCATGCTCACTCTTCTCTCTTCTTCACCATCTGTCTTCACCCTTCCTACTGCCTGTTTTCTCTTTTCTGAAAAGACAAGGAGAGGCCTGGTTTTGGAAATTCTAAAGGAAAACAAGGCTTTCCAGGTTCCCTCCAGCCCAGTCCTGAGAAAGGGGCAAGCCAGCAAGACCAAGAAATCCAAATGGAGTTCCCTGAGTTCCAGGGAACGTGTGACAATGACATTGACAAAGGCCCAGGGGAGTGGACACGAGGCAGAGAAACAAATCTGCCTGTGAACAATTATTTTCTAAAGCCCTGAGGACAATGGACATGACTCCCTTGGTTTCTGAGGAGTAGTCATCTTAATCTCCGCTTCTTTGCCACATCTTATGTCCTGCTGCCCAGAAAGCAACCTGGTCAGTATCTTCAGGTAACAGACTCAGAGCCCCAAGTGGCACTGTCAGCAATGACCCTGGGTACCACTGACAAGACCAGGGTGTGGAAGAGTTGGGATGCTCATGTGGTGTGAAAATTTGCCAACTAGATCAGCATATGGCTGATCTCACGTTCACTGCCCACTTGTAGAGATCAACACCACTTCCCTCCACTTGGTGTCTTGCAAGGCAAGAGAGGGACTCCTTTGGGGTCCTGGTATATGCTGCCTGGTTGCTCTTTAAACGCTTTTCTCTTTAAGGGTATGTAGTCATCCTGCTTCCTGGTCTATCTGTAGGGGGTTTGGCTCTGTATTACTTTCCTGTTGCTGCTAGAACAACTTACCACAAACTTAGTGGCTTAAAACTGCACAGATTTATTCTTATGGTTCTGGAGGCCAGAAGTCCTAAATACAAGGTCAGCAAAGCTGTGTCCCTTCTGGAGGCTCTGCAGAGAATTGTTTCCTTGCCTTTTCCAGCTTCTAGAGGCCCCCTACATTCTTTGGCTCATGGCCGCTTCTTCCATCTCCAAAGTCAGCAGGATGGCATCTTCAAAGCTTTCTTTCTCCTTCTTTGATCTCTGTTTTGGTCATCATATCTCCTTTTCTAACCCTGACCCTCCTGCCTCTTTCTTAAAGGACTCATAATTACATTGAGGGGAAAATAATTACATTGGACCCAGTCAGATAATCCAAAATAATCTCCCTGTCTGAAGATCCTTAACTTAGTCACATTTGCAGAATTTCTTACATTATGTAAGGTAACATATTCACAGGATTAAGATGTTGACATTTCTGGGATGCCATTCTTCTGCCTGTCCCCATGAGTTCTGATGTTATTGTCAGAGGGAAGAAGTAAATTAGAGGCTTCTGTGACTCCCCAGGGATCAGAGGCTGAGGCTCAGAGCTGAGATGGGGCCAGAGATGCCTTCTCTGCAGGAAACAGGCAGGAAACGCACAGCCCACCTCTCCTACTTGGCAGTGGAGAGGCGCTGGGCTCTGGGCAGGGCATGAGATTACTGGGGCTACTCTTGCCTGACTCATTTTTTTTTAATCCCTCCTGTCACCTTGACATTAGTCTTTTCACACTGGGCTGATTAAAACCAACCCCTGACTTAAGCATCTTCTTGATAGTCTTTCCAACCTTTATTTTTTTATAAAGCCAGGAAACAAAGAAGAAAAAGCCCAAGAAATACAGATAAGCCTAGGTCTCCATGGGGACCTTTAGAGAAGCAGCAGCTGCCCCCACAGTCAGATTACAATGAACAAGAACCAGAGTTTTATGTCTTTTTATTATTTTGTCCAGCTGGGCCAAAATTGTAAAATTCTCCCTGTTGCTCGGGTCTCTCCCTCATGTAGGAAGCATCTCTGATTCCCCTGGGCTGAGGGAGGGACTCCTCATGGACACCCGCTGGCTTCCACGAAGAGCTCTACCTTTACCACATTGTCTTGGGATCCTTTTAGCTCACCCATCTCCCCTCTTACGATGTCAACTTCCTAAGGTCAGGGACTTGAGTCTTATTTATAACTCCCCCACTTACTAAAGTGCCTAGCATGTGTAGACCCTTTATAGATGACAACGGCATGAATGGATGGATGCATGGCTGGCTGACTAGCTGGATAGATGGAAGGATAGAAGGATGGAAGGATGGATGGATGGATGGATGGATGGATGAAAACCCTCACATTGCAAGCTGCAGTGGCCACTGGTCCCCATCTACATGTGGCTTCCCTGAGGTCACTGTATATACAGAATTCAGGATCTGTCTGAGAAGAGAGAGAAAACATAGCTGTCAGCAACAGAAAGGGATGCTGGATAGCAGACCGGCCGAGTCAGGAAGCCTGAGCAGGGCAGAGATTGGCAAGCACCTGGCAAGTGTTGCCTTCACTCACTGACCTTTCCTCTCTGGATGGAGGCTCAGGTTTCAGCTGCTGTGAGGGAAGCTGTCCTGTGGTACCAGGAGACTGAGAGTACCCTCTTTTCCTTTGGTCACATGCTGTGGTGGCCTAACTTCGGGTGAAAGGGCACCCAAGGCCTGCAGCCATTGTTCCAAGGAGATTAGTGTCACAGGCAGCCTGTCTTCCCACCTCATTCTCAGGAATTCTCTTTTTATTTCTGAAAGATCCCTGTAAAGGGGAAAAGTTAAACATTAGCCAAGGACTGGGTTCTTGTGAAGTTGTGGCGATAAGCAGGACAGAAGACACATACCTCAAATTTGTTTGACCAATGTCCCTTCTTTCAAACATCTCTGATCCTCCCAGGGTACTGTGGAGCTGACCTTTTGAAGGAGTCTTCCTGGTTGCCTTAACAAGGAAATGATTTTGTGTTTTCTATCCCTGCACATGGGAAAACGGCCACATTCCCCTTCTGCTTAGTTGTCATGCTCTGTCCTTATTTCCCTCCATGAACTTTCTTGGCACATCCTTGCCCTCCCGCTCCTCCCATTGGTGGAGAATAATTTTCTTCTCTGACCCTTGTTCTATAACCCTTACCTATCCCTGAGCCACATGCATGGGTTTTATGTTCTAAACTTCCTTTCTTTCATAAATCAATCTCCTTTATTTTTTAATCATTATTACTTATATCTGCTGAACTCCTGGGACCCAGGGGCCCAACCTCATCCCTAGCATGACTCAGAGCCCTAGGAAGAAACCCAGTTGCTTAGAGTGATTTGGGTTGGGTTGTCACGAGACATGTGATCCTGAAAACCTTATTGAATTGAGTAAGATAAACCAAATGTGTATATATCAGGACGTCCCAGTCCATCTGGAACATTCGAATATTTACAAAATGCTCTCACTGTTCAGGCGCTTAAAATCCTTCCTCCAGCAGCATGTGTTGGTTCTCCTTATATGACACTATCTTGGATAACAGCTCCATGAGGAGTTCAGAGCTTCTGCTCTTGAAGTCAAGTTTCCTCTTGCTCTTTGGCTCTGTGAAGCCAACTGAGGATTGTGTCTCCTTTTGATGAGTTTCCTGGAGAGCAGGGGGATTAGTGTGCATTGTGAAATGTGTAGACTGTGATGAGATTGAAGGGCTAATGAATTGAGACATTTTCTTTATTCAAGTATCAAATATTTGCTGAGCACCTACCAGCTGCAGGCATCAGTAATATGCCCTGGGATTAAAAACATGAAAAAGTCACAGTCCCCACCCTCCTAGTCTACAAGGAGACAGAGAAACAGAAACATTATAATATAAAGAAGTAAGTGCTCCCCTAACCGGTTTGGCTCAGTGGATAGAGCGTTGGCCTGCGGACTGAAGGGTCCCGGGTTCAATTCCGGTCAAGGGCATGTACCTTGGTTGCAGGCACATCCCCAGTGGGGAATGTGCAGGAGGCAGCTGATCGATGTTTCTCTCTCATCGATGTTTCTAACTTTCTATCCCTCTCCCTTCCTCTCTGTAAAAAATCAATAAAATATTTTTTTTTAAAAAGAAAGAAAGAAGTGCCAAAATTAGATATAAACAGAGTGGTCTGGGAGAACAGCAGAGGGACAAATTTTGGTCCTTGTCTATAAAATGCAGCTGATAAATCTTACTTAGCAGGCACATTGTCAGGAATAAGTAAAATAATGACTCACAGAACATGTGACATTTGAGCTGGATCTTGAAAGATGAGGAGTTTGCCAGGTAGAGACAGCACAAGGAAGAAGGTTACAGAAGAATAATGTCAGGTCCTTACTCTGCCAAAATGTTCTCAGAATCAAGGTTGGAAAATATTTGGAAAGTAAATGCACACTTTCAGGAAAAGCTATTGATAGAACCTGATCAGCTGTATATGTGAAATCAGGCCTGGATAGTGGCTTGAGGAAAGAGAAAGAATCTTGTGCTTTTACACATATGACTTGTACCCTTGGAGAACTAGGGGGCATCCTGGTCACTGTTTCAGAGGGAGAGGAAAAGGATTTTAACTTTTTCCCCTTTATTCTCAAGCACTTCATAACCACCAGGAGGTTGATTGAGACTCAGTTCCTGTATCACAGGGCTCCTGGGGCTTACTTAGGGACTGTGCTGGTAAAACAGAGGGCCCCTCCATCATAGCACTCAGCCTGAGCTCTCCTGCAGCCCTGGAGGTTACACATTCTTAGAATCTCTGTGAGAGCCTATGACTCTTAGGAAAAGAGGCAGATTAAAAGTCCCCTATGCGCCCCAAGAAGATATAGGGATATTGGGAAGAAACACAGGAAATCATGTTCAACATCAATAGTCTCTAGGGAAAGGCAAGTCAAAACTATAACAACTAAGTGCCCATCAGCAGATGAGTGGATTAAAAACCTGTGGTACATCTACACAATGGAATACTATACTGCTATAAAAAAGGAGCCTAGCCAGTTTGGCTCAGTGGATAGAGCATCAGCCTGGGGACTGAAGGGTCCTGGGTTCGATTCTGGTCAAGGGCACATGCCTGGGTTGCAGGCTCAATCCCCAGTAGGGGTCGTGCAGAAGGCAGCAGATCCATGACTCTCTCTCATCATTGATGTTTCTCTCTCTCTCTCTCTCTCCCTCTCCCTTCCTCTCTGAAATCAATAAAAATATATTTTTAAAAATAAAATAAATGAAAAAGAAGGAGTTCTTACCATTTGCAACAGCATGGATGGAACTGGAGAGCATTGCGCTAAGTGAAATAAGCCAGAGAAAGATAAATATCACATGATTTCACTCATATGTGGGATATAATGATCAACATAAACTGATGAACAAAAATAGATCCAGAGACAAATGGCAGGGGAGGTGGGGGGGTTGGAGATCAACCAAAGGACTTGTATGCATACATATTAGCTTAACCAATGGACACAGACACGGGGGTAATGGGGGTTTGCCCTCGGGGGTGGGAATGGCTTCTGGCGGGGGGAGGAGCGTCAATGGAGGAAAAAGGAGACATATGTAAAACTTCAGACAATAAAAAAAAACTGTAACAAAATGCCACTTAACACCTATTAGAATAGCCAGACTTTTAAAGCCGACAGTAGCAAATGCTGGCAAAGATGCAGAGCAATAGGATCTTGCACACATTGCTGTTGGAAATGCAAAATGATGTAGCCACTTTAGAAAAAACAGTTTGGGAGTTTCTTACAAAGTTTGTTAACATTTACCATATAACCCAGAACCCCACTCCTGTGTATTTACTTGAGAGAAATGAAAACCCCATTCAAAGGCTTCTACAATCTACTTAAAGATTTCTGTGCAAGTGTTCATAGCAGCTTTATTAATAATAACCCAAAATTGGGAGCAACCCTAATGTCCAGCAGCTGCCAAGTGGAAAATCAAACTGATGCATTTATTCAACAGAATACTACTTGACAATAAAAAGGAACAAACTAATATATATAGCGACATGAATGGATCCCAAAAGCATAAGTGAAAGGAGCCAGACACTAGGCTACACATTGTATGATCCCATTTATGTGACATTCTGGACAAAGCAAAACTATAGGGTCAGAAATTAAATTAGTGATTGCCAGTAGGGGAAGGGACTGACGTCAAAGAAACACAACACACAAGAGAACTCATGGAGTGTTGGAAATAGAAAGCGCGGTAGCGATTAAATAACTGAATACATTTGTCAACTCTCATCAAATTGTACACTTAAAAATGAATTGTATTCTATATGTGTAATGCTTTGATAACCCTAAGTAACAAACAATTCCCCTAAACCTCTGTTGCCCCAAAACCAGGCTCAGAAAGATGACATCGAGGATCCCACCAGCTGCTCAGAATGCCCCTTGAAAACAAAACCTACAATGGTGCCCTGATCGGCTGCTGATTTCCCCTCCAAAGCCAGTGTCCACTCTTCCATGCCTACTTCTGGCTCCCAGCCCCGGGCAGGGCATATTCTGACCAAGCTCTAATTTGTGGCATGTAATCCCCATTCATAACCCACTAACCTAGCCAAAGTTTCTGGACACTGGGGCTGAGCTTGCAGATTTGGCTCGTCTACTACAATTCCATCATTAGGAGCAAAGAGCATTTCTGCTTCTGTGCAGAGAGTGTCCTGCCGCTTCATTATGGCCCCTGATGGTATGTTTGGGGTCTTTCATTTCAGTGCTCCTCACATGGGTCAACTGCTCCAGTGTGCGGTGGGCCACCAGGGTTCAAGATATTTTCACAGCTGGGAAGCTCCTGGCCCTGGCCCTGATCATCATCATGGGGGTTGTACAGATCTGCAAAGGTGAGTGTCATTGAAACCACGGGGCCCTGCCCAACTTTCCACCCCTTGAATGTACACACTCCCTCATACTGTCTTTGGGTGAGTGCACACCCTGAGATTTCCCAATTCTGGCCTTAAATGACTCACTTGCTAGACAAAGGGAAGAGAAACCATTTTCCACGTGAAGTAGAACGTGTCTTGCCTGTTAGCAGATTCGGTCTTCCCATGCTGACCTCATGACTCTGAAGACCCCAGATCTCTGGACTCCTATTGCCCTCTCGCCCCAACCCCAGGGAAGCTACCTGCATCTCATATTGTATCTTGTCCTTATCTTAAAATGGGGGGACAGAGGAGGAGATTTTATATGTTTTTACATTACTCATAATCTCTACAAGAGAGAGCTCTACATTCCTGGGGCCCTGGCCAACATTCCCCACTGGATTTGGTCCTTTTCAAGCCTCAGTCTGTATTTGGTTTCCATGGGATCCGTAGCACCACAAGGCTCTGCCCAGTGTCACTGCCTCCTGGAGAAAGTCAGATGACAAGCAGGAGACCTCCCGTCTGCCCACAAGCCCCGAAAAGGCAGTGTGGGCGCCTGGATTTTCACTCCAGGAAACGTAATTAAGGTTCTGCTATATAAAATGTCCATGATTACTTTAATAAGTTGGATTAAGTTCTTTAGCAGGTTATATTGTTTTCAGGAATTTAGACTTAAGGAAATCACTGTGCTATAGTTTCAAAATAGAGTCCCTCCTAATCTGGCCCCAGTGCTTTCTCCTGATCACTCTGATCTCCTTATTTATTGTACCGATGCCAGATTACAAATGAATAAGTAAAGTATGAGCAGTTACTCTGTGTCTCACTACAACCTCAGTCAGCAACCTTTCTGGAGGGACCTCTGTGTGCAGGACCCTGTGCTAAAGGATGGGAAGGAAATGTATAAACTCTTGGCTGAGGTCCCTGTCCTCAGCAGATCTATGCCATGAAAAGGGAGACCAAACACACACCTTAGAGACAGATGGAGATTGACAAAGCGGAACAGGTTTGAGCTAATATAGCATTATGGAAGCTTATGTTTGAAGGTTTGTTGTTCTTGACGCTTTCTTCATGAAAATGTACAAATTTAAGTTGGAGGGAAAGTGCTCAGGAGACTGCCACGGGCTCTAATCCTGCCTCTCCAAATCCCAGCAGGCCAGCTCCCATTTACCCTGCTAGCCCCCCAAGTTACTTTGCCCTCCCGGTGACCTTCCCTTGGCCTTTCCTTCCAGGTACCTTTGCCTTGTAAAAAAAAAAAAAAAAAGGACATTCAGAACTGTGCTTTGAATCTGAGCCCCCATTGAACTAATGGTTAACAGGTTTGGGAGGTCCTCAAGCCATATGTCCCTCCTCCTATCGGTCCCACTTCTCCAATTCATGAGGCTTACTGGAGACAAGACAAAGAGCTGGGTCATCACTGCAGGGAGTGGTGGAGACCAGACCAGGGAGGCCAGTGGCTGCCAGGCCTCTGACTGGTCTTGCTGAGCAGCCTCCTGCCCCTTGTGTCCACAGGAGAATACTTCTGGCTGGAGCCAAAGAATGCATTTGAGAATTTCCAAGAACCGAGCATTGGCCTCATTGCACTGGCTTTCCTTCAGGGCTCCTTTGCCTACGGAGGCTGGAACTTTCTTAATTACGTGACTGAGGAACTTGTTGATCCCTACAAGTGAGTTGAAATAGCCCAGCTCTTCCTTTCTCCCTGGAAAGGCCGAGGCACCTGCTACGGGGAAAAGGGAAACAGGTGTCCACTACCCAATTCTCCTCCCAGCCCCAATTCTGACTATGACCTGGTGTGTCCTGAAGAAACAGTTCATTTCCCAGGAACTTAGACCACTTGCCACTCAGTCTGCCAGGAGAAGAAAAATGACCTGGTGACTCTACCAGAGTAGGTTAAAGGCTGAAATGGTGCTGAGATAACACTCCTGCCATAGAGAATGAAATGTGCCCTGAGTGGTTTCCAGGCATCTTACTCACCTGTTTTGGGACAGGTGGGTCTTTGTGTCTTGAGGCAGGGGAAGGGGTGCATTGTGGAGATTCTGGTCAATAAAAAATCAATAGGCGCGGAATGTATTTCCAGCCTACGCTGTTTCATTTCCTTTAAATTATCGTGCCCATATGGAGATAAATTCCTCTCCCCACCCCTTCAAGAGGAGGAAACATCACAGAAGTCTGCAAGGTCAGCTTCATGCAGCAAAACAGAAGGCACTCCCTGGACCTCATGATGAGGCAGATGGTCCCAGGTGCCAGGCCTTCCCCCTCTCACATCCTCTCCCTCTACAGGAACCTTCCCAGAGCCATCTTCATCTCCATCCCACTGGTCACATTTGTGTATGTCTTTGCCAATGTCGCTTATGTCACTGCAATGTCCCCCCAGGAGCTGCTGGCATCGAATGCAGTCGCTGTGGTAAGAAATCAAACTCACGGTCCCTCAAACCAGGAAGGTTGACATAGATTTGCCTGCTGAGATACCCTCACTCCCCCCTGATCCATGGATTTGTGGAATTGGAAGTCATCCCAAGTCCTTAGGGCAGAAACCACACCTTCAAGTGCCCAGAAGCAAGCTGATGGCCACACTGTACCTAGAAGAGCCACAATGGCAGAGCTGAGTAGTTACCACAGAGACTGTATGGCCTACAAAGCCGAATTATTTACTATCTGACCCTTCACAGAAAAACTTTGCTGACTCCTGACCTAGGGCACTTTAAACTCTAAATGCGATGATTGTATAAAGGAGACAGGCTTCTCCCCAGAAAGATGCAGTCTTGCACAAGACATGCCATTTCTCTCTGCCTCCATTTGCACCTCAGGAAAGCATGCGATCTGACTCCTTCACTCATCAGGGAAAAGTGTGTGCCAGTAAACGATTAGGAAGTAGGATGGGTTGTGCTCTTGGGGAAAGAGATCATGCGGGTCCAAAGCTTTGGGGTCCTTGATATCCAGGAAAGACCTAGGAGACGTGCTGCTCCCTCACCTGGCTTCACCTGGGCCATGATCTCTCCCTGCCAAACAGTGTCATCATTTGTCTCATTGAAGACTAAGGGAAGAGGCCCTCCAGTGTCCCACAGCAGGGTGTTCCCAGACTGGCCTTCCCAGCAGGACAGCTATTTTAAACAACCACTCCCCACAATATGCTATAAATCAAGTGTGTACTTGTCTCAGAAACTATAGAAACACTGGTCCCCTGATATTTTATATTCCTTCCATACATGAAGACTAGTCTATACTTTCACCACCTTTTCTTTCTCAGTCTACATAATAGCCTCTTCTTATCATCCCCCCCCAATATAATTTGTTTCTATGAATTTAGAAATTCTTACCCTATGAATTACAGATGGGAAAACTGAGGCTCAAAAATGAAGAACCTTGCTCAAGGTCTTATAGCTCCTGAGTCTTGGGCTGAGATTGGAGCCCCAACCAGCCTGACTCACCAATGTACAATGTAGTGAGGCCTGGATTCACATGGCTGGTGTCCAGTCCTGGGTGTATAATCTTAGGCAATCTACTGAATTGCTTTGTGCCTCAATTTCTTCATCCATAAATCAAGGATAACAAGTGTTAGTTCATTATTAGCGTTATTAATATTGTTGTCATTACCAAACACTGCTTCCTTCCGTTAGCTAGCCCAAAACAGTTATTGATTCCCTGCTGCGTAGGTGTCTCTGTGGGAAGTGGTGGCGTAGGATGGGGGACAGGGCACGAACACCATCCCTCCTCAGGAGCTTAGTTAGAGACTCGGTAAGGGTGGACCTGGGAGGGAGCATTCCTAGCAGTGACGCACAGGTGCAGAGATATAACCTCTCCTTTTCTGCTCATCCCTTGTTTTCGCTCATAGACTTTTGGAGAGAAGCTCCTGGGGGTCATGGCCTGGATCATGCCCATTTCTGTTGCCCTGTCCACATTTGGAGGAGTCAATGGGTCTCTCTTCACCTCCTCCCGGTGAGTGCTGTCCAGGTCCATTCAGGGCCAGGGGCCACACTGCTGTGCATATTGCTCTGTGTATATGTAGGGGGCTTGTCTCCGTCAGCAGGGTCTGTGTGAGCACCTGGGCAGTGACCTTGCAGGGGGTGATTGCTCACGTGAGGGCATGTGTGTATCAGTGTAGACGCAGAGAGGTGTATGCTGCTCATGTGGTTACCTATGATGTATGTGCCTTCACATGGAGTGGTGAAAAGCCCCATCCCACCTCATTTCAGGAGGAGCAGGAGGCTGAGGAGGCCCAGGCTGCCTGACACAGTCCCAGGTCAGGGACTGCAATTGGAAGCAGGACTGTCTCCAGAGCCCCTTCCCACCCTTCTGGAAACAGGCTGTGCTGGCTAGAAAGGAACCCCACTCTGGAAGGGATCAGGAGGGGCCTGTGCCTGGGGCCTCTGGGCTGGCCTCCCAGGAAAGTTCTGGGACCAGTCTACAGTGGGATGGGATCATCTTTGAATGTCCTGTGGGCACAAGCTCCTCTCTGCCCCACAGACAGGCAGCTGTGGGAGGTCTTCGAGTGGCCACCCCTGAGACTCGAGTGGACTCACTCATGTGAAGCGAGAGGGCTGGGAAAGAGTGAAAAGAAAGCATTTGTCTAAAGCTACATCCCTCATCCCTCTCAGGGAAGCCAGAAACTCAAGTGGGCCCAGGAGTCCCCATCTCCCACCTCCATATATCTGCTGAGAACAGCAGATGCTGCATAAATTCCATTAGTGTAGTTCAAGGGGTCTTCCCAGCGTTCTTAGAAAGCCCCTCTGCACCCGGGGCACAGTCCTACTCAAAAGATACAGCCAAAGGAATAAGTCCCTGAGTTCAGCTACTTCTAAAGCCACCCATCACATCAGAGAGGAGTTCCCGTGAAGTGACAAAGGAGTGCCATGTTTTCAGGATCCAGGCAGGAAAAAGGGAGTGTGGGTATCCCCTGTTCCCCAGGACCCTATGACACATCCTGTGCGTGTTACACAGGAGCAGTGGCCACCTGGAGGCCCCAGCCAAGGGCGAGCGGTGGAGGAGCAATGACCCATGAGGCTCTCTGGGATCTATTGGAGGAGAGGGACTGGCTACAGTCACTTTAGAGTGGGGTTTGTCCCTCAGGCAGGCCAAGCAGTGGTCTGCGTGCATGTGGTACAGCTGTGTGTGCATGCAGGAGATGTGGCCTGGTGTGATCAGCCTCTGATTCAGAGGCACGGCTTACCCACCAGGCCTCCTCTGCTCATCTTCCAGTTCCTTCCTTCCTTTCTTCCTCCTCTTTCCCCCCTTCTCTCTTTCTCTTACTCTTTTGTGTTTTGGGGTATGGAGAAGATGATCCTTCCTGAGGAGTAGGAGTGTGTGTGGGTGTGTGTCATGCTTACTGTCGTTGTCTCCTCCGTTGTCAGCTAGCTGGGCAAGGATTGCTTCTTGTGAACTTGACGCCACTCACAAATGCTATTGGATCTGGACAACCCCACTTGGTCCTGGCTGCCTATGGAGGAGGGATCTGAATGTGGGACCCTGGCTATGTGCATGATGAGGCCCGCAGAGCACCTGGGGCTCAGTTGGGTGCATGAGGCTGCATTGTAGAGAGCCAATGTCACGTGGTTGCATGAAACTAGTGACACTGGCCTAGGCATTTAATGATGGCAACTGATGGTGATGCATTTGGGTACTTGGGACCATAATCGACTCCCACACTTCTGATGAGCTACTGCTTTTAGCTTCACTCTCCCCCATACACAAATTACAAGGTAAATGACAGTTCTCTTCAGAACACCCAGTGTGCTGGTTCTATGCATTTCTGTCTCCATCACACCCGCCCTTTCCTCTTACCCCTTAGGCACTCCTTTCCCTACAAAATCCTAGAAAAAAAGGAAAAGTGGCCCTAGCCAGTTTGGCTCAGTGGACAGAGTATTGGCCTGCGGACTGAAGGGTCCCGGGTTCGATTCTGGTCAAGGGCACATGCCTGGGTTGCGGGCTCGATCCCCAGTGTAGGGTATTCAGGAGGTAGCCAATCAATGATTCTCTCTCATTACTGATGTTTCTCTCTCTCTCTCCCTCTCCCTTCCTCTCTGAAATCAATTTTAAAATAAAGTGGTATAAGTCACACTAATATGTAAATGACTCCTAAAGAAAAAAGAAAAAAAGAAAGAAAAATGTAAACACTCCTAATAGTTTATAGTATTCTCTTTTATTTCCAGAGAGGAAAGGGGAAGAAGGCCTGCTTTTTATGTTAAAATTCCTCTTTTTATAAATAACTCTAATACATCAATATCTTGATCTTAATATTATATTATAGTTTTGCAATATGTTATCAATGGGAGAAACTGGGTAAAGGATATGTAAGATTGCTCTATATTATTTCTTACAATTGCATGAAAATTTGTAATTATATAATCTATAATTATCTATACTAATATAAGGGTAATATGCTAATTAAACCAGACATCCGGACATCCTTCTGGACAAAGCCACGGTGGTGGGGGCCGAGGCAGAGGCTGTTAGGGGCAATCAGGCCGACAGGGGAGGGCACTTAGGGGCGACCAGATCGGCAGGGGAGCAGTTAGGCATCGATCAGGCTGGCAGGGGAGTGGTTAGGGGGTGATCAGGCTGGCAGGCAGGCAAGCAGTTGGGAGCCAGCAGTCCCAGATTGTGAGAGGGATGTCCAGCAGTTGGACATCCCCCGAGGAGTCCCAGATTGGAGAGGGTTCAGGTTGGGCTGAGGGACACCCCCACCCGTGCACAAATTTCATGCACTGGGCCTCTAGTCTTAAAATAAAAAGTTTAATTTTTTTAAAGTTAAAATATAATGTTTATTCAGATTGCAAAATTTTTTGTCTATTTTAGAATTTTAAAATTGCTTCTATAACATCTAAGGAAGAAATTTTAAATTACTCATAATCCCATTACCTAGAAATAAATAGTTGGCATAATCATATATCTTTGTACATGCCCCATAAATAATTTTTCAATTAATTGGAATCATAAAGTACGGAATCATCTGCTTTTTTCATTTACCATTATATTGTGAGCATGTTTCATGTAACCAGGTTTTTTTGTTTGTTTGTTTGTTTTGGTTAATCCTCATCTGAGGATATTTTTCCACTGATTTTTAGAGAGAGTGTAAGAGAGAGGGAAAGACAGAGAGGAACATCTATGTGAGAGAAACACATCGATTGGTTGCCTCCTGCACGAGCCCCTACCAGGGCCTGGACAGGGGAGGAGCCTGCAACCAAGGTACATGCCCTTGACCAGAATGGAACCTGGGACCCATTGTTCTGCAGACCGACACTCTTATCCGGTCAGCCTAACTGGCTTTGGGTGTAATCAGTTTCATTTCTATAACATAGTTATGAATGCATAATATTCCATCCTATGGATATACCATAATGTTATCAATCTCCTACTTGTAGGCATTTAGGATATTTCCTTTTTTTTATTATCAGAATATCTTTGTATATGCACCTTTCACTAACTCTCTATTCATTTCCTTAGGATGGCTTTATGGGAATAGAATAAGTAGCTTAAAGATATAAATTTTTAGGTACAATTTACATACAATAAAATACACAGACCATAGATGTTCAGATGGATGAGTTTCAACAATTGTAGACAGACTTGTAACCACCATCCACAAGCTCTAGGACATCTCCACATATCCCCAAGCACGTGTCCCTTTCTGGCCCACCACGAATTCCCACCGCAGAGATAACTACTTTCTGACTAGGATAAGAATGTTTTTAAGGGCTGAAACCGGTTTGGCTCAGTGGATAGAGCGTCGGCCTGCGGACTCAAGGGTCCCAGGTTCGATTCCGGTCAAGGGCATGTGCCTTGGTTGCGGGCACATCCCCGGTGGGGGGTGTGCAGGAGGCAGCTGGTCGATGTGTCTCTCTCATCGATGTTTCTAGCTCTCTATCCCTCTCTCTTCCTCTCTGTAAAAAATCAATAAAATATATTTAAAAAAAAAAAAAAAAAAAAAAAAAAAAGAATGTTTTTAAGGCCTTCCTTGTACAGTTCAATCCCCATTTATTTTTTGAGGATACAGAAGGTACATTTTTTATGGGATTAAGGCCTTAGGCAAAGGAGAGAAGCACTCCCACAACAGCACTCTAGCATGAAGAGAGACCCACAGAGTGACAGCACAATCATCAGTAACCCCAAGCCACCCAGGCCACACTCATGGTCTCCACACACCCAGGATCCATCCACTTATCCACGGGCTGTTTCCGGTTTGCCTGCATCTGCATTTGGGATTGTGGGTCCTGTGAATAGTGGGCTGGAGGATGTGCATGGGAAGGCGGTTATCTGTTTGGAGGGGTGATGCTCCTGCGTGGGCAGAGCGGGGGCATGGATGAGGGAGCCTGGTCTGGGGAGGGAGCTTCCTTTTGTAGTCCGAGGGCCGTCCCAGGCTGATCTGCTTTTCTCTCTGCCAGGCTGTTCTTTGCTGGAGCCAGGGAGGGCCACCTTCCCAGCGTGCTGGCCATGATCCATGTGAAGCGCTGCACCCCCATCCCAGCCTTGCTCTTCACAGTAAGGGCCCCTCCTTCTGCCAGTCCTACACACACCCTTCCCCTCATGCTTGCTCTAAGCTGGGAGTTCACACTCCCATACACACCCCTGTAACCCTTCCTCTGTTCCTGGTTTCACTGGTCCCAGATAGTCTGGCACAGTGGTCGGCAAACTCATTAGTCAACAGAACCAAATATCAACAGTACAACGATTGAAATTTCTTTTGAGAGCCAAATTTTTTAAACTTAAACTTCTTCTAACACCACTTCTTCAAAATAGACTCGCCCAGGCCGTGGTATTTTGTGGAGGAGCCACACTCAAGGGGCCAAAGAGCCGCATGTGGCTTGCGAGCCACAGTTTGCCGACCACTGGTCTGGCAATTGTATGCACACGCTTTACTAATATCAAGAGATATAGCAAGGGAAGAACCTGAGTCATGCAAGACTTTAAGGCTCTCAGGCCAGGTCATTTCCATTCTCCCATCTTTTGGAGTAAGAATGAAGTGACTTCCTCAAGTTGTTATAACCTCCCAAAGAAACGTATTTTTTGGCTCTCCTCTGCACCTGTTGCTCACAGGGTTACCATGTTGTGCCTCTCCTCCCAGCTGATCACCACACACTCCCACCCCCCACCCCCATTGATCTTCTTGCCCCAGGAGGCTCTGCTAGTCTCTTGGGAAATATCACTGAAACAAATTCAGTGTTAAGAGTACACCAATAAGAAAAATAAAGAAAGGAAGACTGGTACACTGAAAATGGAGAAAAGGAAACCTGGGATGGGGGGAAAAACGGGAGTAAAATGACCCCAGAGTAGAATCCTCTAGAGCAGTGGTTCTCAACCTTTCTAATGCCGCGACCCTTTCATACGGTTCCTCATGTTGTGGTGACCCTCAACCATAAAATTATTTTCGTCGCTACTTCATAACTGTAATTTTGCTACTGTTAATGAATCGTAATGTAAATATCTGTATTTTCCGATGGTCTTAGGCTCTACAGCAGCGGTTCTCAACCTGTGGGTCGCTTTACGATTCATTAACAGTAGCAAAATTACAGTTATGAAGTAGCGACGAAAATAATTTTATGGTTGGGGGTCACCACAACATGAGGAACTGTATGAAAGGGCCGCGGCATTAGAAAGGTTGAGAACCACTGCTTTAGAGAGAGCAAAAAAGAAGGAACAAAGATTTATCCCCATGAGCCTTATAAGTTCTTTTTTTTTTTTTCCTTCTGGATCCTGAATAAAATATTGGAAATTACTGTGGTCCACCAGAGAAGCTATTAGACTAGGATAGAGCTTCTGGGAGTCAAGGGCATTTGTTGTATAACATTCGGGGGAATCTCAGAATGTTGGGCACAGGAAGAAGGTCAGCACGATTGGTCAGTTGTGAAAGGTGGCTGGAGAAAACTCAATATTCCCAGCGGGCCACAGACTTTTTTTCAGTTCGAGCCACTGGTGCAGCACCATAACTACAAGGCAAGTACAGTAAGAATCTGGCTTGTTTATTCATTAAAATCTTCTGAGTTATTTTCACCTCAGATCTCACAGGAAAACTGAACCTCCTATTGACCGTAACATATTAAGGGGCAGGTGGAGAACATTGTTCTGAGAGCCACTGAGATTACTTTGAAGTTGGAAAGTAGATTCTATCAAGAAAACGTCACAGGGATGTTATGAGGGTTAAACAAGTTACTATTTGTAGAATGTGAAGAATAGAGCCTGGCACCTAATAAGTGCTGTAATAACTGTTTATGATATTTAAAAAAGAAAGAAAAGGAAGGAAAAAATAAATTAGATGACTCAGACAGGAGAAGAGGATGATAAAGGCAAGATAAAGCCTTAATCTGCAGTCAACCATCTTCCCTACAATGATAAAGTGAAATTAATTAGAGATATACCCAAGGAAGAAATATAAGTCAGACTAGGGTGGGCATGGAACCAGGTGCCATCCGTGTGGCCAATCCAGTTATTTTGGGCCAAATTCTATTCTGGCTGGTTAGTGCCCATGCCACACCAATAATTATTTTGATTATCATCCCTGCAGTCGAAAAGAACTTCCTGGCAATGAAGATGTTAGCAATGACCTGGGTTTCTAGGGGAGGTTATACACTTTCTGTTTTGAGACCTCCTTTATGAAAGGGCACCATCTGCCTGAAGCAAGGGCACAGTCCTGACCTATAAACAGCTCCAGTCTCTAAATCCCCTTTCTATCACTGACATGCCTCTCCCACTCCCCACAGTGCATCTCCACCCTGCTGATGCTGGTCACCAGCGACATATACACACTCATCAACTATGTGGGTTTCATCAACTATCTCTTCTACGGGGTCACAATTGCTGGACAGATAGTTCTTCGTTGGAAGAAGCCTGACATCCCCCGCCCCATCAAGGTGCGAAAACCTCCCCGTGAAGGTCCCCCCCCCCCGCCCCACCCCATTCTGGTTCTAGCTGCAGCCCAGATTTTTCAATCACCCTGTTCTCAGCTGCTGACCACAGATCATCTCTGTGATGGTAACAGACCCTTTGGGAAGCAGAGCCATGTGTGAATGGGACAGCCATTTCTTTCCTTTCTCTGCTGGGGATAGGACCAGAGCAAACTGCAGCTGAAAAGATGAGTTAGCTTAAATTCTATTTTCATGGAGTCATTCCTTTGTTTCCTACAATTGTCTTAAACTCCACCTGATTGTGCAAGGCTCCTTTATCTCTCCAGTGTTTTCCTGGACCCTCTAGTCTGGCCAGACTCCTCCTCCAGTCTAGTCTAGCTTGTCCCTCCAGATAGCTAGATCCACTTGTGCTGTTTCTATTCCAGAATGAGCTTCCTCCTCCCATCTGCCTATCCAAATTCTAACCATTTTCCACATCAGCTTCAAGCACCTCCTCCTCTTTGAAGCTTCCCAGTTCGCTCCAGCCATCCATGAGTGAGCCTTCCTTTTTAAACTACTGTGGCTCTACACAGAGTAGGGCACCCACTGAACCTATTCATACAAGAAATAACTTTGTGATGGAAATTACAAGATTGCTCAGAATGAAATATGCAATCGTGCTGTGGTATTCCTGCAAATTAGGAGAATAGAGTATAACCCTGAATTATTTGAACAATTCTATTTTGGAAACAGAGGGAGATTGTATGCTTCTAGAAGATTCTTCCAGCTGAGAATCAAGGGCTCTCCAAATCTCTGTTTTCCACTACCACTTTTCTACCACTCTTAGAAAGCCTGCTAGAGGAAGAGGAGGTAGAAGAAGCCCATCTCCCCACCACATGCATTATCCCTGGCGGGAGAGGACATGGAGGAGAAAGGCAGTTGAATCTAGAGGCTTGATGAGGACTCCACTGGGAACTCCCACCTGTGGTTAACAAGAAGGAATGAAGCCCAGAGAGAGGTGCTTCTTTCTGAATAAAGTAAAGGCCCCAGACTTCTAAGACTATGCTAGGTTTCCTGATTTCTTGGGTCTTGGAAGACTTATCTTTTCGTATTGCTTGAGAGAAACAAATGGGGACTGATCCTGGAGAGGGATGGTTATTTTCCATGTGCCCAGATGAAGGCCCAGCCTAGAAGTGGGTGAGGGGCAAGGAGCCTGACTGACCCAGGTCATTCCCTCCTTGCCCCTCATTCATTTCTCCACCTCTCCTCCACCTTAGGATCTCCGCAAGCATATACCATACCAATGTACCAGCAAGCTTCCCAGCCGCCATGGGCTGCTCAGGCTGCCACAGGCACATGGCCTGGGTGACAAGGCCTTGATTGATCCTACCCAGGAGGGAGGAGATAGGCAGTGAGGATGGTTCCTTCCTTAGGTTCCCCGCTCCTCTTCTGTCCCACAGCCCAAGTTCACCAACATCTGTTGACACAGCATTGTCCTATCAAAGCTCAGGGTGTGGGAGCCTCAGAGCTGAGTGAAGCCCAGCCTTTGCACTCAGGTGCTCCCTGAGGGTGAAGAAGAGGGAGGTTGCCCTGATCCTGAGGCCATGGGATCCACACAGCTAACCACACCTCTGCTCCACAGATCAACCTGCTGTTCCCCATCGTCTACTTGCTGTTCTGGGCCTTCCTGCTGGTCTTCAGCCTGTGGTCGGAGCCCGTAGTGTGTGGCATTGGCCTGGCCATCATGCTGACAGGAGTGCCCGTCTACTTCCTGGGTGTCTATTGGCAACACAAGCCCAGCTGTTTCAATAACTTCATCAGTGAGTTGTTGAAGGCCCTGGGTGGCTAGAGAGCCTCCTGGTCTGGGACAGAGTGGTCAGCAGTCTGGCAGGAGGACTCCACCAGAATCAGGAGGCCAAGGCTGGGCCACGGAACTCTGGGGAAGGAGTTGGGGGCAGGAAAGGGCAGGTGCCTTCCCAGGTACCTCTGAGGAGAGGACAACTGACATTTCCACACAGACTTGAAGCCTGCATGAATAGGCAACTTGATCGCTATCTAGAGCTGCCCTGGGCTGGGTGGAGACCAGTGGAGACCCTGGAATTGGTAGTCAGTGGGCAAGGGGATGGTGGAAAACTGGGATCTTGTCCAGAGATACAGGAGGTGGGTGAGGGGCATCTCCTGGAGGGAGAATTCTCTGAAGGCAGGCGTGGCTCTACAAGGCAAAAGCCAGGACAGGAGAGCAGGGAAGAGAATGGTGGGACACTCGGCACTGACCTAGTTTTTGTGTCTCCTCTTCCCACAGAGTTGATAACCCTGGTGAGCCAGAAGATGTGTGTGGTTGTGTACCCCGATGTCGGAGGGAGTTCGGAGACAGAGATGATAAATGAGGACACGGAGGAGCAGTGGCAGCCCATCAACCAACCCGTTGCCTCCAAAGACAAGAACTCAGTGAAATAGCCCCAGCCTTGGGGACCCTCTCAGTTGCCTCCTCCCTCCTTCACCCCCTTTCTGCCCTCCTTCCTTGCCTGGGGCCCCCCAACACACACCCCTCTGCTTCTGTCAAGCAGGGGCAGGACCAGGGGGCGAGAAACTATAAACAAAGACACCGACATTTGTACCCAAAGAACCAGCCCTTCACCCCCAGAGCCTGTGTGCCCCAAACCAGGGCTGCCCGTGTTCAGAGCTGTTAGAGGAGAGTGGAGCTGCAGGAGCGCCCTACGGACCCTCCTCCCCGGCCCACACCCTGGTTGCCTCCTCAGGAGCCTGAGTTCAGTTCTGCCTCCCCTTTCCATTCTTGAGCCCATGGCCTCAGCTCTGAGAAAAGTGGCAGCAACAAGCAACAGTGAGTAGGTTGGGGAGGGACAGACTCAAGCAAATCTGTCACCATTAAAAGCCATCTGGAGAGACCTGTATTCCCTCCCTTCACTAGGGATCCAATAAATCCCTCTGAAGTCTTCCCCACTCCTCCCCCCAAGTCTCTACCACTCCAGTGTCGGCTCCCTGTGCAGAGTAAGATTCCTCAGGACACTACTCCCACCGCTACCACCCCCCTACTCAACCCCCCCCCCCCCCCAACCCTCCTCTGAGCTAAGGACCAATGAAGCAGGGGAACTGTCCCTCCCATGACCCCCAGCCAGGCCTGTCGAACAGATTGGGAAAGGCTCAGATTGCAGAAACCCAGCCCTGTCCCTGTCCCCTGCATCCTGCCCCCAACTGGGTGCCAAAGCTTCCTGAAGCCAGAAAGTTCTCTCCTAATGACAACGCGGCTCAGCTCCTCCTCCCTCCCCACCCGCCTGAAGGAACAGTCACCCTGTCACCCAGCAGCTATGCTCCCAGCACATGCCACGCAGCCAACACTGCCTGTGCCCCCATCGTGCCCTTTTCCTCCTCTCTGGACCTTGGCTCCTGAACCTAGGACTGGGTGTGAAGGTTCCCCAAGCCCTTCAGGCCTGAAACCTGAGCCAAATCTGCCTTAAGTCACCTCCCATCCAAGAACTGGACCTAAAAATACTCCCTTATTTCTAACCTTCAGGGCAGACCTGGTATGAAAAGTTTTCCCAGGAGAGAGGGTGCTTTCCCCGTCTCCCCAGAGGTGCCATCTGGGGAGAAAGTGTGTTCTGAAGGCCAGTTCCTCCCTCCTCCCCC
This sequence comes from Eptesicus fuscus, assembly GCF_027574615.1. Taxonomy (NCBI): domain Eukaryota; kingdom Metazoa; phylum Chordata; class Mammalia; order Chiroptera; family Vespertilionidae; genus Eptesicus; species Eptesicus fuscus. The sequence continues at coordinate 77,270,140 of NC_072477.1, read as the reverse complement.
AACTCAAACAACCCTTCCCTCTTTCGGGTCTCACCACTGTCCTGCCTTTGGGTGGCCTCCAGGGCAGGGTGAGAAGGCAGTGGCCGAAGGTGCCCTCTGTGGAGGTCCTCGGGAAAGCCTGTGCCCCTGGTGTGAGGACTGACAGGCTGCCTCTCCCTGTGCTCCAAAGGAAGGAGATCGTGTTTGCCCTGGTCCTTGAGCCTTCCCACCACACCTGTTGTGCTAAGGACTAGGGTCCTTTTATCCCCAAGCAGGAGTTGCCCCATGCCCCCAGTTCCCTATCTCTTCTGATTACACTGGAACACCTGGGGGCCCCTTCGGCCCACTCCTGTCTCCCAGCTTCCTGCCCAGTCGCCTGACCCTGTCCTGGTGAGATGCCAGGTTTGGTCTGAGTTATGGTCCCTCTGAGTGGACTCCAGGCAGACTGGGGCTGGCCCCTGGAGGGTCAGGGGACCATCCTCTTATTCCTTCTTCTCATTCCTCCAACCTCCTTCCCACCTTCAATTTATTGTTGTGTGTGTTTTTTTAAGTGGATGCCTTACTTTTTGGATAAATATTTTTGAAGCTGGCATATCTATTTCTTTTGGACTTTTTAATGTAAGGTTGTTTGGGGGAGCAGGGAGTTAGTTATATCTGGGTAATAATTTGTCTTTGAGTTGGTTTAGGTTTTAGAGGGTTGGTTGGTTGGTTGGTTGGTTTTGTGGAGGGCTTGGGATTTTTCCTTTTGATGTAATAAAATTTTTAATGGAAATGAAGTGGGTGGTGTTGATAATTCAATGACCTTCTGAGACAGAGTCTCCAGGCATTTCCTCTCTTCTTCAGGAGGTTGCCAGTTTCCTTCCAAGATGGCATTCCTGAAGGCCCTCGCTCTGTCCCAGGGACCCAATGTTAGTACTTTCAAACAACCACCTCTCATTTCGAATCAAAAACCTTCTCCCGTTTCTTCTGTGAAGTCACGAAGTGTTATTAAGTTCTTGCTCTGCACACTGTGCTGAGAGCCTGCAGGCTAGCAGGCTGGGAAGAACCTCATCACTACCCAAGGTGGGAATGGGGGCACCAAGCTGAATGGAGGGAGGTGAAGGCAAAAGTGGTTCCCACAGCTTAGTCATCAAAGGCTTCTGGTGCCAGGACAGCCAGAGCCAAGTGAAAAAGGGACAGCCTGACCCTGTGGAGAGACACAGAGGGGGACTTAGGAGAGCACCCAGCTGAGTCCAAGGGGCTTGATGGGAGAGACTGGGAGATGAAGTGAGGTCTACTTAGCTGTACAGAGCCCCTGAAGAAGATTTCTAGGTGGAAGAGTGGGAGGGCTGGGACTAAGCCTAGTTGGACTAGGACAAAGGAAGAAGTGGTTACGGTAGGGACAAGGACCTCCTGATGCTTTGGGTTAATTGCTAGAGGAAGTTGATGGGATTAGACCCTGTCCTTGTTTGGAGTCCCTCCTTTGTGGGCAGCCCTCCCACTGCCTGTCCCGGAACGGCATTGTTCCAGAGCCAGCACTGCTGACAGACATGGGCAGGAGGGGAGGAGGGGGTGGGAGGGTGTTAAGACATCACCTTCTACCACCTTGGCCACTGTGAGGACACAGGCAGGCAAGATGCCCCCACTCCCTGTCCTGGCTGGTCCTAACACTCTGGTTATATGGCTGGTGTTCTTCTAGACTGAGGTTGGAGGCCTGCTATTAACAGGAGCACAAACACTTGGCTCTGAGTCCCAGGTCAGCCACCAAACAGCTGTGTGTCCTTGGGCCAGTCATTTAGCATATTTAGTACTTTTAGAGGAGGGGAGAAAAAGAGCATGGAATCTAATCTCACAGTGTTCCTCAATCTCCCAGCCCAAGGTTGTCCCAAAAGAGTGAGGGCACCACTGGACAGAGGCCATTCTTCTGCAAGAGGCCCTTCTCCAAGCTTCACAGCCACCCTTTGAGATGCCTTCTTCCCCAAAACACACTTTGCCTTTCCCTGAGTGGCCCAAGGTGTCCTCTATGTTGCCCCACTCTGGCAAGTCTAGACCTCGCCAACCCCCTCTTGCTCCATGGAGACACCTGTCCCTGGGGGCCCCCTGTCTCTCTGTAAGATGACACTTGCTGATCTTTTCAACCTGGTCAAAGGAGTAAATGTGGGTCTCCTCCTGAGCAACATGCATTTATTTTTAACCTGGGCCTTTCACCTGTCTTAATCCTGTCAGTCACTTTAATGCTAGGAACTCAGATGCTCAGACCTTAGGGAACTTGGGAGACTTTTGGAGGTCACTGAAATCACAGCTGCTTAAGCATTCATTTATTAATATAGTCACAAACCAATTTTTGAGTGACTATATTAATTGTGTACAAGAATTTTGTTATATGCTGTGGAATAGTCAACTTATTCCTGAATTTTGCAAATCAGCACAGACTTCAAATATTTTGTTCCGTTTTCCTCATAAGAATATTCAGGCAGTGGGAGGGCTGCCCACAAAGGAGGGACTCCAAACAAGGACAGGGTCTAATACATGCCAACCCACCTGTTCTTAATTTTAATTCAAGCAATATGGTCATTACAGCTGAAGAGGTCATCTGACCCTGTATCTGACCCTGTATCTGACCCTGTGTCTGACCCTGTGTCTGACCCTGTGTCTGACCCTGCCCTCAAAGAGCAGATAGTCGGGGAGGAGAAGGCAAGAACACACATGGCAGCCCTGGCCAGGCAGCCCAATTGGGTAGAGCATCATCTCAATGCCCTAAGGTTGCAGGTTTGATCCCCAGGGTACATACAGGAATCAACCAATGCCTCGCGAGCCACATGCGGCTCTTTGGCCCCTTGAGTGTGGCTCTTCCACCAAATACCACGGCCTGGGCGAGTCTATTTTGAAGAAGTGGCGTTAGAAGAAGTTTAAGTTTAAAAAATTTGGCTCTCAAAAGAAATGTCAATCGTTGTACTGTTGGTCTTTGGCTCTGTGGACTAATGAGTTTGCCGACCACTGCCCTAGCCGGTGTAGCTCGGTTGGTTGAGTGGTGTGGCTCAGTTGGCTGAATGTCATCCATGCACCAAAAAGTCGATGGTTCAATTCCCAGTCAGGGCACATGCCTGGCTTGTGGGCTCTATCCCCAGTGGGGGGCATGCAGGAGGCAGCTGGTTGATTGAAGTTTCTCTCTCTCTCTCCCTCTCCCTCTCTCTAAAAATCAATAGAAACGTATTTTAAAAAGAATCAACCAATAAATGCATAAATAAGAGGAACAACAAATTGATGTTTCTCTCTCCCTCTATCTCCCTTCCTCTCTCTCTAAAATCAATAAATTAAGTAATTAAATACAAAGAAAAGCACACATGTGGCACAGATGTGTGCCCTTCACAGCATCACTGACTGCCCACTGTGGCTGGACTCCAGCTGCTGCAGGCAGGGGCTGATCCTGCCAGATCCCCAGATCCCATGCAGTGTCTGGCACCTAAGTGTTCAAAAGCGCTTGTCAAATTGAAGCCTCAGATGAGGCTGCAGACTGTATCCCTTTAGGAGACACAGATAAACTGCAATGGGTGGTCAAAGGAAGGGCAGAAAGAGACGGAACATTACTTTCCTTGCGTTATCTTATTCAAAGTTTAATTAAACAACCTGATCAAGTAGGCATGACTACTGCCATTTAACAAGATTAAGTAACTTGTCCAAGGTCATGGAGCTGGTGACAAAGGCAGGATCTGAGTCGTTATCTCTGACACTTCCCCGAGGTGCTCACCTGCCTCCCTGTCGGAAAAACTTGGTAAAAGAGGTGGCCTTTGAACTGAGGCAGGTTAGAGTCAGTAAGATAATACACATGCATTACTTCAGTGAATGCAAACAGGTAGCAACTGCAGGAGCAAAGAGAAAATGATTCTGCTGACCTAGGAGGCTTTCTTTCGGCTCCTGAACGATTATACAGAACCCAGGTATACCCGAGCCCTTGATTGGCTCCACCCTCCCCACCCTCCTTCCTGCCCAGCACCCACTCCTCCCCTGCCCAAACATCCAGAGCAGCTCTAGCCTGGCCAAACCCCTCGGTTACTGGGAAACACTGATGTCAGTGAGCCAGCAACGTCAGCCACCAGCCTGGAAGGTGAGAGACCTGAGATCACTTATCTTCCCGGCAGAGCTGTGCGCCTTTCTCATTTCCTGCGGGCTTTATTTGCACACCTCCCTGCTTCCTCCAGCGCCTGTTCGCCCACTGCTGATGCTCTCCCCCTCCCCCAGGGTGGCTGACTGAGCCAAAGAAGGCTCTCTGAGACACACAGTTCCCCCATTTCCCTGTCCCTTCTTGCTGAGGGTATCAAGAACTAACCCATTGCCCTTTCCCCCCAAGATCAACGCAGCATGCTTGAATGACCTTGGGCAGCTCTGCTCATTTTCCTCATTTATAAGGCAACAATAAAAAATACCATCTATGCCGAAACCGGTTTGGCTCAGTGGATAGAGCGTCGGTCTGCGGACTGAAAGGTCCCAGGTTCGATTCCGGTCAAGGGCATGTACATTGGTTGCGGGCACGTCCCCAGTGGGGGGTGTGCAGGAGGCAGCTGGTCGATGTCTCTCTCTCATCGATGTTTCTAACTCTCTATCCCTCTCCCTTTCTCTCTGTAAAAAATCAATAAAATATATTAAAAAAAAAATACCATCTATCTTGCTTACCTTCCTACTTAACTCACAAGGAAACTGTCAGCATGAAAAAGTATATATTTCAATGACTGAAAAAGCATAACACCAGAAAATGCCAGGCCTTCACGGTCATGGCTAGTATTTTCAAAGCTGGGCAAGGAGAGAATTTCTCCTCATTGAGACAAGGCCCTATCAGCCTGTCCACTCTCCCAGTAACGGCACCATAAGTCCTCATCCCAGCTGTGCTCCCTCTTCCTCCTCCCCCACAGACCCCCGTCTGTCTCTCGGGGTCAGGACTGTGGGAGACTGCCCTCTGTCGGCCACCTGATTCCTGACCACAGCAGCCCCTCAAGTCCAGATTTTGGGCCAACATTGCCACCTGATGGTTCACAGAGGCACTGCCGCCAAACTGAATTGGCTCAGCTGTGGTACCTGCTTGCCGCAGGGTCTGAAGAAACGAGGAGAAGGCAGAACAAATCTCCCCATATGGTTCCTGAGATCTGTCTCTGGGATGCACGCAGATCTTCCCATGCCAGGTCAGGGCTTTTATTATTTTATTTTTAAAATATATTTTTATTGCCGAAACCGGTTTGGCTCAGTGGATAGAGCGTCGGCCTGCGGACTGAAGGGTCCCGGGTTCTATTCCGGTCAAGGGCATGTACATTGGTTGCGGGCACATCCCCGGTAGGGGGTGTGCAGGAGGCAGCTGGTCGATGTTTCTCGCTCATCGATGTTTCTAGCTCTCTGTCCCTCTCCCTTCCTCTCTGTAAAAAATCAATAAAATATATTAAAAATATATATATATATTTTTATTGATTTCAGACTGGAAGGGAGAGGGAGAGAGAGAGAAAAACATCAATGATGAGAGGGAATCCTTGATTGGCTGCCTCCTGCACGCCCCCTACTGGGGATTGAGCCTGCAAGCATGTGCCCTTGACCAGAATCGAACCTGGGACCGTTCAGTCCGAAGGCTGGCGCTCTACCCATTGAGCCAAACTGGCTAGGGCCAGGTCAGGGCTTTTATTTATTTTTTTAATATATATATATTAAATATATTTTATTGATCTTTTACAGAGAGGAAGGGAGAGGGATAGAGAGTTAGAAACATCCATCAGCTGCCTCCTGCATACCCCGCACTGGGGATGTGCCCGAAACCAAGGTACATGGCCTTGACCGGGATTGAACCTGGGACCCTTTAGTCCACAGGCCGACGCTATATCCACTGAGCCAAACCGGCCAGGGCCAGGTCAGGGCTTTTAGAGAAAGCACCTCAATCCCTGCATGGAAAGCTCCTGGGGTGCTGTGGTGTTGGGAGGGAGGAAGAGGACACTAACTGGAGGGGTAACTTGTCTGACCTTTAGGCGGCTCTATTTGCATACTTCATTTTAGTGATTAATGCCACACCCATCCCTTCTGCATTTTCCCCACTGGGGCCTGGACCTATAAAACCTTCTAGCTCCCCACAAGGCACTCCCAGCATTTGCTGGTGATAAAAGAGCCAGTAACACACTTCTATGTGTCCTTCCTTTTCACTGAACTATTGTCCCTTTTATAGATATAATTCGACACATAAAAACAGGGACACAGCTGGTGCCTCTGCCAGAAAGGAGTGGGGAGTTCCCAGAGAAAAAGAAAAGGGAAGGGAGAAGGGACCTCCCATGAGACCAAAAGTACAGAGAGCAAGCCCTGAGCTTCTCCTCTTCAGGAGGAGCCCCAGGAAGAGGTGATAACAAAAGACAAGAGCCCCAGGAAGAGATGATGACAAAAGACAAGGCTTCTCAGGCCTCACAAGAGGAAGTGGTCCCAAGAGACGTGCATCGAGGTCAGAAAATGGCTATGCAGAAGGAAAGACAGCAAACCGAGCTGTGGAGAGTGCCTGAGCCCTGCAGCCAGGGCACAGGAAATGGGGCAGAGCCCCAGGTCCAGAGCAGGGCAGAGCTCCAGCCTGAGGCTCTGGCAGCACAGGGCAGCAGGAAGAGAGGCTCTGGAGCCACCAGGAGCGTGTGACAGTCCATTCTTGGGGCAGCAACCTGCCTGTGCCTGGGGCACAGGGTCCAAGTCCTGATCAGGAGCCTCAGCCAAGCCGGGCACTCAGGGCCAGGGCCAGGCTGCTAAAGCTAGCCACAGCTGGAAACATACGAGGGTTTGGGCTATTGCACAGACCTTGTGCAAAAACCTAGCGAATGAGCGGGCTCTGTGCCACCACACAGGCCCTGGGTATGACTCGGTCCCAGAACCTATCACTATTTCCTAAACCCCTCAAACGCCCCCTGGCCTGCACCCAGGAGGATGCCCTGGGAGGTGGGGCTACAAAAGGAACCGACTGCCTCTGGGAGTGGGTGGAGCCCAGCCTTTTGGGGGACTGAGAGAGAGGTGTGTTGAGGGAGGAGCTCAGCCAAAGCCGGGGGTCGGCACTGGAAGAGGGTGTTCTCTGTTCATTCTGACTTGGCACCTCATTCTGCACAGAACGTTTTGGGAGTTGGAGGGAAGAGGACTCTCAGAGGGAGGTGTTGCCCTCAGCAAGGACGCTGGCGTGCCCTGGGCTCCGCGGGGACGGGGCGGTGTGCCCAGAAGCACCAGCTCCTGGGCAGCTCCGAGCTCGGACTTGGATCCCGACCAAAGAGTGCCCAACCGCTAGCTAGGCTGGGGCCCCCATTTCTCTGAGGCCCGCATCCCTCCCTCGGGGTGCGCCCTGCCCCTCCCTGAGTCACCCCAGGGAGAGAGGGGGGAAAAAAGGGAAGAGAAAAGCTGCATTGACTACAGAGGAAGGAAAAGGAAACAGAGGAGGGAGGAGAGAGGCCAGGCAGGAGTGGGTGACCGAGGAGCCCCAGAGGGCAGATCTAGGGCAAATCTAGGGCAGGGGGAGGTCGAGGAAGAGCAGACCGGGCATCCCAAGGTGCCCCAAGAGCAGGGCCCGGGGGCGGGGAGCCCAGGGGGCGGACCGGCCATGTCCCACGGGACCTACTACGAGTGTGAGCCCCGGGCTGGCCAGCAGCCACTCGAATTCTCAGGGGCCCGCGCGGGGCCTGGGGAGCTGGGGGACATGTGCGAGCATGAGGCCTCCATCGACCTCTCTGCCTACATCGAGTCTGGGGAGGAGCAGCTTCTCTCCGACCTCTTCGCTGTGAAGCCATCACCGGAGGCCCGAGGCCTCAAGGGCTCCGGAGCCCCGGCGTTCCCCCACTACCTGCCGCCTGACCCTCGGCCCTTCGCCTACCCCCCACACACCTTCGGCCCCGACAGGAAGGCGTTGGGACCTGGCATCTACAGCAGCCCGGGGAGCTACGACCCCAGGGCGGTGGCTGTGAAGGAGGAGCCTCGGGGCCCCGAGGGCAGCCGCGGGGCCGGCCGCAGCGGCTACAATCCTCTGCAGTACCAAGTGGCACACTGTGGGCAGACGGCCATGCACCTGCCCCCGGCTCTAGCAGCGCCCAGCCAGCCCCTGCGTGTCCTCAAGGTAAGAGCAGGTCAGTTCTCCTCCGTGCCTTCCCGGGGCTGGAGAGAGGCCCCTGTGGATGGGGGAACTCTGAGCTTCCTGCTTACATTCTTTGTGAGTCTGTGCTTGGCGTTGCTTTGTGAAATTGACTCACCCCAAAGCTCTCTGCACCCACCACCCAACCATGACCCTGCTTCCTTCTCTGTGGATCCGCTCCCCCCTGAAGCCCAATGTCCTGCAGTCCCTGTGGCCAGCTGACCTGCCTGACCTCAGGCCCCCCAGCTTCTCTGCCGCCCACCTCTCGTTTCCCTGCCGCCTGCTTCTAGAAGAGGAAATGCTTGCTGATCACAGAATTGGAGACTCAAGATAGATTGAAGGAAAGTACCCTCAGAGAGTGTGCAGCATGAAAGGGAGTTTTAGTCAGAGCCGGGACCCTGTGCATCCGGCAGGCAGAGGCTGCTCGGACTGGGACCCAGGAGCTGGCTCTGGAACCCGTATCCCTTTGAGGCCCAAGGGTGCTCTGGCTGCCGGCCTCGCTGCCCTGCCTCCACTCTGCTTCCTGGCCAGCCCTCACCTCTTGTCCCTCTCTGTGCCTCCCCCTCCAGGCCCCTATGGCTGCTGCCGCGCCCCCCTGCAGTCCCCTGCTGAAGGCTCCCTCTCCAGCGGGCCCCTCGCACAAGGGCAAGAAGGCGGTCAACAAAGACAGCCTGGAGTACCGGCTGCGGCGGGAGCGGAACAACATCGCCGTGCGCAAGAGTCGGGACAAGGCCAAGAGGCGCATTCTGGAGACGCAGCAGAAGGTACTGGAGTACATGGCAGAGAACGAGCGCCTCCGCAGCCGCGTGGAGCAGCTGACCCAGGAGCTGGACACCCTTCGGAACCTCTTCCGCCAGATCCCCGAGGCCGCCAACCTCATCAAGGGTGTGGGGGGTTGCAGCTGAGTCCGGCTGGTAGACTATGGGCACCTTACCCCCCTCCCGCCCCCCCCCCCCCCGCCTGACCCTGGGGACCCCTGCCCTGCTGGCGTCCTAGAGCCCCTCACAGGCCAAGCCTGAGACATAAACCACGGACAAATGGCAGCAGGCGGCAAGGGCGGAGGGCAGGCCTCAGCATTATGGTTCTGAAGCTGAATAAAAGTGCACGATGACTTGGTACTGGGGCTGTACACTGGGCCTGGGCCTGTGTGAGTGTGTGTTTGTGTGTGCGCCTCGGCCACGCAGAGGAAAGGCAGCAAATGGAGCTGTAGCAAGCGCCTGGGAATGCATGTGGCTAGTTCTGCATACCTCTTGCTTCCATGCCCAAGTGAATATTTGGGAATATTTCCAAATATTCAGCAGATACGCTGCCCACAGCTCTCCCCCAAAACACCACCTGGACAGACAGTGTGTCTGCCACTCTGTCTCCCCGCTCCGCCCCCCGCCCCCGTCCTCTGGACACTGAAGGCGCCCTCCTGCATCCCACAGGACCTAGAGCGGCCTCTGGTTACTGTCCTAACAGAGCTCTGTGGCTTGGAGGAAGACCTAGCACCACCCAGACCCTGCTGACCCAAGCCCTGCTCTCCGTCACCTGGAGGTATCACCCGGGAGCTCCTGCCCCAGGTGACCAAGGGGAAAATTCCAGATGACTCTGCTATACTTGTGGACGTTAGCTCTTGATCCAGCACTTAGTCTCTTCTCTCCAGATCCACAGCTTCAGTCTACCCCATTGACGTGTCCCCATGGCTCCCTCCCACCCGCTCCCATCTTTGTCCCTCATCCCCTGGGGCCCTAACGCAGGAGCATCCGAGCGCTTAGGGGATGAATCCGTTGGGAAAGGTCTGGAGGCCTGTTTGTTTATGAGAAAATTGATCATGATCGTGAAACCCCGTGTCCAAAGTGTTTTCTTCTTCACAGAACTCTCACCTAAGACGCACAGTAGTACAATGCTTGAGAGCGTCCATTTGAATTTCCCTCTGCTGCTTACTTAGCTGCGTGACCTCGAGCCAGCTACTTCTCTCCGTGCTGCAGTTTCCTCATCTGCAAAATGGGAGTAGGGCTAGCCCCCACCTCATAGTGCTGTTATGTTCATAGATGAACACGGCCTGTGCCAGGGTCAGTGTGAACAGTTATTATTCCACTTTGCTAGAACTGACAGGACCTCAGAGATCTCATGTAAACTTCTCATTTTTTCAGGTAAGAAAACTGAGGCCTCAGAGACGGGAAGGGACTTAGAATCACACAATTGGTTAGAGGCAGAACCAAGATTAGCTCCATAAAATTATAGATCAAAATAAGGGCTAGAAAAGACCTCAAGAGATCATCCAGTGGGCTTGGCCCTCAGAGAAGCAAGATAATGTGAGCCACATTTTATAGATAACGCGGTTGAGGGCATGAGAGACATTGTCCTAACGCTCACTCAGTCCCTTTGCTGTCTCAGCACAGGCACCTGTCTCTCTACCCTGAGCTCACACCTCCCCTCAGAGGTATACAGCACATGGCAGGGCAACTGAATTCATTCGTAAGTGATCAGGAGTGCCTGACAGAAACAGGGAGACACAATACAGGCTAGACTCTCCTCTAGACCACCAATGACTTGTAAGCCACGGCTGAGAAGGCCTGCATCAGACATCAAGGAAACACTCTGTGAGACGCAGAAAGACTGGGGTCCGGATCCTCCCTGTTCTCCCTTTCTCCACATCCCCAGTGTCAGAGCCTTCCCACATCTTGGGCATTCATGGGCACCATGCCTGCCTTACCCAGGACTCATCCCTCTCCTGCCTTTGCCTTGGTGTCTCTCGAGCACCATCTCTTCTACATCTGTGCCCTGGATCCCCAGTCCCCGGTCTGGTTTGGGCAGACAGATCTGAACTTCACCCACTGGAGCCGTCTGAGTTTGGAAGGGGGAGGTGCCAGTTTCTGTGAATGCCTGGGAGAATCCTGCACCTTCCTTTCAGCCCAGGGGGATGGGTTGCATAAGGGGGGTTTGTACAGAACACCCTGAGTGACTCAACCTCCGGATTTCCTCCTCCCACCTCAAGACCACTGCCCCCTGACTTATTTTCAGGGTTCTGGGTGATGGGACCTGGGTTGCTTCACCATTAACCCCAGGCTTCTTTCCCACAGTTCTGAATTGTGTCTCCTCCCAGCCCCCACCACCCCAGGGGCTCCTCAGGGTGGGTGGCTGGCACCAGGACTGGAGAAGCCCCACTGGGAGAGAAGGGAACACCCGGCCCAGTGTGACACAGAGTGCTGAGCACATCCCATCCTCCGTGGCAGGTCATATTCCAGGGGGAGACGACAGGTAGCCAGATGTCACACCTTTTAAAATTTCTTTTATTTTTTATTTTTTTTTAATATATTTTATTGATTTTTTACAGAGAGGAAGAGACAGTTAGAAACATCGATGAGAGAGAAACATCGATCAGCTGCCTCCTGCACACTCCCTACTGGGGATGTGCCCGCAACCAAGGTACATGCCCTTGACCGGAATCGAACCTGGGACCCTTGAGTCCACAGGCCAACGCTCCATCCACTGAGCCAAACCGGTTTTGGCAAATTTCTTTTATTTTTTAAAGTGTATTTTTATTGATTTCAGAGAGGAAGGGAGAGAGAGAGATAGAAACATCATTGATGAGAGAGAATCATTGATCAGCTGCGTCCTGCATGCCCCCTACTGGATATTGAGCCCATAACCCAGGCATGTGCCCTGACCAGGAATTGAACAATGACCTCCTGATACATAGGTGGATGCTCAACCACTGAGCCGCACCGGCCAGGCTGTTTATTTATTTTTAGAGAGAGAGAGACAGACAGAGAGAAACACTGATCGATCGGTTGCCTCCCAAATGCATCCCAACGGGGTATTGAACCCACAACCTAGTTATATGCCCCTACCAGGGATCAAACCCAAAACCTTTTGGTGTACAAGGATGATGCTCCAACCAACTGAGCCACTGGCCAGGGCCCGATGTCACACTTTTTGAATGAGGCTTTTAACTGACCTCAACTCGTTTGGGCCAAAGTAACACTTCACAAGTATTTATTGAGCATCTTTCCTGTGCCAGGCCCTTGCAAGGTGCCCAGAATACTGTGGTGAATAAGACAACCCCGCTCCCAGCTGAAGGGGTAGAAAGAAAAAGGCAACAAACCAATGTGCTGAGTGTCTTCCTCTGCCCCTCCTTGTCCATCTTGCCACATACCAGCTAAGACAGGAGAGTGAAGTGAGGTGCTTGTCCCCAACCCTTCCCAGGACAAGACAGGTACTCTTCACAGCTCCTCTCACCGGATTCCTGCCCAAATGGCCTGTGGGATGATGCCTCCCCCCCCCCCGCCCCCCGCCTGCTGCCACCAGGCCCACCTCACCACTCCTTGCCGCCTTCCCTTAATCCTGTTCGTTCTCACTTCTATAGAGCACCCTCATTAAATCCATTAATTACTCCATTTGCATATACCCATTGGGGAAATCAAATAAATAGATGGGGAAGGTATTTTAGCTGGAATGGTCAAGAAATGTCTCTCTTGCCCAGCCGGCGTGGCTCAGTGGTTGAGCGTCGACCTATAAATCAGGAGGTCAGGGTTTGATTCCCAGTCAGGGCACATGCCTGGGTTGCAGACTTGATCCTCAGTGTGGGGCTTACAGGAGGCAGCTGATCAATGATTCTCTCTCCTCATTGATGTTTCTATCTCTCTCTTCCTCTCCCTCCCTCTCTGAAATCAATAAAAAATATATTATAAGAAAAAAAAAAAGCAAGGTCTCTCTTGGGAAGGAGACAGGAGTGGGTTGGAGAGGTGTTAATAGGTGGGGGGAAAGGAGGGACATCTAAAGCATTCCTATGGCTTTAGAATCCACAGCCCGGACCCACTTTTCCTTCATGAGCATAGCTGGGGAGCAGGATGGAAGTCCTGTACTGAAAGATGGGATCTCAGGCCCCAGGGAAGCAGCAAGGAGGAAGGCTGTTTGGAGAGACCTCTGAGAGGGGGAAGCTGCCCAAGGTGAGCCTGCCAAGGTCAGTCGCGGTGGAGGCTGCTTGTGAAAGCCTCTCCCCCTGCTCCGTGCACACCTCCCCACCCCACCCCCCATGGATTGCCACATGCCTGGGCCCCCAGGGCCCCCATCCCAGTGTTGCAAGATCCCGGTTGGGGTTGTGGAGGTAGGAAGGGGCCTCTTCATCTCCACCCCCTCCCCTGTTCCAAGCCGGTGAGGGGACTACGGGATGGAGGCGGCTGCAGAGGAGATGCTGAGGCAACAAGAGCCAGGGCGGGCTGAGGGCCTGTGCATCTCCTTTTCCACAGGCCAGTCACTTCCCGTCACCCTCGCCAGCCCCCAGCAGGCAGACCTCTCTCTCCTCTCAGTACTCAGCCCGGGCTGCTCCAAAGTAGCAATGGTCCACCTGGACGGGACTCCTGGTGGCCACTCTCAGCTGCTCCTATAAGCAGGCCTGGCCTGGCCTCAGGAAAAACTTCAGTGGCACATAAAAAAATTCCCCAAGGCTAACCCATGGAGAGATGGTGGGTATTTTCAGAGGAAATGCTTGCAACTGGCCACCAATTCTGACTTCAGGGAGCAGCAGAAGTATCCTAGGACTTGGGAAAAGGAAGGCTTCCTAATGGGGAGAGACCCACCTACAGAGCCTCCCCCTTCTCTTTTATAAATAGAGATCTGGGGTAGGTAGAGGCAAGCCGTACATAGATTGGGTCTGCTCCCCACGCCCCTCAAGCCAAGCTTTGCCCTCAACCCAGCCTCAAACTGTCCAACCCATTGCCCCCACACCTAGCACTGTCACCGCTGGCCAGGCCATCCCACCCTGCTGCAATCGGGACGGTTTGCAAAACGCCGGCTAGCTCCCGCTTTGTCACCATCTGAGGTTAGGACTGTACTCAGGAGATAAGCCCAGGCCCCACCCGCCTGTCCCGAGTGAGACTGCTGGCCTGCTGCAATCGGGACGGTTTGCAAAACCCCTGCTGGCTCCAGCTCTGTCACCATCTGAGGTTAGGGCTGCACCCCAAGATAAAGGCTAGCCCCGCCCACCAGCTCTGCCTTCAAACCTCCCCAGCAGCCTTACTCAGACCCAGAGGTCCTCTCCTCACCTCTTCTTCCCTCCATCCCTAGCCTCACCTTTGCTCATTTTCCTCATCACCATCTTCTCTCCTCACCTCCCAGCTTCCATCCTCACCCTTCCTCCTCCCTCAGCTCCCTCCTGCCTTCTCACTGCAGTCATTTGTTTGCCCCCAAAATACTTAATAACATCGACTCCACACCAGGCACTTTGCTGGTTATGGGAGCTACAGGATAAACAAGGAGGACAGTGCTTGTCCTTGAGGGGCTTACAGATTCGTGAGGGGGACAGACGAACGGAATCTCACAAATAAATATGTAACTCTGAATTGTGGACCGTGCTATGTGGCAAAAGTAAAAAGGTGACTGTAACAGATGTGTATAAGGGCTCTTGATTTGAAAGTGTCAGGAAAGGCTTCTTTGAGGAAGTAATATAAGTGGGTACCTAAAAGGTACGTAGGTGTCAGTCTGGCAAAAAAGCGGGGTTCCTAGCAGAAAGAGTCCTTCCCCGTCACTGACAGAGACTGGGGAGGGGCAGGCAGACTAGACCAAGAGGGGGGGATGAGGTCAGAGAGGGGCTGAGACCACATCCTGCTCCAATCGATGGGATCCAGAGCACCAGAGGGAGGAAACGCCTTCTTAAGGATGATTATTTTTCCTCCTAACGAGACAAAAGGGATGGCAGCAGACACCGTTAGGTTAGTAGCAGGCAGAGGCTGACTTCTCTCTCACGGTGGAAGAAGAGGTGACGGCAAGTGACTGAGCAGGAGGCTCGGAGAGGGAGGCTTGAAGATATACTAGTAAAATCCTAGTTGCCGAGGGTGGAAGAGGAAGCTGATTGCTGATATTTCTGACTTGGAAGCACACAACTAAAGTGGATGATGACAACTTTAGAGTGACAGCAGTCTGTTCTGGGGGCGATTTCCTTCAGTTGTCCTTAGCGGCTCGGCAACAAGTGGATCTTATCCGGGGAGGTGGGATGGACATGACAGACGGGGAAGGGGAGCTGAAGGCACTTGCAAAACAGGGATTTAGTGGTGAACCTGGAAGCTAAGGAGGACAGGACAGATGAAAAGACAGGAAGGGCCAGTGGTTCTTCAATGAGTTCGTAGAACAGCTGCAATGAGCCGACTTGAGCAAACAGACCATAAGGAAAGGAGATCATATCAGAGCGGGATGATTGATTCGGTTATTTCATAGGTGCTACAGTTTCTGGTGATAAGGCTCTGGGCATGACTCTGGGAGTGGCTTGCTAAGGTGGAATTGAGAAGACTTTTAGAGAAAAAAGGGTGAAAGAACTGGGAGATCAGCATCCTAGATGATCAGCCCTATGGTTGATACACCACGTAGGACAACTGCTCTGCTCAGCCACCCTCTCTCCACCTCCCACATTGTCCAACATCCCACATCATCTTTCACCTCTGCCCCTTCCTCATCAACATCACTTCTCCTTATACCTATCTAACTTCCTAGCTCCATGCCCTTTCTCACCTTCATCCCCATCACTCTAACTTCCGTTCTCCTAACTCCACCCTCTCTCATCATAGCCTTCACCTTCTCCTTGCCCATGATCTGTCCTCATCTCCACCTTTTCTCTTCGGCCTCATCTTTCTCATCTTGTTCCGCTCATCACAGCCTTTTTTTAAAAAAATATTTTCTATTGTTTTTTTTGTTTGTTTTGGTTTTGGTTTTTTTACAGATAGGAAGGGAGAAGCATAGAGAGTTAAAAACATCGATGAGAGAGAAACATTGATCAGCTGCCTCCTGCCTGGCCCCCACTGGCTATGTGCCCGCAACCAAGGAACACGCCCGCCCTTGACCGGAATCGAACCAGAGACCCTTCAGTCCGCAGGCCAACGCTCTATCCTCTCCACTGAGCCAAACGGGTCCGGGCTCATCACACCTTTATTTCTCCTCCATGCTGTGCCCTTGAAAAGCACTACTGCATGATGGTTTAAAGCTTGTGCTCAGGAGACTACCTATGTGGGTTCAAATCCCACATTTTACTACCTACCTATGTTGACTAATTTCACTGTGCCTCAGTTGTAAAATTGGAACTATAATGATACCTACATTGTATGGTTGCTGAAAGATTTAAAGTGCTTGGAACAATGGGCACAAAAGAAGTGCCCAATAAAATTATTATCCTCGCCGAAACCGGTTTGGCTCAGTGGATAGAGCGTCTGTCTGTGGACTGGAAGGTCCCGGGTAAGATTCCGGTTAAGGGCATGTACATTGGTTGTGGGCACATCCCCGATGGGGGGTGTGCAGGAGGCAGCTGGTCGATGTCTCTCTCTCATCGATGTTTCTAGCTCTCTATCCCTCTCCCTTCCTCTCTGTGAAGAATCAATAAAATATATTTTAAAAAATTATTATCCTCACACTCTCTCCTTACCTCCTTGCTCTGGCCTCACTTTCATCTCTCACCTCCACTACCTCTCTGCACCTACTTCATACCTCTTCAAAGAGGCAGAGATGAATCAGATTCAGCACCCCCCTCCGCCCCCAGAGTCTAGCAAGGAAACAAGCACAAAAATACATGTCAGGAGAGTATAATAAGAGCTACTTCAAAGATGTGAAAGAAATGCTATTAGTGACCAGAGGATATGCAAACTAACTCAGCCTGGAGAATAAAGTCTCAACAGGCAGCTAACCTCTCTGCTGGATCTGTAAAGACGAGGAAGAGTTTGCCAGGCACACTCAGCAGAGAGGTATTCCAGCAGAAGAAACTCGAGGTGTCTCTTGGGCTTCCTCTGTGAGAAGGTATGAAGTTCTGTGAGTGTGTGTGAAGTTAGGGTGAACCCCTACCCTGGCGGGGCGCACCCTCCTCAGTATGACCACAAGGGGGCAGCAAAGCATAGGAGGGGCTCCAGGTGGGAGCCAGAAAACCTGAAGAGAGCCACACACACCTTGAGTCCATCACCCCAAGGTTTTGTTTACAGTTGCCCTGTCCCAGTCAGGAGAGAAAAGGGCTTCTTCCAACACTTGGAGAGAAAGACTAGGTTTGTCTTAGAGAAAAAACAAGAATCAGTTTTTAAAAAACAGACAAAAAATAAGAGTCCTCTGAAGATTTTTACACATGTCGATAAGAATGGAATATTTCTCCACTGAGTTAAAATGTCTATAGAATATGCACACTTTACTTGACTTCGTTACCATAAACAAGACATTGTTCTCAGCACTTTACAAATCTTACTCCTCATAAAAACACTATCAGGCAAGTACAATCATCCCCATTTTTGAAATGGAAAAACTGGGGCATTTGGCTAAAGTTACATAGATAGAGTGGGCCAGAGTTGGTTTGGCTCCAGAGTTTGGGTACCTCCCTTGTAATGGATAGTGCCAGCCACAGCTCTGGAATGTAAGAGTATAAAAGTCGGCCTCCCCAGCCTTCTCTGTCCTGAATTAGCTAAGTTGCCTTACGTCACCGCACCCTGGACCTGCCTCTTCAGAAGTTAAATAACAGGGTTAGGTTCTGCTCCTTGTCCGCACACTGAAGACTAAGCCCTCTGAGCTATGCCGAGTGCTGTGGACACAAAGCCAGCCCGGAAGCACACCCACCTTGAAAGGGTGCAGGGCGTGGAGGGAGAGCCGCTGAGCCACAACTATAAAAGATGGCAAGTGTCCTGTTGGGAGCAGGAAGGAGAGGTGGCCTCCCCCTCTGGCAGGTGTGGAATTCTGGCTGGAGGTGTTAAGAAAGGCTTCCCAGAGTAATTACAGGGAAGGTAGGAGGAATTAGCCAGGCAGGCAGGGAAGGAGGGGTATCCAGGCAGAGTCAACAGGATGTGAAAGCACAGAATGAGCAAAGAAAACAAAGGGAGTTCCAAGAGTCCGGTGAGGACATCTTTGAATGTTTCCCATCACTGTCCATTTTAAGAGTCTCCTTTCCCGCCCCACATGCCTGTAAGTGGCTTCTGTGAATACAACAGCCTCTCTTTGGAGCTGTCAGTCAACCAACATGTATTTGTTTTTAAAGATATTTTATTTATTTCAGAGAGGGAGAGAGAGATAGAAGCATGAATGATGAGAGAGAATCATTGATCAGCTGCCTCCTACACACCCCCTACTGGGGATCAAGCCTGCAACCTGTGCAGGCTTGACTGGAATCGAACCCGGGACCCTTCAGTCCGCAGGCCAACGCTCTATCTACTGAGCCAAACCGGCTGGGGCATATTTGGTTTTTTTTTAATCCTCACCCGAGGATATTTTTCCATTGATTTTTAGAGATAGTGGAAGGGATGAAGGAGGGGGGAAGAGAAAGAGAGATATCAGTGTGGAGAGAGACACACATCAATTGGCTGCCTCCCACATGCACCTCCACCTGGGCCTGGGATCAAATTGCAACCAAGGTAAGTGCCCTTGACCAGCAATCCAACCTGTGACCCGTAGGTGCCCAGGCCAATGCGCTAATCACTTAGTCCAGTGGTCGGCAAACTCATTAGTCAATAGAGCCAAATATCAACAGTACAACAATTGAAATTTCTTTTGAGAGCCGAAAACCGACTTCTGTGCATGGGCCACGGAGTTTCAATCGCACTGTACGTGTGTGCCCACGCGTGGTATTTTGTGGAAGAGCCACACTCAAGGGGCCAAAGAGCCGCATGTGGCTCGCAAGCCGCGGTTTGCCGACCACTGACTTAGTCAAACCAGCCAGGGCCCAACATGTATTTGTTAAGCATCTACTAAGTCTCCTACACAGATGGAGGAGATGCATTAACCTCTGGCAGTTTAGAGTCCACCCGGCTCTGATATGGGGCTAGTGAAGTGCAGGTGCCTCGTTTGCACATGTCCATGAACTAGCCAGTGATGGCGAACCTATGACACGCGTGTCAGCACTGACACACGTAGCCATTTCTGATGACACGCGGCTGCATGCCGAGGATGAAACATTTGCTGCTCCTGAGGATGAAACATTTGTGACTAGAGTCTTGGAGTTAGTTTTTTCCTCAAAGTGACACACTACCCGAGTTATGCTCAGTTTTTTGGCGAAGTTTGACACACCAAGCTCAAAAGGTTGCCCATCACTGAATTAGGCAGATACCTATGAAGCAAAGAATGTCCCACTACACACACACACACACACACACACACACACACACACACACACCATTATGTTAAAATCCACATTTTAGTTCTGGGAAGGTTCTGAGGTTGTCCACTCAGAATGGCAGGGGAGCCCTGGCAGGTTTGGCTCAGTGAATAGAGCATTGGCCTGGGGACTGAAGGGTCCGGGGTTCGATTCAGATCAAGGGCACATGCCTGGATTGTGGGCTTGATCCCCAGTAGGGGGCGTGCAGAAGATAGCCGATTAATGATTCTCTCTCATCACTGATGTATCCCTCTTTCCCTCTCCCTTCCTCTCTGAAATCAATAAAAATATATTTTTAAAAAAGAAGAAGAAGAAGGGCAGGGGAGTTAGGATGAGAGAAGGAAGCTGATTAGGTGAGTTCCTTCATAGGTGGGCCAGGCCTTGGGAATAACCCTGCCCCTCACCCAGCTCTCCACCTCTGGCACCTCTGGGAAGAGACAACTTTGGCTCTTGTGGTTCACATCCGACCTCCTGGCAGGAATTGTAGATTTAGTCAACAACACTCACATCTTGAAAAAATAAGCAAAAGTGGAGGGAGGAGATATGCAGAGAGATGGTAAAGAAAGGAAAGCCAGAAGCAAGTGAGGCAGGGAAGAAGGGGCCAGAAGAGAGCCTCAGGGCAGGCTGTGGAAGACACGGAAGGAGATGCTGCTGCTGCTGCTGCTGGGGGCTGCCGCCCGCAGGTGTCTCCATGACGAGACACAGAAGTCTGTGAGCCTTCTCAGGCCACCTTCCTCCCAACTCCCCTCGAACTTCCGCTCTTCCCCCCTCCCCTTCCCTGGCTCTCATGATCCTCAGCCCCTCCGAATCCAACCCTGCCATATAAGAGACCCTGTGTCCGGCGGAGCTTGGGATCCTGAGGGAGATGGGATGAGTGGGGAATCCCGAGCCCTGGCCGCAGTGAGAGAGGCTGCTCAGCGACTCCAGGGTGTCCTGGCAGGTGAGTGGAAGAACAGGAGTCAGGGAGGGCTGAGGAACAGAGGGAACTGAGGCAGAAGACCACCACAGAAGAGGAACTGGAACTCCAAGATACTGAGGTGAAATGGACCTTTCATCTTGTTTAGTGCCTCCAGTGCAAGGACCCCTGCTTTTGAGCCGAGACCCTGCACAGTACTGCCATGCTGTCTGGGGAGACCCAGATACTCCAAACTACCACAGGTGAGTTCACGTCATTGTGAATGTGTACAATACCTCTTCAGGGTACCCAGAAATGTCTCCAGCTTACCTACAGATATTCATTCTTTGCAGATGCAGCCTCTTGAACCCAGGGTACAAAGGAGAAAGTTGCCTGGGTGCAAAGGTGAGATTAAATTCTCAGCTTTGGAGATCTGCAGATCTAGAGCCTGCTTAGATCTCTCCAAGACCAACAGCATCAGAATTACTTAATGTGCTCCCTTGCAATACAGGTTCCTGAGCCCTGTGTCCCTTGGCAATTTATTAAATCAGAGATTTGGGGTAGGGTGGGTGACGGTAGAATTCCTTATTCTAACCAGCTGCCTAGGTGACACTAAGACACACTAGACATAGAAACTCTTTTCCCCTCACTCCTAGTACCCAGTTTCCTATTGCCATGTCTTCCAGCACATCTGCTAATCTAGATGTCACATTTCACTCCCTGCCAGATCCCTGATGCCCATCTCCGTGGTTATGCTTTGTGGCCAGAGCAGGGTCCCCCGCAACTGGTCCAGCCAGATGGGCCTGGGGTCCAAAACACTGATTTTCTCCTGTATGTGCGGGTTGCCCACACTTCCAAGTGCCACCGAGAGGTGAGGTTCAAATCAAATCCCTTTTCCCTACTCTGCCTCTCTTCATCTTAAATGAGGGGCAAGGCGCATAAAAGCAGTTTTTATGAAATTGTGCTTATTTGGCGTAACTTTGGACATGCTGATGAAGTTTGGGTGAGGGTTAAAAACCCTCTAAAGTTTATACCATCCCTTGGTAACACTGAACCTCCATTTTCAGGAAGATTTCTTCTGTGTTACCCCACTTCTCTCCTTTCTGCCCATACATTGTCCTGACTCATCCATCCACAGCCCTCTGTCATTGCCTATGCTGCCTGCTGCCAACTGGACTCAGAAGACAGGCCCCTTGCTGGTACCATTGTCTACTGTGCCCAACATCTCACCAGCCCCAGCCTCAACCACAGTGACATCGTCATGGTGACTGTTGTATAGTGACAGGTTGGGTGAGGTGGGGCAGGTCACTCAGCTTCCCATGAAGTTGAAGAACCTATTAAGGATGGAATAGGCTCTCTCCCTCCCCAGAGCACACCGCCCATGCCTTTCCCTTCCCTTCCCTTCCTTTTCCTTGTCTTCCTTTCTGTTCTTTTCCCTTCCCTTCCCTTCTGTTCCCTTCCCTTCCCTTCCTTTTCTCCTCCACCTCCCCACCCAAGGCAAGTTACCATTAGCTTTCTCATTCCCAAGCTCCAAGGATCTTTTCATTATCTCAATAACTTGTTTCCTAAACCTATTTCTTTCTAGGAATTACTTCTAACTCTGTGATTTACCAAACAAATGTTCTCTTACAGAAAAAAAAAAGCGGGGGGTGGGGGGGATGGAATAGAAGGTGTCTCAATTTCTAAGAAGTGATGGGGCAGAGGGGCTATAGAGTGGCTGGCTAATCTTGTTGCAAACCCAGTTCCCTCACTCTGCTGTCATTTGTCCTTAGGCCACACTACACGAATTGCTCCATGCCCTGGGTTTCTCTGGACAACTCTTCAAGAAGTGGCGGGATTGCCCCTCAGGACCCAGCGGTAAACGAGAGGAATGAGGAAGAGGCCTTCCCACAATGTCAACTACAAGGAATTACTACTTTCTCATGAACTTCTTCCTTCCAATTCTACCTCACCTTTCCTCATATTGCCTTCTCCCCTTTCTGTACTCAGTTGGAGAGAACTGCTCTACAAGGCAACAGGTGACAAGGCGAGATGAGTGGGGACAGCTGCTTCTCACCACCCCAACTGTTAGCCACAGCCTGGCCAAACACTTGGGAGTGCTAGGGGTTTCACTGGGTGCCCCCTTGGAAGAAGAGGTAAGAATAAGAACACCTTGGGGTGATGGAAGGAAGAGGGAGTAGCCAGGTAGCAACCAGCTACCTCTTCCAGTAGGGCCCTTTGTCTTCACACTGGGAGGCCCGACTACTCCAAGGCTCTATAATGACCGCTATCTTCGATGGTGCCGAGCGCACTCGACTAGACCCAATCACTCTTGCTGCTTTCAAAGATTCAGGCTGGTACCAAGTCAACCACAGTGCTGCAGAGGAGCTGTTGTGGGGCCATGGTGAGAAATAAGGGAGCATCACAGAGGGCACACATGACCGAAGTCAGCTTGGGGGAAGTGAGAGAGGCTGGAAAGAATATCTGCTGCTAAGATGTAATGGAGGCTGTAAGCATAGCTAGCACTGGAGGAATGTTTGGGGCTTCATTTGTTTTGAATGCTCTTTCTCCGTATCTCTCAAACAGGATCTGGCCTGGAATTTGGCCTGGTGACCACATGTGGGACTGGCTCCTCAGACTTCTTCTGTACTGGCAGGTGTGTGTGTGCTGAGTGGCTGAGGGGCTGTGCAGCTGTCAGTGATCCAAGTGTCACTCTACCATCTCTCCCATACAGTGGACTGGGCTGCCACTACCTGCACTTGGACAAGGGAAGCTGCTCTTCAGACCCTGTGCTGGAAGGCTGCCGCATGTACAAGCCCTTGGCCAACCGGGTGAGTAGGTTAGAAAACAGAGTGAAACTGAGTGGACCTAGAGAGGAGTCAACTTCAAAGACATCGAGACAAACACTACTCTGCCTTCTGCCCTGCTCTTCAGAGTGAATGCTGGAAAAAGGAAAATGGATTCCCACCTGGGGCAGAGAATCCCCATGGGGAGATCTACCATTCCCAGAGTCGTTGCTTCCTTTCCAACCTCACATCACAACTGCTCCCTGGGGACAAGGTCAGACATCCCTCTCAGATCCCACACCCGAAGGAAGAGGAGCTCACTGGCCACTGCTACTTACATCAATGCACAGGGAGGGGAGCCTACAAGGTGCAGTTGGAGGGATCCCCCTGGGTTTCCTGCCCTCCAGGAAAGGCTATTCAGGTGGGTGTCATAGGTGAAAAAGCTGTAACACACTGGCAAAAAGAAACTTGGAAATGTTTGTACAGTGGTATAAACAAACTTCTGTTCATTTTTTACTAAGTAGCCACTGAGCCCAAGATTCTGATCTAGACTGTACATTTTTCTTAGGAGGACTTGAGCAAGTAACTGACTATAACCTGCTACATGTTTCCTTGCAGATACCTGGGTACTATGGTCTTCTCTTCTGTCCCCGGGGTCGGCTGTGTCAGACTAATGAAGATACAGATGCTGTTACTTCCCCACCTAAGAGTCTTTCAACCCAAGACCTGTTATTCAGGCTGTCTTTCGGATTAGCTGGGCCCCCAGGCCATTCCCTAGGGAAGGAAGAAGGAGAAGAGTTGACTGAAGCAATCCTACAGGCTCTGGTGAGCAGAGGAGGCACTGGAAGGTAAAAAGGGGCAATTCAGGCTGAGGATTTTTATGATGGGCCATAGAGAATGCTTAAGTCCTTTACTTCACAACGGTCTTCTGGAGATTTTCTGTTCATCCCACTCCTAAGCCTGCATGTTTCATGAGATATAGCCTTCCAGGGACTAGCGCTCCATTAATAGATCCAAATGTCTATTTAGGTGCTATTTCCACAGCCCTTCACTCACCACTCATCTGGTGTTCACTGTGCATCTGTGGAAGTCCCCTGGTTGCCAAGGGCCTTCGGTTGGTATGCTGCACAGGGCCCTGACCCTGACTCTCCAGAAGAAGCCTCTAGAAGTATATTATGGAGGAGCCAACTTTACCACAGAATATAGCAAGTAAGACAACATTGCAAGTAGATGTTTTCCCCAATTCCTAGTCCAGATGTTTGAAATTTTATTTATTAAGCACCTACTCATGTGTATACATGAGTTTAGACAGGGTTATTTCAGGAAATAAGGATCCCTGACATGATTATCTCAGGCCTATCATTATAGGACACCCCTCTCATCATGATAGTGGAGTTCCCCCATCTCTAGGACATAGGGATCCTACCCACTCCCTTTTTTAAGCACTATCCAGGCACCATGTCTAACTACCTAAACACCAGTTTAGCCAGCCTTCCCCTTAGGCCACTTCCCTCACTGTCAAGTCTCCTTCCAACAATCTAAGATGCTCAAGACGGATATTGGTCATATTCCTATTTTCAGGTTCTAGTCACTCTTATTTTCTGTTTAAAGCAGGGTTTTATGAGCTCTATGTATGATAATAAAGGTAAAGCCCTTCACCTCCTAAGCCTAGGCATTATTCCAAGCCAAATATTACTTCTATGTTCCTAGGTTCCTGGTTACCTCGGGTCATAATTCCTCCATGACCCATCTAGGTCTGTCAATAGTGCTCTGCCTAATGCTGCTTATCCTGGTGGGTGCACTGGGAACCATGGCCTATCAGAAACGAGCTACTCTTCAGGTGGGACCATCTGCCCCTTACCATTCATCAGAGCTCCAAAGCACAAGGGGCTCATTTGGAGGAATAAGGGAGGTGTGATGTTACCCAGAGCATGGTGGGGGCAGGACAGATTATTTCTTGGAAGACAACTGGATGGGAGTCAATCTACTATCTACACTTAATTCTACTTTTCTCAGAATGCCTCTTTTCATACTGGGTTTGCAATGAAAAAAAAAAGGTAGAGACTTAGGATTCCAAAGATTCATTCTTTATTTTGATACCAAAAAAAATAAACATTTCAATCTCTAAAGAATGTCACTTTTTTTCATATTGTTATAGAGCAAACTTACAGAATATCTTCTAACAGCTCCAAGCATATCACATATGCTTTTGGAAAAAGTCATCACTATTTGGATTCAAACACACATCAGTGTGGAGGAAGGAATAACTAATTATCTCCCTCTTCTGATTTTTCCATAATTTTTTCTAAATCATCACAGGAAAGCTAGTAGTTAGGATGTCACATAATTGTGCCTGAATCTGCTAAGAGAGGTGAAACCAGACATCTGAATCCAGCTAAATATAAAAACGGGACCTTTTATTGCCCTTCTCTCCGGCTTCTGGAGTAGGAAAGTTCTACTTTATATCCCCATGGGCCAGCAGTAGGCTTGAATTATGTGTAGGTGCCGTTTGGTTATAGTTGCAAAAGCCATTATATTCTTGAGGGTTTGACATCTCCTGGAAAGAAGTAAGCTAGAGGCAGACTGCTACTCTGGATTTGCTTAGCTGGAAAACATTCACACTAGTAGTCCAGCGGATGTGCTGTAAACATTGCAGTAACCAGGCCTGTACTAGTCAGCAAGCTCAGTCAGTGAATCAGGATACCATCCCCAGACCTTTAAGTGGCACATCTGAAGTTCTCACTGTAGAGTTGTAGTTTCGGCTCCATCAACTATGGTTCTCTTCTCTGATTTTAATGCCTATCAGTCTTTACCAGCTGTAGCAGCCACTGCTTGGTAAAACTTTGCCACGAAGTCTGGCTCACTGACCTCCAGCTGCCTGACAAACTCATTGCGCTCCTCCTCAGCCCAACCTCGAAACCACTGATCCCAAAGACGTAGCTGGCACTCAAAGATACAAGGTGGTCGGTTGGCTCCAGACACACTAAGTTGCTCCAGACCTTCTAGCAATGGCTGTAATTTTCCAGGCACTGCTTTAGTGACCAGGTCTTGTAGGAAACGTTCACGCTGGGGACCTGACCAACTGGCAAACCAGTGAAGAATACACTTCATTTCCTGGGAAGTGATGTAAGACATTGGGGGAAGGGAAGAGTTAATAGAATTGCCTGGCACTGAGGGTAAGAGAGAAGGGAAGGACAGCTGCACCGAAGATGAAGATGATTCCAGTGGCATCCTGAAACATAAAAGCAGTTATATACTCTTTAGATAGATCAACTAAAATATAACTTCCCAACAACAAGGAACCTTATCACATTCAATCAGCATCTAAAAAGAAAATTACTTTGCCTGGCCCACCTGGCCCAGGTTGCGGGCTCAAACCCCAGTATGCGGCGTGCAGGAGGCAGCCAATCAGTGATTCTCTCTCACCATTGATGTTTCTCTCTCTCTCTCCCTCCCTCTCCTTTCCTCTCTGAAACCAGTAAAAATATATTTTAAAGAAAGAAAATTACCAATTCAATTAATTAATTAATTCCGGTAAACAAATTTACCAGAAAACAGGGTCCTTTATTTCAGTTGTTATCCAACTACTTTAGAGAAATCATTCAAGAATAACTTCATTTTATATTTGCCAAACTTCCTCTCTTTTTCAAACCTATTACTCTCCCTAACCACTGTTTCCCTCCATCATTCTTATAATCTAAAAATAACCAACACTTTTTCAAGTAACCAAAAAAATTTTTTTAAATATATTTTTATTTATTTCAGAGAGGAAGGGAGATTGAACTCACAACCTGGGCATATGCCCTGACCGGGAATCAAACCATGACCTCCTGATTCATAGTTCAATGCTCAACCACTGAGCCACACTGGTTGGGCAAGTGACCAAAATTTTTGGACTAAATTCTATTTCATGCATAAGCATGATTCTCCCTTGTTTATTAGACTATAGCAATGAAAAAAAAGAAAAAAAGCAGCCTTGTACAGAACTGTGAAAATGCCAAGGGTGAGGGTAGTTTACACTGTAGGATAAATATATATTTTCTCAAAAAATCTCTTTCCCTTTGGCCATATCAACTCTCAGTTTAGATAATTAAAAATCACTTCTTCACTTCTCCAAGATGTTTGATGCTATCATGATCAACATCTGGCTATTTTCCCTAAATGACATCAATTATGTCATCTATAAAGTCTCCTTGAATGATGATTTCATCCTTATTACTTTGGCACCACAGGAGAATTTTTCAGGGAAAAAGATATTTGTGCTTCTTTAAGATCAATTTCCAATCTGCAAGGCCAAATACTCTTGTTACATACATCTTTGCTCTGGGAATTGTGGCTATGGTAACCTTTTGTGCCAGTCTTCTGTTTTGTTTGACCCCTTCCACCTCTCTTTTGTTTTTTCTTCTCTTCCTCTTTCCCTGCTGTTCCTTGACCCTCAATAATTCCAGCTTCTCCAATACATTTCTTGCTAATTTTCTCCTGCCTATTCCTATGTTTCATGTTGAGTAAAGGGAAAAAAAAATAATTATTAATGTTGGTCTATCACATCTTCCCTAATTGAAAAAAAAAGGAACCCATTTTTTAATCAAGTACATGCAGCTGGTCAGGGAGGACCTAGATACTAATCATTCCAGCAATATCATCAGTGAAGGGGAAATAAAACCATTATATAATATTTATCTATATATATAAAAGGCTAAGCGACCATCCAACTGGCCAGTAGGTATGACACACACTGACCACCAGGGGGCAGATGCTCAACTCAGGAGCTGCCAAGCTGTGATCACTTGGCATCGCGGTTCTCGGGTTATGCACCCTGGAACCAGAGAGGAGGGAGCCCGATTCTGGGTGTGTCACCCGAGAACTGCCCTCTCGCAATCCGGGACCCCTTGGGCCAAGGGACTCCACCTGCCGGAGGGACCCCACTCACTCCACAGATGCCCTTTGAGTCGATGTGCTGCCCCAGGTGCAGCCGTCTGGGGAGGGACCGAGGGAGGTTGGCTCCAGGGCGTGTCCAGCCCATCCCGCCCCGCCAGGCACCTTCTAATTGCACAAATCCTTGCACAGGGGCACTAGTGTGCATATATATATATATGTGTGTGTGTGTGTGTGTGCATATTACTTCTAAAATATGCCAAGAATTTCATATACTTCCTTATACTTCCTGTAAAGCACCAGGAAAAAATTAAACAGCAGAATAAGTGATGGGCGCCTGGCCCAAAATAAGATAACAGAGTAAGAAAAACAAGAAAACAACCTGTTTATATAAGACTGAAAAAAGTCTAGTTGGTTTGGTGGCTTAGGGATCTAACAGTGTTACTACACTGCTGTAGATGACAATTCATGTCTTTGAAAAATTTTCCTTAATGTTTAATATACTACCTATTGAACCCTGGGGAGGTGGCTCAGTTGGTTGTAGTGTCCTCCCATGGCAGATTCGATTCCTGGTCACGGCACACATCCAGGTTGCAGGTTCAATTCCTGCTCACAACACGTTTGGGAAGCAACCAATGGACGTTTCTCTGTTTCTCTATGTTTCTCTCCCTTTCTCTAAAGTCAAATTTTAAAAAGTTAATATAATACCTGTTGATACCCTGACACTGATTTGCATCACTAATGCAACTAGAAGGTCAGCCAACTTGAATAGTTTTCAAGGCCCATAATTGAATCTCCAACAATGAAAACCTTAAACTACTATTGTATATGAGCTATTTTACTGTTTGTGTTTCTTCTGCTGCAAATTGGATTATTTGCAGTAAGAAAGAAAGGAACCCCCAAGCAATAACATCAGTTCAGTACCAAAACAGTCCTGGGAGAGGTTGTCTTTTTTTCAGTGGCCTTAACAGGAAGCAATTCCTCAGAAAGGAACTTGAATCTCCTTTTCGAGGAAAGAGAGAACTTTTCCCAAGTCTTGAGACATGGCTTCCATGGCAAACTCAAGTTCAGTGATCATGAATTAGTTCAACCTGAGTCCGAAGACACAGTGCTGCCACTTGCCCACTTTGGAAGCCACCAAGCCTGGCATTTCAAAGTATGAAAGAACAACGTAGCCTTAGATGGGAGTGGTGGGGATTTAATAGGATGGGAGGCGGCAACTGTTTCCGTAGAAGAGCGGGAGACTTGCCCTACGAGGGTGACCCGCAAACACCGAGTCTCACCCAGCCCAGGGAGGGGCTTCTACCCCGCTTACCTCCCCTTTCCTCTCACAGGGCACCGAGAGACCATCAGAGTACTTAGGCTCCAACTATCGCCACCGCTTCCATGTTTCCTGAAAACCCTAAGCAAGGCCAGCCAGACGGCCCACGCACTTCCGGTCCCGGACCAGCTCCAAACACCCAAGCACCTCAGCGCCTCAGCTTTAGGTCCGAAGAGAGCCGAGTAACTCCGATCATGGTTATGCCAAAGTCGAGGGCTTCCGAATAGATTCGATTCAAAGCCTCGGTGAAACGGAGATAACCGAATTCTAAAAGCAGGGCGAGGGAGGGGGGAGCATCTAGGATGGAGAGAACCGATTGGTGCCGATGTGGGGACGGAAATACCCGAGCAGTTCCGGAGGAACCCGGAGAGTTCTGAGTGGTAATCGAGGGGTTGACTACAGCAGTGGGCGGGGTCAGATCGGTACGTTCGAAGGGCGTTGGCGGAAATTACCGAAGATGCCCGAAGCCGTCGGGACGGACCCGAGTACCTCACGCAAGATGGCGGAGCTGGAGGAGGTGACTCTGGACGGGAAGCCTCTTCAGGCGCTGCGGGTGACCGACCTGAAGGCCGCACTGGAGCAACGAGGCCTAGCCAAGAGTGGGCAGAAGAGTGCCCTGGTCAAGCGGCTCAAAGGGGTGAGGAGACGGCCTTGCCGGGGTGTCGGAGGGGAGCGGACCCGGTAGAGACGAGTCTCTGCCGCGGCGCAGGCGCAGTGTCCGGGCTCGGCGCGAGCTCGCTCAGGCCGCCAGCGCGAACCTCCGGAGCCGCGCGCACGGTGGTTGGCGAGGCTCGCATTGGAATTGAGATAGCGCCGGTTCCCGCCTTAACGGCAGCGGCGCGAGCCCAAAATGGGAGGGTGCGCGCTACTCCCGGAGTGTCTTAAGCTCCTTCCTCCTTCCCCCACCCGCTCCTTGTTTGTGTCTGTGGTTTCGGCGCATGCGCTGCAGAAGGAGTTAAATCCCACTACAACCACCGGCGTTGCTGGCTTAAGGGGGGGGGGGGCGGGTTGGGCTGGGTCGGAGTTAGGGGTATAGTTAGGCGGAGGGGTTGATGGGCTTGGTATCGGTATCCCAAATAATAGGATTGGAGTAGAGTAAAGGTGTCTGATTATTTAGGGGGTGAGGTGAAGAGAACCCTTAATTTGAAGGGACATGGTTAGAGAGGGGTGTATAATTTATAGGGCATTCAAAAGCAATTTGAGTAGATTGGAGTTTGGTGAATATTGGTGAGAGGTGAGGCAGGTTGGTATATGTTGGGGATTTTGAATCGGTTTGAGTAAGTTAGGGTGGGATAATCATGAGGTGGATGGGTGGATTGGTGTGTATAGGTTTGTGTGAATGGAGGGAAGATGAGGATGTCTTGGTTTTAATAAGGGTTAATTAGGACGTGTGGTGGGTAGTATTAGGGCTGGGTTGGCTCAAGGGTTAAGTTGGCAGACCGTTGCTTATACATAAGCTGACATTTCTTGTGCGGGCGCGCGCGCTCGTGTGTGTGTGTGTGTGTGTGTGTGTGTGTGTGTGTGTGTGTGTGTGTTGGAGCATAGTTTACAGAGTCTGAGCTCGTTCTGTTCTGTAGTCTCCTTTTTGAACATTTTTAAATTTGCTAAATCTACGTGTCACTTTTTTGGAAAGAATCTCGAGTAGATCTACTCCTGGGTAACTGTTTGACCTAGTAATTCAATCAGCCCACAGCCAGCAGCCCCATGTTGGTTTCATGTATTTGAAGCTGATTTGAGTATTTGAAGTAATTTTACCTGCAGGGTCAGATTTAGAAGGAGCACTAGTCAGAAGTGCAGAAGATAATAGGGATCATAGCACTGGTTCTGTCACTGATTTTGTTACATAGCCACGTCCCTGATTGTCTCTTGTGTGCCTACATTCTACCTCTGTACATTTGGGAGCAGTAACCATGGCTACCTTTAAGGGTCTTCTGAAGATAAATGAGAACAGTATTAGTGAAGGGCTTTTTAGGTCCCTGGAAAAGGAATACAGTTTAAATGTGTATGGTTAGTTATTGCACTTAACGAAGAGATTGAGGGAGGGGTGGGTGTTTGTTTTCTTTTCCTATTTTCTGACTTTTTGCCCTTTTCTATATCAGGCTCTAATGCTAGAAAATTTACAGAAACACTCAACGCCCCATGCTGCATTTCAGCCAAATTCCCAGGTAAGAAAGCAGGTTATTAGATGGGGTAGACTCTTTAGATGCACAGATACATGGAAGGACACGATGTATATTTGATGCTTAATTCCTTACCAATATTTCCTAAGTTCCCTTGGTCAGAAATGTTCTCATACCAGGACAGTTGAATTCTAATAAAGAATTCAAGAACAGAATCAGAGGAGATGTTAGTTGATTTCTGATACTTGAAATGGTGTGTGCGGAAAAAATGTGGCTCCAACTGATTAAGTGTTGTACTGGGATCTGAAGTCATTTATTTGCCATTGATTTGGGGAAAATAGTGGTCTTTGAATGTAGATATAAAATGTAAGGAAAATGCTTGGCTAAGGAAATACTGTGTTGACATAGATTTTCTAAGTTCAATCTTTTGGAAATCATCCACCATTAAGTGTTAATACTAACCATGAAGTTACTCCTAAACATTATTAATTATTCTGTTACTTAGGGCATACTTAACCTTTGGAAGCCTTGGTTTCCTCAACTTCCCTGTGTATAAGATAAAGAGGTTGAACTAGATCCATAGTACTATAACTACTCTGCTGGGGTTTTGTGGAGTTGCTTTTTGGGGGCTTCTGGGGAAGATACATTAGTCCCAAGTAAGCAGAGATTCACACTCCTCTCTTAAACTAGATTAGATCTATTTTTGTCTGGTTTGTATATTGAGTTTTTGCATAAGATTTTTTTAGAAGAAATCATTCCACAGTTTAAATAAAAAAAAAAACACCTTAAAAGCTAACATTTTAGCTCTATCTTAGACTGTATGATCTCTTAAGATTCTTTTCCGTTTTAAAATCTCATCATTGTAGTGTGTCATGCACTTAAAGGAAAAATCCAGATCTTTGTTATTGCAGTGGTGTGCAGCTCCAGTACTAGATGAAGTCCCAAGATACTGTGGAAAAATTCTTATTCCCTTGTTATTGCCTCATTAAGCTGTATTATAATATAGCCCGTTTACAGAGGTTTAGTTAAGCATAAGACACTGCATAAATTAATCAGTTTATGATTATATTCCTTTTGCATTTTAGTCTTTGAAGCTTTGCTTTT
The DNA here is from genome assembly GCF_027574615.1 of Eptesicus fuscus. Taxonomy (NCBI): domain Eukaryota; kingdom Metazoa; phylum Chordata; class Mammalia; order Chiroptera; family Vespertilionidae; genus Eptesicus; species Eptesicus fuscus. The sequence continues at coordinate 77,237,906 of NC_072477.1, read as the reverse complement.
ATTATAACTTTTGCAATTAATACATATGTTCTCTAATATGTGCAACCTGCACTTCATCAATGTCCATTGAGTACCAAGAAACTCATCTATATTTTAGGTGAAGGCAAACATTTACTATGCTTAGGAAAGATGACTAGTAACATAGAAAGTATTTAGATTTTTTCCTTTTTCTGGAGTTCTAATAACAGTTGCCAAGCAAGAAGGCTCTCTCGGGTGGGGGATTTGTGGAGAGAAAGCTGAAGGGCAGAAGAGTGATGTGGGAGTCTGTGTTGCAAAAAAAATGATGGGAAGGATTAAGCAACTGCATTTTAAATATTGTTACCAAGTATTTCTTATCACCCAAAGAAAATGGACTTAGAACTCTGTCTGAAGCTGAATGGATATCCCTTTATTTAGTCTCTTGCTTTCATATATTTTAAGTCCTGTACTTGAATTTTGGAGATGTTAAACTGTTCCCTGGATAGGTAGAGATTGGTCTTTTGTTAACAATAAAAGATGAAATAGTATTTTTTCATCTTTTATTTTCCCCTTTTATTTCTTGATATTACTAAAAAATTTAGATTATTTTTAGATAATATTTTCTATTATCTAAAAATTTAGATTAAAAAACATACTTTTACAGGAATTTGTATTTCTTTTAAGTTGTGCATTACTTTTTGGATGGGAACTGAATATTTAAAATAAGAAATTATGTGCTCTTTTTGCCATTTTTTGTGAACCATAGGACCATTTATTTTTATCTTTAACATAAAAGTCACTTAAAAAGAAGCCATCCAACATTTTAATCATCTTTCTTGAGTCCAGATATAAGGGGTAGACCTTTGCTCCATGGAATTTCTTCCTTGCATTTTCCTAGTTTGCTTTCCTAGACTTTTTTTTTTTCATGTCCTCAACACAGATTGGCGAGGAAATGAGCCAGAACAGCTTCATAAAGCAGTATCTGGAAAAGCAGCAGGAGCTACTTAGGCAGCGTCTGGAACGTGAAGCTCGAGAAGCTGCAGAACTTGAAGGTAAGCCCAGACTGTCACTTCTTACAAGGAGTTCTTCATTCTTGTTCCTGTAACTGAGTAGATGGGCCTGTTTAGGCAATTTGGAGAATAAGTCAGCCTAAGACTATTTTATTTGCTTTGATAGTTTATGCCAAGTGAGTTACTATTTACCTTTGTCAGGGAAGAAGACAATTTGACTATCTTATTATAAAAGGATTCCTGCCAACAGGAAGAGTAATAATAATAAGTAAATTAAGCCACCCTTTTAGATGAGGTAGAGCTTAATCCTAGGGAATTTTTCTCTATGTACAGCACTCTTTTTAGTATATACTCTGTATCCATGACTTTGCCTGACCTCCTTCACTCCTCTACATATTCCCACATGCTGAGCCCTTCACTCCCTCCCTGTCCCGACCCAATCTGTACTTTGCAGAAGCTTCAGCTGAGTCGGAGGACGAGATGATCCATCCTGAGGGAGTGGCTTCCCTGCTGCCTCCTGACTTTCAGAGCAGCCTGGAGAGACCACAGCTGGAGCTCAGCAGACATTCGCCCAGTACGTATCTCCCTCCCCACTGCGCAATTTTGTCAATCCTGCGTAGTTGGTGGGGGGAGGTAGTTACACCTCCTTTCATACTAAGCCTCCATTAAAGTCCCAGGAAAACTCTGTGACTTGATATTTGACATGTTTTTTCATGGAAATTATGTCCTTTTTGAAGTCTGCTTTCACCTCTGTTGTGTTAACCTCTCAGAATGTTTTGTAAGGTGGTATGATTTTTCTTCTCATCTGTACCTCTTTAACCTCTTCTACCTCTGAATTTAGCAAACGTCATGACTTTCTTTTAACCTCTTCATCAATTATATATATTTTGAGTTGCACATCCAGTCATCCCTCAAAGGGCATCTGCTACAGTTTATTAATTCATAATTGTTATTGAGCACCTGTTACTCCAGGCATGTGCGAGGCACCAGAAATATAGTAGAGAAAAATAAGTCTCTGCCAGAAATATAGTAGAGAAAAATAAGTCTCTGCCCTAATGAAATCTATAGTGAGAAGATGGACAAAACCAAATTATTACATAATTAATTACAATTGTGCTTTGTGCTATGAAAGTCAGTGCAGAGTATTATGTGAGCTCTAACCCAGTGTGTGGACTAGGTTCAGGCAAGATTAAATTTTTCACATTATTAAGCACTTAGTTTTGCATAGTATCTCAAGCAAAAGTCTGTAAATTGAGCCTTTGTTTGCTAGGGACTACCTATCTAAAACAGTATCCTTTTATTTTTTTATTTTGTTTCTATTTATTTAAATGTATTTCTTATTGATTTCAGAGAGGAAGGGAGAGGGAGAGAGAGAGAAACATCAAAAATGAGAAAGAATCATTGATCATTGCCTCCTACACACCTCCTACTGGTGATAGAGCCCACAACTTGGGCATGTGTCCTGACCAGGAATCAAACCATGACCTGGTTCATAGATCGACACTCAACCTCTGAACCACACTGGTCGGGCTAAGACAATATCCTTTTAGGAGAATATGTATATAAGATGTGTGTACAGTAGATAGCTATATTAAACCAATGTGTAAATTAACAAGTATTTTGAATCAGTGTTATTGTTTTGAATCATTATTAATCATATCAGTGGTCTTGGGGAAGGTGATAATTTCATATTTAACATTTTTGGAATGTTTGAAAGTTGCTGGCTCTTCTGATTAATATAGAATTCTTCCTGAAAATAGATTTTTAGGAGGCATTTAATGATTGGAGAAAAATACATTTTTTAAGAAACTTCTTTTCTCCTCATATATAAAAGTAGCAGACCCTCAATTGATCCATTTTGCTCTCAGCACTCTTTTCCTTGATTGTAAAGCCAAGAGGAAGAGTAAAACTTATAAATTAGTTGTCAGTGTTTCTTAAACAAAAGTCACTCAAAATATGTATTGAATTTCTGCTCCATACATATCTCCATATGTGTATGGGGAGTTAGCACATTTGTAAAATCTATTTAGGGAGAGAAGATAATTGCACATAAAATTAACACTATAATGTGGTATGTCACGTTTTTAAGTGACATATAAGTAGTACAGACACATGTACCATATGAATTCAAGAGTAAGAGCATTCTGAGGACTAGTGTGATTAGAGTGAGCCTCATGAAGGTGTAGGGTTTGAACTAAGCCTTAAAAATGGGTAAGATTTGAATTGGCACAGATTAGGGTATTTTTAGGAGGAAACAAAGGTATAGAGATAGGAATGATTGTGATATCTTTAAAAGAGAGGTATCAAAGGAATCTAGCCAATGTAAAGTATTCTTTCATATTCAAAAATAGAGAAACAATTTAAAAGGTAGATTGGGATAATATTGCAGAAGGCTTTGAAATACCAAGCCAATGTGTATGAGCTTTTTTATTCTAAAGGTAATGGGGGAACCATTGAAAATTCTTGATAGGAACATGATTTGATAAGGAACTCATTTTAAGAAAAAAACCTGTCTCAGTTAGAATGTAATTTGAGCCCTAGCTGGTTTTGCTAAGTGGTTAGAGCATCAGCCTGTGAACTGAAGGGTCTCGAATTCTATTCTGGTCAGGGGCACATACCTCGGTTGCAAACTCCATTTCTGGCTCCCCTTGGGGTACATGCGGGGAGGCAACCAATCAATGTGTCTGATGTGTGTCTCTCACATCGATGTTTCTCTCTATCTCTCCCACTCCCTTCCACTGTCTCTTAAAAAAAAAAAAATTCAGTGGCCCAGCTGGCGTGGCTCATTGGTGAGCGTCAGCCTATGAACCAGGAGGTCATGGTTCAATTCCCCATCAGGGCACATACTTAGATTGCAGGCTCAATCCCCACTGTGGGGTGTGCAGGAGGCAGCCAATCAATGATTCTCTCTCATCATTGATATTTCTCTCTCCCTCTCCCTTCCTCTCTAAAATCAATTAAAAAATGTTTTTTTAACCAATGGAAAAAATATCCTCGGGTGAGGATTAACAAAAACAAACAACCGGAATTTGAAATGAATGTATCCTGACATAGAAATAAGGTTTCAAAAGCAAAGATGTAGAGTGAGGGTAGTTAGTCTCTCAGTACTTAATGTCAGCAGGACCCTGCCTGTGGCTGTCATTAATGGAGGGAGGAGGGGGGACAGGTAAAAGAAAAGGCAAGAGAGAGCTGAAAAATAAAAGAAATGAAAGTAGTAATTATAATAGAGTAAGGGAGAGGGATAGAGAGAGAGAAACACCAATTAGAGAGGAACATCATCAATCAGCTGCCTCCCATATGTACCCCCTACTAGGGATGTGCCCTGACTGGGGAGCAAACCCATAACCTCTTGGTTCCTGGGTCCAGGCTCAACTGCTAAGCTACACCAGCCAGGCTGTTTTGTTTTGTTTTAATTGGTTTCAGAGAGAGCGAAACATCGATCAGTTGCTTCCCATATGCACCCTGATTGAACATGCCACCTTTGGTGCTCACAGTGACACTCCAACTACTGAACCACACTGGCCAGGGCTAGTTTACTATTTTTAAGACTATGGATTCCTGGGCCCTACCCTGAGAATCTCAGGGAATGTGACTTCTGGTTTTAAAGTCCTCTTATAGTTCTATTGATCAATTTATGAATGACTTAAAGATTAGTTTTTCAGTATTATATTTCATCAGGATCCTTGACTTTATTCTGGCAGCCTCCTGTTTATGTGCTGTAGACAAAATTCCAAATAGGAAGGAAGAATCTATATTATAAAAACCCAGTGGCCCTAACGCCGTAACCACCAAAGACCGGCACGGGTGGGTGGGGCTGTGAGCGTGGTGAGGTACACATGGGTGGGCAGGGCTGAGCGGGTGGGTGGGGCTGCGAGCACAGCCAGGCCGCGCGAGTGGGCGGGACCATGCAATTTCATGCGCTGGGCTTCTAGTCTATATATATAAAAGCCTAAGCTACTGGTCACTATGATGTGCACTGATCACCAGAGGGCAGACACTCAACGCAGGAGCTGACCCCTGGTGATCAGTGCACTCCCATAGCGGGAGCGCTGCTCAGCTGACCAATGGGTGCCAGACGCAGGGCTCACAGCTGGCAAGTGCCGTTGTGGCAGCGTGAGCCTCTCCTGATCTGGACTGACAGTGCGAGCCCACCGCAGGCGCAGCAGGGTCGGGATGAGCGGGAGCAGCAGGTGGCGTTGGACTGCCGGTTTCAGCCTAGTCCCCACAGGCCACACCGAGGGACCCCACCAGTGCACGAATTCATGCACTAGGCCTCTAGTTCAGTGGTCGCCAACCTTTTGGACCTCATGGACTACCAGTGGTCCACGGACCACCGGTTGGCGACTACTGATCCAAAGGTTTCCTTAAACCAGCGATTGTCAACCTTTCAGACCTCACGGACCACCAGTTGGCAACCGCTGCTCTAGTTTGTTTATAAACTCCTCCATGGCTTTCCTCCTTGACATTTATTTATATGTGTGTGTGTGTGTGTGTGTGTGTGTGTGTGTGTGTGTGTGTGTATTTTAAAGAGGAAGGGAGAGGGAAGGAGAGATAGAAACATCAATGATGAGAGAGAATCCTTCATTGGCTGCCTCCTGCACATCCCACACTGGAGATCAAGCCCACAACCAGGCATGTGCCTTGATGGGGAATCGAACTGTGACCTCCTGGTTCATAGGCTGTTGCTCAACCACTGAGGCATGCCAGCTGGGCGTCCTTCTTTTTTTTTTTTTTAATATGTTTTATTGAATTTTCTTTTTTTTACAGAGAGGAAGGGAGAGGGATAGAGAGTTAGAAACATCGATAAGAGAGAAACATTGATCAGCTGCCTCCTGCTCACTCCCCACTGGGTATGTGCCCACAACCAAGGTACATGCCCTTGACCGGAATCGAACCTGGGACCCTTGAGTCCACAGGCCGACGCTCTATCCACTGAGCCAAACTGGTCAGGTCTGGGCGTCCCTTCTTGACTTCTTAAGTCTCCATCACTTTGATCCGATTTTCTAAGATGTGGAGAGTCAGTGTCCACCCTCCAATAGTCAGAATTTGTCTGGATTTCCTTAATCATCACGACTGGGTATTCAAAAATCCTTATTAATTTCTTCAAAAAGAGCTTGATGTAGGAAAAGTAGGAAGAAAAATTACAAAATATTTAAAATTGAATATTTAGAATACAGGTTCTTTAACAAAGGGATAGCCCCAGGGGATGGTAGCCAGCCTTTGGCTTACAAAGCATGTGGTACTTACTCTTTTCTCATATTAAATCTGGATGCTGTGGTTCTAGGGAAATGCTAGATAATGTTACTTATACAGCTACCATCACTCAGATTTAGGTTTGGAGTCATTGCCTGGTCTCCATTCTCTTAATTCCTACATTTTATTCCAACTGAAGGATACCCTTTGGCCACAGGCTTTGCTGTGATCTTTAGCTACCTTACTTGGGTCCTGCAGATCCTTCCCAGGGCTTGGTTTTCTAGGATGAAGAAACTACTTTCCAATATGACTCTTACATTCTTCACCTTAATACATTCTACATTGACTAGCAGCTAGCAGCCATCTTTTCCTTTCTCCTGAAAGCTTCTGGCTTTGGAGTCTTGGAGATCTTATAATTGACCCTGACTTGCTTTTCAGTTCCTGAAACACATTTATTAACCTGTTACCACTGTTAGCCCCACCTTTTGCTAAAGGTGCTCAGTTTCTACACGTTACTCACATCTGGTTTAGGACACTGTGTGGCCATCTACTTACAATAGAAGATGGCAGCTTTCCCAGAAGCTTGTCTTCATCATATCAGCTTTGTACAAAGAGCTACAAAGAGATTCCTCGTCTCTTCCTTATATTTTGTATTGCTTACTAAGCTCTTGTTGCATGTTGTCACGTTTTTTACAACTCAATGATGACCAAAACTTTCTGAACAGCCCTGCCCATTTTATCCTCATCTCTTTTTTTCTTCTATATTTATATTAATTTCAGAGAGGAAGAGAGGAAGAGAGAGAGAGAAACATCAGTGATGAGAGAGAATCACTGATGGGCAACCTCCTGCATGCCCACACTGGGGATTGAGCCCAAAACCCAGGCATGTTCGATTCTAACTGGGAATTGAACCATGACTTCCTGGTTCATAGGTCGACACTCAACCACTGAGCCAGGCTGGCCGGGCTACCCTCATCTTTTTGATGACTTACTATTCAAGTGCTTCCCAAGGGGTAATCATCTAGAATCCTGTTACTGCTATTTTACAGTATCAAAATAATATGATCCAATAAAATAGTATGCTGCTTACAATAGATGGAAAAAGAAGCTATTTGCTTATACATACCTAACTTCATACATTTATGTCTGGACAACTTTGTACATGTTCTTCTCCCCCGCCCCCCGAAAATTATGTTTATTTAATCAGAGCATATATATATTTACTGAAAGCCTGTTATTAAACACAAAACATCTCTCATATGACTTTAGATATGTGCTTATAACTCTTGTTTTTATATTGAAAATAAAACAAAAATGTTTCTTATATAGAACTTGCAGTGATAAAAGTATTTGGGATGGATAGGTCTATGAATTTTAGCAGTTTATTGTATTTGAGGAGTATCTGAGAATCTCTGTAGGTTTTCCCTCCAGAGTTTAGGATATTTTTTTAAATTTATTTTTTAATTGATTTCAGAGAGGGGGGAGAGAGAGAGAGACATAAATGATGAGAATCATTGATTGGCTGCCTCCTGCACGCCCCCCACCACGGACCGAGTTTGCAAACTGGGCATGTGCCCCTGACCAGAGTCAAACCCGGGACCCTTCAGTCCACAGGCCGACACTATCCACTGAGCCAAACTGACCAGGGCAGGATTTTATTCTTTTAAAAACGTTTGTTTTCTTGCCCGCTGGTGTGGCTCAGTGGTTGAACATAGACCTATTAACCAGGAGGTCAACGATTTGATCCCCGGTCAGGAAATTATCTATGTATAAGCTTAAAATACCTGCAATTTAAAATTTTTAACCTTCCCTCCAACCTGATTAACTTTTTTTTTTTTTAAACTCTTGAGCACCTGGATAATGGTTTTTGTTTTTTAGAGTGGTTTTAGGTTCACAGCAAAATCGAGAGGAAGGTACAGAGAGTTCCCATATGTCCTTTGCCCCACATATGTATAGCCTCCCCCACTATCAACATCCCTCACCAGAGTGGTACTCTTCTTAAAATTGATGCACCTACATTGACACATCATAATCACCCAAAGTCCATAGTTTACCTTCAGGTTCACTATTGATGTACATTCTCTGGGTTTGGACAAATGTTAATGACATGTATTCATCATTACAGTATCATATAGAATATTTTTGCTGCCCTAAAAATCCTCTGTGCTCTGCCTATGCATCTGTCCCACACCTGCCTTTTTTTTTCCTTTTTATAAAACTATCAATAAATCTGTTCCTCTCCTTTATACTTGCAAAGGAGCTGTGCTTTGGGGAAATACCTTTTTGTTAATTTTATAATTTAACCTATTCCAGGTCATTTAATTATGAAATTATTGATTATTATAGCCACTACATTATTTATTGATTTTTTAGATTATTCTTTACATGTTTACTAAAGAATCTGGCCTGTCACTGTATATCTTAACCATAGATCCTATACACACACCCATAATGCAAATCTTTATTCACTAACCCAGATAAAAAATGGTGTATATGCAGAGATCTTGTTAGTCAGGTGATCATGGAGTAAAGTTTTATAAAATATGTACAGTCTTCTAGTTCATTTTAGATTGTTGAAATATAGAAATAAATCCTGCCCTTGAGTTAGAGATCATACTATCTGCTTTATTTGCCGCCAGTTTAAATACTATTTACCCACAGTTACCATCCTTCATGAAATGTGAGAGAAAGTTTTTTCAGTTTTACATGGAGTTATTATTTGGAATGATCTAGATTGCTAGTTTCCAAGCATTCTTTTTTTTTTTTTTTAATATATTTTATTGATTTTTTTACAGAGAGGAAGGGAGAGAGATAGAGAGTTAGAAACATCGATCAGCTGCCTCCTGCACACCCCCTACTGGGGATGTGCCCGCAACCAAGGTACGTGCCCTTGACCGGAATCGAACCTGGGACCCTTCAGTACACAGGCCGACGCTCCATCCACTGAGCCAAACCGGTTTCGGCCCAAGCATTCTTTTAATATAACTTATTTTTCCTTTAAAAAAATCTCACTTTGAGCTCCATATGTAACACATAATTGAGAAGGGCTTATTTCTGAAACCTTGTCCTGTTTGTTTCTAGTAATTTCTAAGAACTTTAAGGTTCTGAAAACCACGCTTACAAGTACTTACTTCATGAGATTGTTATTTTACAAACTGGCATATTAATCATAATATTTTAGTCAAAACCAGTGGTAGTAATAGGAAATTAAAAAAAAAAATTAGACATTGAACCTAGTGGGATCTTGAGTTTTAATTCAGAATGAGAAAACATTTTATAAAAATAAGTGCACTTTGGCCCTAGCCGGCTTGGCTCAGTGGATAGAGCGTCAGTCTGCGGATTAAAGAGTTCTGGATTCAGTTCCAATCAAGGGCACATGCCCGGGTTGCAGGCTCGATCCCCAGTGTGTGGTGTGCAGGAGGCAGCCAATCAGTGATTCTCTTTCATCATTGATGTTTCTATCTCTCTACCTCTCCCTTCCTCTCTGAAATGAAAAATATATATATTTTAAAAAAGAAAGAACTGCACTTAGTATTTGTACATCTTTGTTAGACAGTTTAAAGCCCTTGGTAGTTATTTTACATTTGAGTTATTTGTACTAAGTGAATTGGCTTTGAGATATTAAAAATATTTCAGACATACATAGCAGAAATTATTAAGATCTTGACCCTTAGGGCTTTATATAGTCTTCTGCATAGAAGTAAAAGAAATTGATAGAAATATGTATTGACCAGTTCATATGCTATGATTGATTATGTTTTAGAAAACAGCCTTGAATGAGTGTTCCATGTCATGAATGTGACTTGATTTTCTTTCATTTGATAGGAAAAGGTTCCTCTGTTTCTGAAGAGAAAGGTGACTCTGATGATGAGAAACCAAGGAAAGGAGAAAGACGGTCATCCAGGGTCAGGCAGGTAAGTCAAATACCTCTTAAAGCCTCTATCTCCTCTTTGATAATGCTTTGGATATCTCCTGCTCTTCCTTCTCAGACTATTTCAGAGTTGGTTTCTCTACATTTCTATTTCTATATACTCATCTTTCTCCTCCCTTTCATCTTTTTTTTTTTTTTTAATTTAGATCTGCTCTGGCCTTAGATTTCTAAGTAATTATTCAGTTAAAACCTTAAAGCTTTATGATATGATGTTAAGTGAGCAGAATACAAAAGTATATATTTAGTCATCTTATTTAAATTTTTCTAGGTGTTCCACTAATAACTTCATTTTTTTCAAAGAAATATATTTTGAACTTATCGACTGATCTTAATGATGGCTGTTGAGGAATAAGGAATGTGAAGAGCAGAGAAAGGGAAGAAGATGTAGCTGCAAATTGAGAATATATAGACATCTACTTTGCTGTTATGGGTTGAATTGCATCCCCTAAAAGATGTTGAAGTCCTAATTCCAAGTATATGTGAATGTGACTTTATTTGTAAACAGGGTCAGGTTAAAATGAGGTTATCAGGGTGGGCCCTTATCCAATATGACTGTATTCTTATGCAAAGGGGAAATTTGCACTCAGAGACAGACACATCCACAGAGAGAACACCATTCGAAGTGTTCAAGGAACTTCTAGAAGGTAGGAGAGAGGCCTGGAACAGATCCTTCCTACTGCCTTCAGAGTTTTGGCTATCACCTAGATCTCAAACTTGTAATAGCCTCCCAAACTGTGAGACAATAAAAATCTGTTGTTAAGCCAAAAAAACACACCCTGTATATATAGTGTAATTATGACTATGGAAAAGAAATAATGGGGGAAAATAAAATATACCAAAATGACAAAAATAATCACATTAAATGATAATAGATCAGTCCCCCCCACTTTATTGATATTCAATTTATATTTATTTTTCAAGCTTGAAGCTAAAAAATGAACCAGAAGGTTCATTATTGTATTCCTTTTGGTCACTATTTTGCTTCTCATTAGAGTCCACATTAGTCATGCTTATCTACTGTCACACTTACTTCTATGTTGCTGAAAGCACGTCATTGAGTTTCTCTTTCCTGTGTGTGTGTGTCATGAGATACTTTTTCTCTTCTGTTGATAGTGAGCTAATATACCTGGAATCGTTGTATATCTGTCTCTTTTTTTTAGGCAAGAGCAGCTAAACTGTCTGAGTGCAGCCAGGCTGCTGAGGAAGAAGAGGATCAAGAAACACCTTCCAGAAATCTAAGGGTCAGAGCAGATCGAAATTTGAAAACAGAGGAGGAAGAAGAGGAGGAGGAGGAGGAAGAAGAAGAGGAGGAAGAGGAAGATGATGATGAGGGGTTAAAATCAAGGGATGCACCAGTTCTGAAACAGTTAGAGGAAGAAAAAGAGAGGGAAGAGATGCCCAGAGCAAAACCAGAAGAGCTGATGGATGAGAGATCCCAAACCATAAAATCCCAGGAACAGGAGGGGCTAGAGAGAGGAGGGAGAATTACAAGGTCCCAGGAAGAGGCTAGTAGAAAAAGTCATTTGGCCAGACATCAGCAGGAGAAAGAGATGAAAACAGCTTCTCCCCTTGAAGAAGAAAGAGAATTAAAGCCTTCAAAAGGCTTAGAGGAAAAATCAAAGTCCCCTTCCCCTCCTCGATTGACTGAAGATCTAGAGAAGGCCCCTGTTATGCTACAACCAGAGCAAACTGCCAGTGAGGAGGAGACTCCCCCACCTTTACTTACCAAGGAAGCATCTTCACCACCACCTAATACCCAACTTCAGAGTGAAGAAGAAATAGAGCCCATGGAAGGCCCAGCCCCCCCTGTTCTCATTCAGTTATCTCCTCCTAATACGGAAGCTGAGGCCAGGGAGCTATTAATATCTCAGCATCCTGTCCAGTTGGCGGGAGGCTTGTCTCTCTTGTCAAGTCCTGCAGACACCAAAGCAGAATCTCCAGCAGAGAAAGTGCCAGAGGAGAGTGTCCTGCCTCTGGTTCAGAAAAGCACACCAGCTGAATCCTCAACCCAGAAGGATCTTGAAACTGAGTTAGACAAATCTGGTCAACCACTCCCTCTAAAAATCGAGGAATTAGCACTGGCCAAAGGGATCACTGAGGAATCTCTTAAACAGCCGTCTTTGGAACAGAAGGAAGGCAGAGGGGCTTCTCATACCCTTCTCCCAAGCCACAGATCGAAACGGTTAGACTCCTCCTCTAGCCGGTCCTCCTCATCTTCATCTTCCAGCTCTAGATCAAGATCTCGCTCTCCTGATAGTTCAGGCTCTCAGTCTCACTCACCTCCAAGATCTAAGCAGAGAGATGCATCTCATGCCAACCCTCGTGGTAGATCCAAGATGGGTTCCAGATCAACATCAGAGTCTAGGTCACGTTCCCGTTCTCGTTCAGCATCAAGCAACAGCAGAAAAGTAAGTATGGGAGTACCCAGAGTGCATTGATGTTCTGTCTGTATGCCAGTGTTTTTCAATCACAGGAGAACCTATCATATTTTCTGGCAGAAATAGGAAAAGCTTCCTTTAGTCCCCAGTTCAGTGATTACTTTCCCCTCATTTCAGAATCTAATTTTCAATTCATTGATCCCTAAATGGGTCCTTTTTCATTTTGAGTCCCTTTGATTCCAAAGAAAAGAATTTGAATTTTGAACTTTTTTTTTTTAGTTCATTTATCCATCTCCTCTACTAAACTATAAACTTCTTGAGGCTAGGAACATGCCTTTTAACATGTGTATTCCAGTACCCAGCACCTAGTGGGGCTTAATAAGTAATTTGTTGAATAATCTAAGAAGCCAGGGAGGTCACTAACTCAAACAGGAATAAACATAGGGACAAAAAGGTTGAAAATATTCAATTGGGTCAGCAGAAGTTGGAAAACCAGTGACCTACTGGACACACACCATATAAAATAATTTGCTTTATGTGTTTCATTTCTTCAGTCTCTGAGCCCTGGAGTCTCCAGGGACAGCAACACCAGCTACACTGAAACCAAAGATCCCTCTTCTGGTCAGGAGGTTGCAACTCCACCAGTGCTACAACCGCAGGTCCTTGAGCCAAAGGAGAGGACTTCCATATCATCCTCTATTCAAGTGAGGCCTATGAGCCAACCTGAGCCAGCCGAAAAGCATGTGACTCAGAGGGTACAGCCTGAACGGGTAGGCTATTATGCCCTCTCCCTAGAGGGAGAGAGAGGATTAGGCATGATTTTCCCTTTTGTCTTAACTATAAAACTGAAAGGTCAATCTGGACAAGGCTCATTAGAAATGTAGAAGGTTGGGGATACCTGTTAGATTCCACTTAACTCATTTCCAATTCCCTGGTTCCTAAGGCTAAATTCTCAGTTCCAGGACTCTCGGGGTCAATTCTTCCACAAAACTCCTTTTTTCTGCTCAAAAGGAAGCCTTTTCCTGGTTCTCTCGAAAAAGAATTCTAATAAAATGATTGCTGGCATGGAAATTCTTTAAGCAATATTCCATTCCACTGTATAAAATGAAATAACAAAGATATATAGAGCTATGTGTAGAGTTGGTACGGTGTATATTCTGCTATGCCTTTTACCAGCTCCAGATTAAAGACAAGAAACCCAGCCGATTTAAGTATGTTGCTATGTTTGTTTTGCTATGTTTGTCCTGACAGGAGAGCCCAAAGAAGTGTGAAGCTGAAGAGGCAGAGCCACCAGCTGCCACACAGCCCCAAACCTCAGAGACTCCAACCTCTCACCTACCAGAATCAGAAAGGATTCATCACACTGTGTAAGTGATATATTTCAACTCGGGTATAATAGAAACTTGGAGTGTGTGGTAGTTCTTGGCTCGAAAGAGTTCTTTAAGCAGTCCTAGTTTCCTTTTAAAGCGTGAAGGCAGAGCTTTACCTGGACAAAGGCTAGACTTCAGTTACTATGTTGGGAGCTACCACCAAAAATCTTAAAGAGAGTCTGAAAAGTGGTGGTGAGAGCGTAAAGAAACATATCTAGGATCACCTGGCCAAAATAGTTGATTCCTTTAAGGAGCAGGCAGCAGAGGCTTCTGTCTCCAAACTCAAGAGTGTGAGGGACTTGACCCAAAACATCTTACTCAATTTTTAACTCATTTACCAGCTACATGTAAGCCCGGAATACAGGTTAATAAAGGATATTGAGGGTCTACAAAGAAAGACACAGAAGGGTGTTGCTATGTTTTAGTTTCAGTATTTTTCTTGTTCATTTGCTATCATTTTATTAGACACAGTTAAGTTAGCTCTTACAGCATACAACAAAATATGAAGTCCACCCATATCAAGTCCAAAGTTAATTCTTGGGTCCCTAAGACTCTTGAATTGATTTTATCATTTAGATAATTAATGTGAGTTTTTTATTTCCTTGTATTTAGTTCTAGAAAAATACGCATGTCAAATTAAATTTGTAATTGAACATTCATTATTCTGAGCCAAGTATTATAAATTAAAAAGCCATTGAACCAGAATTCCTGGCTTCAAATTCTCATGGGAAATGAAAAAGAAAAGCATTGTGAAAATAAGATGCTTAACTTCTAGACATCAGGAATCTGGTACTGCTTTGGTGAATGTCCTATATAGACAGTTGGCCTGAAGTTTTTCCATGATTGTTTCTATGTAATTTTAACACTATACTATCAGTATGATTTTTTCCTTTACGTAAAAGTCTAATAATTTACACTTTTCTGAGAATTTTACACTATTTTTTTACTTCTGATTTTGGAGGGTGGTGGGCAGGTGACATAATTTTATTATCTCATTTTCTAATGACTTTAATAGTAGTTTTATACCCTTTATAGCTTTTACCTTGGCACTGCCTTTGTTACTGTCCATTACAACATTCTTGCCTCTGCTGCCATCTTGTGGGCATTACATTTATTTATTTTTTTGAAAGCCGAAAGTTCATTCTTCCTTTGAAAAGTTTTTGTTTTTCCTTTTTGGGATGAGTACATTCTCTTTGGAAAAGGGTTTTTCTTCTAGGATCATAAAGTGAAAACTCAGCGGATTCTGGAAAGTGTTCAGGATTTCCCCAGCTACACCATCGATGAGGAAATGGGGTGACACCTTCCCTTTCATGTCCATCAACCAGTGATAATACTTGCCTCCCCATCCCCATCCCATGGGGGTGCAGCGTGGCCTTTGCATAATGGCAGTTTGGAAGTAGGTGTTGACAACTTGCTACTGAGTGGGCATGAGAAACTGCCTCCGATGCACTTGGAGAAGCAAGTAATTTTCTAAAAAGCTCTTTGCTTGCCCTAAAATTCTGTGGGTCTGTGAGGTTCTTTCTGGCAACAGAACAGTGCTTTATGCTGTTTTGAAGCACCTTTATTTCTGGATTTTGGAGTCCAGGGCAAATGAGGCTTGGAGTCATATACAGTTTTTCTCCCCAGTGAAAGGTGGCTTTGATCTTCATTTTATGACTAAGGTAATCTAATCTACATGATTCTGGCAAGGTGATAGACAAGTGGCACTTTGGGCAAATACTATGATTGTCCATTGTCGCCTAGACAAGGTTCAGTGGAACAGCCTGTAGATTAGAAATGCATGTGAGTTTAGGAGGAACTCACACACATTCCTCTTACCTGCTTTCCGTCAACTTATCTTGAAATGATCTAGTCAGCAACCTAACGAAAAGACATGCCCAAAGGCCTAAACCCCTAGGCTATTCTGAGAGGTCCTGGTACAACTAATTCACAACACTCCTGGGCTTTCACATCCCTCCTACCCCGCCCCAGTTCTAGTGTTTAGCCAGTGACCTTGGGAACCCTGGCCACTTTTAAAAGTGGGATCTACAGTATTAAATGGGAAAGACCTTTTGTGGCTTAACCTTGGTTTTGCTCCATCTTAAGAAATCACATGACTTTAATAAAAACAGCATAGGGCCTATTGATTCAGTTAAGTGTTAAAAAAAAATTAGACTGTACTTCAAGGACCTCTCACCACTTGAAAGAGATTGCCTAACTTTTTTGCTGTGCTTGGCTAAATACATTCTGATTCTGATTGTGCCCTGAGGAATTTTAGATTTATGGGGTAAGGTATCTTTTTCATTGCTTGGAGCAGGAATCTGTGAGCCTCAGTTCTATTTCAGTTGAGCCCTATTCCAAAATACAGTCTTCTGCCTGCTATGGATATAACAAAAATGTCCTCATAAAACAGAAAATAAGGATATTCTCTTTTTTACATTAAAAAAAAAATAGGGGGGGGGAGAGAGAAAAAAAAAACTTTATGGGAGCAGTTGTAGATTCAAACCTGAAATTTTCTGAAGACAGCCTTACTGTGTATACAAACCTTGCAAGAGAAATTTAGGGCTTTTTGCCTGAATAGGAGGAAGGAAATGGTCCTTTAAGCCAATATGACACCGTAATTGGTACTCCCCAGGGGGGACCTACAGTGCCATTATGCCAAATGATGCATAATAAAAAAGCAGAATTTATTGTCATCAGTAGAATTTGCTCACTGAGAAATTGGTATCTAAGGACATATTCCTCCAAAATCATACTGTCCTTGTTATCTTGAAACTAGTATGCTCCTGAGAGTGTTCTGTATTAAAATCTCAGTGCCTGGTGGTAGTCAAGTCCACTTTTTTTTTTTAATTAACTTTCACATCACCTCATGAATTTTCTACAAAAACTAAACTTCAAACATACGCTTACAAAATTTTCTTTTCCATTAGCCTCTCTGAATTTTACTCATATTTATTTGTTAACTGTAGAGTGATGTTGTTAGCCTCCAAGTAGTAATATCCTTTTCTTCTGGGTTACAAATGCTGTTTAATTATGGGTAGATAACCCCCAACCCTAACCCCCATGCAATTTCACATATATTTCACAGATATCAGAAACATTTGTGTAAGAACTAAAGTAAGTGGGAAGTCAGAGACTCCAAGGAAAAGCTGTGTGGGGCTCTGACACATAGCTAACAAGGCTCTTGGATTGGTCCTGCAAGTAAATTGAGTTCCCTTTTGGGGTAATTTCAAGAATTCTTCTTTTAAAGCCTTGGGAAGTTTTGGATCCTACAAAATTGATTATGGGGCAGTATTACAAACTTGCTGTGCCTTAAGAAGCCCAAGGATAACATGGTAAAATTCTTATTTTTTTAAAAAGGTGAACTTTCCAGTAAAGAAAATTTGTTTTTCTCCAAGGAAACTACTTCTGGAGACGCAAATTGGCAGCTGAAAGTATTTTAGGACAGTTGATGGACAGGGAGTATTTATTTGAGGATTTTTAAAGGTAACATTATTTGTGGGAATTCTAGCCAAAGAAATGTTTTAACAGGAAAACTTACAGTTGAGCAAGCACTTATTAGAGTGTCCACTTGATACCCACAATGACAACCTAATTCAGAAGTATTTACTGAGCATTTCTTTGTGTTAGGCCTTGGGCTAGGGACCAAGGGCTATAGTCTCTGACCCTGAGGAACCCTGCAGGATGGAGGTGAGGGGCAAGTAAACCAGTAGTCATACAAAGTGATAAGGACAAATAAAATTTTTTAAAAAGCTCTATAGGTGACATCAAATGAGATAATGGCCTGTTAATCAGACTTGTATTTACGCACATTCTTACCTGACTTGGGGTGTTGTTCAAGCCAGACCCTTAAGTGTGAACCGTTATTCTGTTCCATGAGATACGTATTGTTGTTATTCCCACTTTACAGTTTAAGAAGGAAATGCACAGAAAGGGTAGAAACGTGCCTATATCACACAACTTGTATGGGCCCTAGCCAGTTTGACTCCAAAGCTCCGAATCTTACTGAGGAGACAGGGGACTTTTATAATAACGGATAAAATAAACTGCATGACCTCTTTAGCATTCATTTGGCATGTAAGATTAAGATTTTAAGCAGCAGGGAGGAAATTTTATTCTTGCCTAAAAGCTCTGGTATTGCAAATGAGATAAACACTAAGCTTTTGGTTAAGTACTCAGAAGTGTTAAACCTCTACTGCTACTAGGATACAAAAGGAGCCCCTTTCTAGTCCACAAATGATTATATTGAGCATCTACTGAATGCTCTATGAATGATGAGAGTCAGCTTCCCGTTTCACATTTAGGCTGGTGAAGATGCCCATAATAATTTCCACTTAGTTCCCAATCACTCTCTGCCCAGCAGATCACCCCCACCTGGTGTAACCGCTCTCTCCTTGCAGTTTCTTACCCACTTCAGAGCCCTCACCTTGGAGCCCTTGCTCCAAGAATTGCCTTCATGCTTCAGCTATCCAAGGTCCCCTTGCCCTGTTTATCCTCTTCTTTTCTGTCTCCAGTGGACTCTGGGGCAGGGTGACCTTATTAAAGACTCTATGAAACAAAGTTGTCTGTCATATCTTCAGAGACACCTTTCCCTCACCCACCCCCACACCACCTACCCCCACACTGGTAATTGGAAAAAGAACTGTTTATCCACTTCTTCCAACATCCGCGGGAAAAGGACAGGTTGGAGTGAAACACGGCACTGTTTGGGGTGAGCAGCCAGTTACTGTAGTGATTGGATGGTACTAATTCTTACCAGCTAGCTGGCTGATCTGGTTTCTTGAAGAGCGGGAGGTGGGCACATAAAAAAAATTGCTTGTGAACCTCCATTCTGTGTCTCTTTCAACTTTGACATTGTTTTCTGCCCTCTAATCGTTTTTTTCACTCCCAGCTCTGCCGTTTTCCTTGCTTCTATTCTCTGGAATCTTCCAGGCAAGCAGCTGTAACTTTGTATGTCCTCTCTACCCAGCCCCCTCCCCGCCCCCTGGGAAGACTAGGAGAGAGCACCCTTTCCCTGCGGGTTAGGCCTGGGTAGCTGTTGTAACCTGAGAAAAGAAGGAAAAAGGCCAGACCTATTGAGCCAGCAGTGAGCGCCCGGTGGCCGGCCGGAGGATAAGAACCGTGCTCACGCAGCGCCGCCCTCCTTCCCCTGCCCTCCCCTCTCCTTCCCCTCCCCTCCCCTCCCCTGCGGCAGCGGGCCCTCCCCTCCGCACACGGGCTGCTGGGTAAGTGGCAAGATGGCTGCCCTGCATGTCTCCGGCTGATCGCCGCTGCTCCGCTAATACAATAGAGCCAGCCGCTACCAGCAGCCTGGCCCTCTTCCTCCTCCTCCTCCAGAGAGACCAATCCAGCCGAACTCGGGGTTTGCCGTGAGGACTTAACGCTTATCTCTTAAAATCCAGATCTATTTTAACCTCCCCTCACCACCACCACCACCTCCCCTTCCATTTACCATTTTTTTGGATCCCCAGTTGCTCCATCTCGATTTTCTCTCTCTGGATCGGGTGGCTGGGGAGGAGGTGATGGGATCTTGGGACAAGGAAGGTGTTTTGTTTTAATTTTTAGGATTTTTTGTTTGGTTTTTGTTATTTCTTCCATTCCAGAAAGGGATAAACAGCACTTCCAGGGGGAGAAAAAAAAATCATGTTATCAGAAAGCAAAGAAGGGTGAGAGCTTCACATTTCCATGTATCCTCTTTCCCCACTGACCTAGCCCACTTCGTCTTCCTTCTCTGCCCCATGGCTTTCATTCCGTCTTTCGTTTTGGTTTGTTTTCAGTCATTCTGCTTTCCCCTTTGTCCTTCCTGCCTGATTTCTAATTGGCCCCACTTGTCCTCTCTCTGTAGGAAATAGGTATTTTTTGGATAAGGCTTTTCTTTAGATTTAGGGAGTTGAATCTTGTGTTTCTGCGGGGGCCTGTTAGCTGGGGGCACAGTTCCGAATTTCCCCTCCCCCCTTCCTGTGCATCCCTCCCTGCTTGCTCTGGGAAGCTGTTCTGACCTCTGAGTGTCAGTCAGCCTGTCGGCAATGCTGAATTTCCTGGTGGTGATTATCAGCCTGGGAGGTTTGGTTTCCCTTCTGAGACTTAGGCCCTGATCATCTCAGTTTGATTTTTTTTTTTTTTTATCCCAGTGTATGGGTGATAGTGGGGATGAGATTAGAGGTAGAAGTTAGGGGTGAAGACAGAAAAAGGAGAGGAAAATGGTTTATCTGAAGTAAGTCTGGTATTCATTGCCTTAAATGAGAGATAACGTGTGTGATTGGGGGAGAGTGGAAGTGGGTTCTGCATTTGTAGGGGCAAGATGCATGAAGTGGGGGAGGGTGTGTCCTGACTGGGAGGCTGCTCTCTTTATCTCTTGGAAGTTGGAATGAGGGAATGGGAGAAACTGGGCGAAAGCAGAAAGTAAGAACAATTCCTACACCTCTGAGCAGGTAAAAGTGGCCTGATTTCTTCTCTGAGCTTTCATACTCTCTCCAGCAGTTTTAGTTTTTCCGTTTAGATGAGAGAGGGTTCTTGTTGAAGCTTGAACCCTCACCACCCCTAACTTCCCTACAGCCCCCACCCCTACCATCTCTCCAGG
This sequence comes from Eptesicus fuscus, assembly GCF_027574615.1. Taxonomy (NCBI): domain Eukaryota; kingdom Metazoa; phylum Chordata; class Mammalia; order Chiroptera; family Vespertilionidae; genus Eptesicus; species Eptesicus fuscus. The sequence continues at coordinate 77,217,507 of NC_072477.1, read as the reverse complement.
TGTCTCCAGATTCTGTGGGTTAGTAGGTCTTATTAAGCAGTTGATTAAACACAAGATTGGGATCATTTGCCACAGCCGTGGTCATTCTTTCTCCCAAGAATCAGGCTTCCCTTAGTTTGTATGCAATTTTGTAAAATACAGGTGCCTGTGACTAGGGGACAGAGAGGCCACAAGGTTGTAGACAAATCACAGTCACTTTTGAGGGACTGGGGGCTGTTTGTCTTCATGTAAGAGTACCTAAGAACAGTTGGAGTCCTGGCCCAACAAATAACAGCTTTATCCCATCTGGGGTTGCTCTGATCTATGCACTTCCCCAAGGAAAACTTTCCCACTTTTCCTGAGGGCGGGGTGGGGGGGATCTCTCATCTGGTGTGAAAAGCAGCTCTCCCAGCCCATCCAAGAGATGAGGCATGGAGGTTTCCTGATCCAAAACCTAACATTTTGTTCTCTCTTCCCCTTGGTTCTTTCCTGCTCTTCTCTCCCAACCTCTCCCCATACTGGCAGTGAGGAGAAGGAGGAAGTGACCATGGATACAAATGAAAACAGACCTGAAAATGAGGTGCCAGAGCCCCCCATCCCTGTTGCAGACCAAGTCAGCAATGATGACCGCCCGGAGGGCAGTGCTGAGGATGAGGAGAAGAAAGAGGTAAATCTTCAAGCTGCCCATTGGGTGGGAGGAAAGGAGTGGACCTAGGGGAAGGAGTGGACCACCCTGGTGATCCCTTGTCCACAGTTGGATAGCTAAAGAAGGGGATAAGCAGAGACTCCCATCAGAGTAGGGCCAAGGGAGAGTTCGCTGGTTTAGCAGGGGAGACCCCTTGTGATGGGGACAGGGCTCATTATTTCCCCTTTCCTTGATGGGGAAGTAATGCAGTCCAGACCCTGGAAGTTTGTAACTAATGGGAAAGTCAGTTAATGGCCCTTTATCTAAGACCTGGGCTCAGCTTTCCCTGCCACCTTCTCCAGCTTTTCCCTGTGGGAACTCCTTTAGCTTTCCCTCCTTTTAAAAAGTCTGTTACAGCTAAACGCCATCTAGTGGGCTTTGGTGGTTCTCAGCTGACCAGCCATGCTGAGGAATTTTTGTTTGTCATCTGCCCCCCAGTGGTCTCATTGCAGAGATGTAGCTACTTAGAACCCACACCTGGGTTGATCCCAAAGGCCCCTTCTCCACTTCTGTGACCCCTCTACCTCCTTTTTTGTCATATATATTATCCTCCATCCAATTCAGGGGCCTCCTCCCATCAGAGCCAGCCAAGTCCACCTGGCTCTTAAAGTAACAGAAAGAATTAGCTGGGTTTGGGAATGGGGTAACAGGGTGGGAGGGACTGTTGTGTGTGTAGCCTTTCTTTGGTGTGTGTTGCGGGGGGTGGGGCCGGTGAAAGTGATTTGATGTGCAGAATATTATTTATTACAAGGTCCTTCTTAAAACTTTGTCCAAGTACCTCATGTACGATAATCCGCCCGTAAAATATAACCCTGCCCAACTGGCCAATCGCTGATGCCGCCTCTTCCTCTGGACCCACCCGCTGCTACTGAGCTGCCCAATCAGAGCCGAGTCTGCTGTCCAGGTGTCTTGGCCAGAGGGGGGCATGTATATGGGATCCTGTGATGGGCCCCCTTTTGCCTCCCTGCCTTGCTTACATCAGGGGGCCAAGAAGAGCACTGTTCTGGAGAGACTTGTATTGAGAAAGCAAAAAGCATTTGGAAAGGGGTGGACTTGCACCATCTCCCTATTTGGGACACCCCAAGAAGAACTTGTGTCAGTGCTGGGGCGCCTGCCCACATGCCCTTACTCTTTTGAGGACTGTGGGTTACCTCCTTTGCTGCAGACTGTTGGGATCCCTGTCTAGGGCACCAAGACCTCCTACAGAGTCAATGTTTGTGATCACAGTGCCATGCTGTGAAATACCGAGTGGGGCTCTCGGCTTAAGCTGTGACGACTAGGAACCCTGCTGAGAAGTCTAGGGTCTGAGCCCAGGGATTTAATGCTGATGACAGCCCAGCCATGTGTCATCACTTGCTCATCAGATGGACTTTCCTCTGGTCCCTGTTGTCCATGATGAAGGGCAGCATGTTGGTTGCTCCAACTTCTCCATCCCTGGAGGCAGGAGCTCACCCATCCACCTGACTGGAACCACTGTCTCAGCTGGAGTCCCTGAGAAGATGCCACACACAACTCTCAGAAGAAAAGCCTTCTGACCTTGATGCTGAATGTGTGCCAGGTCCTGGGGCTATCACCTTCTACCCCAGGCTGCCTTCATCAGAGGTTCCATGATCCCACTCGGTGAGAGGACCCCCCTCCCCAGTTACAGGCAGAGGAGAAAGGGACTCTGGAGTCATCACCTGGATCCAAGTATTGGGTGGTGGTCTTGCTGCAGCTTGCCACTGGTGGACATAGGGTCCTGCCTGCCTCACGATAAAAGGCCAGGACCATTCCTGCTTCTCACAGGCCATCTCATCAGGGACTGCAAGATGATGCCCCTACAGAGCTGGGACTGGTGTCTCTGCCCCTTTTTCCCCCTGTACCCCTCGCTGAGCCGGCTACCACCAGTGAACTATATTGACATCATGGAAACTGGGCAGCGTCCCCCCACACGTTTCCCTCCCGCCCCCCCTGCGCCCCTGGGAGGACTCTGGCATTGCCGAGCTGACCACCACGCCGTGCGCCCACCTTTTTTGCCAACCCAACCCCCCACCAATTGCACAGCGCCTAGCAGGGAGGGCTCATTCTGATTGGACCGGCGGTTGACTAGATACAGTACACAGTGAGGTGCGATTGGCTGAACTGAAGATCCCAGGTGTGAGATGGTACCTGGAACATTTGTCATATTCCTAGTTTATTTTCCTCTTTATTTTCTTCTTTTTATTTTATGTTTTATTTTAATTTTTTTTTTTCTTTCTTTTTCTGATTTCTTTATTGGATTTATTTATTTATTTGGTTCATGTTTTTCCTGTTTTAATTAAGACTTTTTTCTTCTTCTCACTAACTTACCCATCAAGAGCAGACTGGCTAGGGGTCAGGCTGGCCCTTAATGGAGACCAGGGAGACTTGGTTAGACTACACAGATGGGGTGGTGGGGGGTGGATGGTGAAAGGGGATCTTATCAAGAGGGTACTTCCCTGCCCTTAAGAAGGGTGGTAGTTCTTAGTTTTTCCAGAAATAAGCATTAAGTCTAAAAATGCTCTATTCCCCTTTTCTCTCTCTCTTCCTCTTTTTGTTCTGTCCATAGTCTTTCTCCCACTGAGTGTTTGGGACAGAAAATTACTTGAAATCAACTTTGGAGGTTTCTGGTCCTTGGCAGAGCCCCTAAGGCTTAAGCCCTGTTCAGAGGAAACAGGAAGGCTTTACTAGAGTTGCACAGTTTGAGTGAGGCTCCTGGGGACAGTCTGCCCTTCGTAGAAACCTTCCTCTACCAAAGACACCTTAAAACTCTTCCGGGCACTTTTCTCAGGGGCCTCATCTCCAGTGGGTCCAGTGCTGCCCTTTTCCAGTGTGGTGGGGGTGGGGGTCTGGACAACCTTGACAGCTGTCTTAACGACTCAGAGCCACTGTGAGTGGATGTCAGCCTGGACATTGAGAAAAGGAGGATGGTTACCGTGTTAAAGTTGGTTTCCTCATGTTTTCCCCAAGTTAGCAAGGAAGACCTAGGAGGCCAGATGACCCAGTTCTGGGCACAGCCTGGGCTTGGTGTCCCCTTCCCCCATAGACCAGTGGGAAAGGACATGACCAACAACTTGGAAGGGCTGGGAGGCTACTGAATTCCTCTTCCAGCTTATTTCTGGTTAAGCTAATACATAGTGTGGTATGAGCTAGAGGATTTTTCCCTGCTATGATGTTTGGTTTTATTTTTTTCTCTATTTCTCTAACTTGCATTGATTCTGCTTCGTTTTTGCCGTTTGCTGCTTCTGTTTTGGTCTCTGTCTGTCTCTGTGTCTCTCTCTCTGTGTCTTTGAAGCTTAAGCTAAGACTGCCCCATCTAACCTCTTTCCCCCCTCTCTGTGGGGTGTGTCTCTTTCTCTTTTTTCCCCTTTTCTTCTCTATACAGAGTTCGCTGCCTAAATCATTCAAGAGGAAGATCTCCGTTGTCTGTAAGTCTAGCCCCAAATCCCTGATAAAGGCCAAGAATAGCATAAAAACCAGAGTTCACAGAGAAATAAATTCCCATTCTCTCTCAATGGCATTCTTGGGTCACCCACTCCTGCCTCATGACCTCCACACAGCAAATCTACATCTTTTTGTCATATGTAGGGTTCCATTTTGAAACTCAAAACAGACAATCCTTGTCATTTTTCCCCAGTCACATTTCTTAACTCTAGTGAGGTAGATTGTGAGATGTTTCACCATTTCTTATTTAGTCCTACATGTATTTAGGCTTTCAGGTGTCTGAACTCTCAAAACCAGGAGTTGGTTTGAGGGAATCCTATATAGTGATTACCAGTTTATGCCTTATTCTAAGAGAGTATCTGAGGAAAAGAGAGTGCCCCACACTTCAAACAGTAACATGTTTAATGTTTTTCCAATGAGGAACTCTAAATTGACAAAAGTGTAATAGATCTTTATAACTTAAATGTCAATCTGTAGCGTGAAAATTAACCTAAAGCATAATCAGATCACATCATGATCTTAACTTAGACTTTAGTTATGGTTTTGTTTTTGTTTTTCTGCATTACCATATCCTCCTCAATCTTTCTTCCCCAGAACTTTAGATATTTCTACCACTAAAAATTTAAACTGGTTACTCTTCCTTGTTGCCTTCAGAGATGAGTAGCTTTCATTTGTCAGGAAGTGGCTCCAGTCCTTTTATTTTGAAGCATGGTTTCCCCAGTCCCCAAATATAAGTTCCTTAAGTTAACGTTTTACTAAAATTCTAATTGAAGGCTATCTGGGTGTTGTACGAACCAGTGGAGGGCCTGAGACCATCTAACTTTTGGGTCCTATTTCTTGGGAACAGCAGCTGCCAAGGGGGTGCCAGGTGGAAACAGTGACACAGAGGGGGGCCAGCCTTGTCGGAAGCGGCGTTGGGGAGCCAGCACAGCCACCACACAGAAGAAACCCTCCATCAGTATCACCACCGAGTCACTCAAGGTGAGGTGAGGTGGGAGGAGCCAGGGAAGGGAGGATGAGACACATTGAGGTGGGAGTAGACATGGGCCCAGTGTAACGGGGTGGGGGGTATCTGTGTCCCAGAGCCTCATCCCCGACATCAAACCCCTGGCGGGGCAGGAGGCTGTTGTGGATCTTCATGCTGATGACTCCCGAATCTCTGAGGATGAAACCGATCGCAATGGTGACGATGGGACCCATGACAAAGGGCTGAAAATATGCCGGACTGTTACTCAGGTAAGGCTCCTTCACCCCAGTGTTGAGGGAGGGATTAGTGGAGGCAGAGCAGGCAACCAAGGAGCTATGATGGAGTCTGCAGAGAGTTGGGTTAATTGGTCCTTTTAGGAATCAGTGGACTACTAAATCCAATCTGTTGCCTGTAATAAAGTTTTATTAGAACACAGTCACACCAATTCATGTACTCTTGTCTGTGGCTGCTCTGTGTTATAAAGTCAGTTGAATAGTTGCAGCAGAAACTGTATGGGTCGCAAAGCCTAAAAATATTTACTATCTTAACCCTATGCAGAAGAAAATCTATGGAACTCCTGGCTTAGTTTTCCTCATGACAGAGTTGAGGCATTAACAATCCCAAGATGTGGTGGAGGTGAACTTAATGATGAAATCTTCCCCTAGTGGAAGACACATGCTGGGTCAACTGTACGGCCCTCTCTCACAGGAAACCAGAGGCTGAAAAGAATATGCTAGTGTTTAAGAATCCCTCCACATCTGATTCTTTATAGGTAGTACCTGCAGAGGGCCAGGAGAATGGGCAGAGGGAAGAAGAAGAAGAAGAAAAAGAGCCTGAAGCAGAACCCCCTATACCTCCCCAGGTTTCAGTAGAGGTGGCCTTGCCCCCACCTGTGGAGCATGAAGTAAAGAAAGGTGGGTGAACCACTCATGAGTGAAACAGTGCAACTCCCCCAATTCCCAGAGCACTTTGTTTGGACTTCTTTTAATGTTTTCCAGCTTTATATAGTATTTTATTTATCTGTCTTTCTCTAGCCCTCCTAAGTTATTAAGCTACTTGAGGGCTAGTTTTGACTCGGTATAATCTTTGAATCCCCTTAATGAGATTAGCCTAGACAATACCTTGCACATTATAGGTGCTCAACACATTTAGATGGAAGAGTAACTCCTGAGTCCAGAAAAGTCATGTTGTCCTGGTCCTTGTGGCTCAGGTGGTTGAGTGCCGTCCCATGTACCAAAAGGTGGGCACATGCCCGGTTTGCAGGCTTGATCCCCAGTAGGGGGCATGCAGGAGGTAGCCAGTTGATACTTCTCACATCTATGTTTCTCTCTCCCTCTCCCTTCCCCTCCCTCCCTCTCTCTCTCTCTCTCTCTCTCAAAAAAAAAAAAAAAAAAAAAAAGCCATGTTGTTCCCTACTGAAAACCATTTGTGTGCTCTATTTGATAGTGACTTTAGGAGATACTTTAACACGACGTTCCATTAGCCAGCAGAAGTCTGGAGTTTCCATTACAATTGATGATCCAGTCCGAACTGCTCAAGTGCCCTCCCCACCCCGGGGAAAGATCAGTAACATCGTGCACATCTCCAATTTGGTAAGTTATTTTTCCCACAGTGCAGACGTGTTGAGTTTGAGCTTTGGACTCATACTTCTTAGGGTCAACTCCTAAAGAGACAGATTGAACAAGTTACTTAACCCCACAATCTGTCTTTTCATCTGAAAAATGGGGAGAAAAAAATATCACCTTGTAGAGTTTTCTTAGAATTTGCAGAAGGGCTGGCATATAACGCCTTAGGGAGTGTTACCGTTCTTCTCACATTACTACCAGAGGATTCCTCACTTCTGTGCCCTCAGCAAACTTTGAAGCTGTACTCCTGTGACAGGGGCTTGGGAAATCTTGGTATTAGTTATCTGAGTATTGTTCTTCCGCTTTGGTTGGCAGGTTCGTCCCTTCACTTTAGGCCAACTGAAGGAATTGTTGGGACGTACAGGAACTCTGGTGGAAGAGGCCTTCTGGATTGACAAGATCAAGTCTCATTGCTTTGTAACGGTGAGGAGCAGATGAAGCTCTAGGTTATGGCATGTTTCTTTTTGTGACCAGTGTGACAGGTTTGAGGGCATTGTAGCAAGTGGGCGAGGTTAAAGGCCTTTTATGACCACTCTGCCTTCTCCCTTCCCCCACCAGTATTCAACAGTAGAAGAAGCGGTTGCTACTCGCACGGCTCTACACGGGGTCAAATGGCCCCAGTCCAATCCCAAATTCCTTTGTGCCGACTATGCTGAGCAAGATGAGGTAAGACACTGAGGTAAAGGCAGGGGAGGCCATCCCCTCCTGAGATTCCTTTCTCTCTCCTCCTCCTATTTGGTTCCTTTAGTTGAACCATGGGCTCCAACACCTCTGTCCTCTGGTACCTAGGCTCCTTCTGTGGGAGTGATGTCACCTCCATCCTGACTGTCCTTGTCCCTCCTCTACTCACAGCTGGATTATCACCGGGGCCTCTTAGTGGACCGTCCCTCTGAAACTAAGACAGAGGAGCAGGGGGTACCACGGCCCCTGCACCCTCCACCCCCGCCCCCCGCCCAGCCACCACAGCATCCCCGAGCAGAGCAGAGGGAGCAGGAGCGGGCAGTGCGGGAACAGTGGGCAGAGCGGGAACGGGAAATGGAGCGCCGGGAGCGAACTCGATCAGAGCGTGAATGGGATCGGGACAAAGTTCGAGAAGGGCCCCGTTCCCGATCACGGTCCCGTGACCGCCGCCGCAAGGAACGTGCGAAATCCAAAGAAAAGAAGAGTGAGAAGAAAGGTACTTAGCTGTGGGGCACACATATCCGCTGGTACATGGCAAAGGGACCCAAGTGGGATGGGACACGGGGGCGCTATGCGTCAAGTCTGACTCATTTTCTTGCATCTCAGAAAAAGCTCAGGAGGAACCACCGGCCAAGCTTCTGGACGACCTTTTCCGCAAGACCAAGGCAGCTCCCTGCATCTACTGGCTCCCCCTCACTGACAGCCAGGTGGGTGCTGGCCTTCCTGCCCTGCTCAGCTGCAGCAAGGCTGGGGCCCAAGGAACCGCCTAGGGCAGTGAGGGGCAACCTTTGGAGCTTGGTGTGTCAGACTTCGCCAAAAAACTGAGCATAACTCGGTAGTGTGTCACTTTGAGGAAAAAACATTTTGCAAATGTTTCATCCTCAGGAGCAGCAAATGTTTCATCCTCGGCATGCGGCCGCCTCAGCGGCCGCATGTCTTCAAAAATGGCCACACGTGCTGACACACGTGTCATAGGTTCGCCATCACTGGCTTAGGGTAATAAGGGAGGAAACTGAGCATCACAGAAAGAGGCAGTTTTAAGAAACCGTTGATGAGACTGCCCTGTAGAGAAGCCAAACCTGAGAGTGTGGAGGGAGACACACAGACAGGAACTGTGTGCACATATCCTGGGAAGCTGGCTGTGCCAGTTGTGCTTCTTAAAAATTAATTTCAGGTAGCAGAGAAATCTGTTGTATAAACTCACCCATTTCTCTGTTTTAATATGTAGGGTTTTTGCTTTTTAAATTTGTTTCTTTGTAACAGGCCTTTTGGGAATTTTAGGTTTATGCCACTCAACTAAAGAGAAAAGAGATTTGTTCACATATAGGCAGCTAGGGAAATACCGGAGGCCAGGTATGGATGGTGCCCACTACCTGCTGTGAATGTAAAAGATAAACACTTGGAGGAACTGGGGCTCTGAGACAAGGACAAATGTCATTGCTGTGCCTCCTCCCCCCCCCCCCCCCCCACACACACACACATTCTTCCTGCTTAACAGCAAAGCCAACAGTGACCCTGAGCGAGGAGTGCCTGGTCTGGGTGCAAATAGACAAAAGCAGGACTGATGTGAGCTGGACTGAAATGCCTGTTGCCTTTCCTGCCGGCTGCAGATTGTTCAGAAGGAGGCAGAGAGGGCTGAACGGGCCAAGGAGCGGGAGAAGCGGCGGAAGGAGCAAGAAGAAGAAGAACAAAAGGAGCGGGAGAAGGAAGCAGAGCGGGAGCGGAACCGACAGCTGGAGCGAGAGAAGCGGCGAGAGCACAGCCGAGAGCGGGACCGGGAGAGAGAGAGGGACCGGGAGCGTGACAGGGGGGAGCGTGACAGGGATAGGGAAAGGGAAAGGGACCGGGAACGAGGCAGGGAGAGGGACCGCAGAGACACCAAGCGCCACAGCAGGAGCCGGAGTCGGAGCACACCTGTGCGGGACCGGGGTGGGCGCCGCTAGCTGGGAAAACAGTAGGGAGAGCTGCAGGCATCAGCCACCCTGCCCCGGGGTGGGGGCTCCAGGCCACAGAGGGGTAGGTACAGTCTCTTTTCATGCCATTTGCCCAGTGCTGAAGTATGGCTGCCACCTGTCCCCGCGTACCAAATGGAGCAGTGGCCATCTTCCTCCCCTGTACCCCATAACCTATCTCGGGATTTAGCCCTCCTCTCATTTCCCATGAAGTCTGTGAGAGAGAAGAGAGCTAGGTTAGAGAGGGAGGTGGTGGCCCAGAGTTGGGGCACAGCCAGGAGCCCCAACTTTTTTCATTTTTTCTCCATCCTGTTCACCACCTCTTTTGGGTACTCTCACCCCCTCTTGGGAACAGCTGGGGCCAGGACTGGGTCACCTATGAGCTGAATCAGCATCTCCTGAGTCCCAGGGCCCCTGCAGTTCCCAGTCTTTTCTGTCCTGCAGCCCTTGCCTTCTGCCCACCAGTTTCACTTTATATCCACCTTTTCCTTTTGTTCAATTTTTATTTTTATTTTTTTTATTATTAAATGATGTGGTCTATGGAAAATAATAAAAATCTGACTTAGTTTTAACTAGTGTGTGAGTGGCTTTCCTTGGGTAGGGCCCTGGGTGACAGCCAAATTGTGGATTTTGGCCGGAGCCAGCATAGCTTTTGCAGACTGCTGCTTCCCAGAACCGGACTAACCGCCTCCCTCCCTGCCTTGGCTCTAACCACACCACAGATAGGGGCTACCTCACTGCGGGGTAGAGGGGAAGGCCCCCTAGTCCCGCTGGAGGCATTTTGGTCACCTGCTTTTCACCTTCAAGGAGCCTCCCACAACTGCCGCCAGGGGGCGGCAGCCGCTCGCTCGGTAGGCGCCTGTTAATGAGCTTCCCAAAAAGGCTCCACTCCCCACCTCCGTTCCCGCCAGTCTGTGGTGCCTTGCTTCCTGGGCCCAGCCCGTGGACTCCCTCGACCTTAAGGCCATCCTGAAGCGCACCCCAGCAGGCTCGCTACCGTGTCCTGCACCGGCTCCCCAAATGACGCCGCCTTACGGTCAGGGTCCATACCCGCCCCCGAGGCCGGTCCCCGCGAGCGCCAGCGGGCCTCTCCGCAGTGGCCCCTAACTCCCCTCCTAGCCTCCAGCTCGCCCCACGGCCCCGCTGTGGGGGGCATGCGGCCCCCTTGGCACTCGGGTGCACCCTCCCGCCAGCTCTGGGGACCTGGCCAGGACGTCCACCCAAGTGCCTCGCTGCGGACCCGGCCCGGGAGGGGTGGTGCATCTGTATGCGCCCAGCGGCCTGGCGGCGCCGCCCCCGCCCCCGCCGCGCGGGCCGGGCTGGCCGGGGAGGGTCGGAGGCTGGGCTCTCCGCTCCCGCGCGGCGCGGAGCTGCCTCGCTCCTCCGCAGGCGGAGCCTCCTTCCCCCGCCCCCTCCGTCTCGCTCCCTTGTTCTCGCCGGGGCCGCTCAGACCTGCAGCGGAGCCGCGGCGCCCGCTCGGATCGGCTCAGGCTGCGCCCCGGAGCCCCCGGGACCCGGCAACGGGGGCGAGCGGGGGTGCTCCCCACCGGGCGGGGCCCTTCGACACCGCCAGGTAAGGGCCTGTCCTGGAGCCCGGGGTCGGGGGTCCGCGGAGGGGCAGCAGGGGGCCCGCAGTCTGCGGTGTCTTCAGAGCAGTGCGCTCCGCGGCTGAGAGCCTGCTGCCGGCTCCCTTCTCCCGCGCTCTACCTCTTTCTCTTCTTCCCTCGCACCTCCCGCCCTCTTTTTCCCATTTTCCTCTCCCTTGATGTCTCTTCTCTCTGCCAGTTTGCCATCTCTGTCCCTTCCCTGTCTCCCCAACCCTTCTCTCTCCCTCTTGACCTGTCTTTCCCCATCTCCACTTCCTCTTTGCCTTTTTCTTCCTCTACCTTAGTCTCTCCTTTCCTGTCTCTCTCCTCTCTTTTCCCGCTCTCCTTCCCTTCCCTTCCCTTCTTCTTTCCCGCTCCTCTCCCCTTCCCACTATCCTGTTTCCCACTCTATTCCTTTCCTCCTCGTCCCGCCTCCCTCTCTGGCCCCCGGCTTCCCTCCGGCTTTCCTCTTCCCTCGGGAGGGGAAGGATTATCAGGTGTGTGTCTGCTCCCAGGGAGGATGGAGGCAGCCACAGCTACCTGCGGGGAACCCCCCTCCAGGACAGAGGAAGGAGATGGCCGTGGGAGGGTCCTCACTCCAGCTCCCACCCCGAAGCCCCTCCTAGGCTCCCCCTCCCAGAATGAAGTCCAGGCGGCCTGGTCTGACCCCTGCAGCCGAGGCTGACCTGCCTGCCCATCACACACACATGAAGCCCCTCTGCCCCTTCCCTTCCATTCCCCAGACCAGTACCTATGACTCCTGTCTGCCTTCCAGACACCAGGCAGCCTCCTTTGATCTCTCCTTCAGTCTCCCTGCCATTCTGTCTCTGTCTCTGCTGGACAGTCCAGTCTTGGTTTCACCCCCAATCACGCGGTGTCTCTTCCTCCTCCCTAGTCTACTGGCTCTGCCCCCAACTCTACCCCCTCTTCCTTCAGCTCTGGCCCCCGACTCTGCCTCATAAGCCCAGGTCCCTTTCAAGGACTTCAGCCAGCAGTGTGGGCCAGGGGCAGGTTCCTGGGCGGGGAGGGACTTCCAAGGGCTCTCAAGCCTGTTTCAGGCTGCACTCCTTGTGATTTCAGCCTGACCCTAGGCAACTCCACGAATCCCAACCCCTGGGTGGTAAGCCTTTTCTGGGTGGTACCCATCTCCTCCAGCCCCCTGCTGCATGTCTAACATGGAGTTTCAAGCCCTCCCAGCACCCCCTCGCCTGTTTTCTTCCCCAGCTTCTCTATTCGGAATTGACTGGCTGGAGATTTATCAGCGTGGAGGGCTGGAGGTGAATACAGGCAGAGCCGGGTGGAGGGAAGGACCAGACTGTCTGCTCTCTGTCTTCGTCTGGGTTCTGGGCCGTGGGAGTCTGGTTCCGTAGAGCATCGACCTCTGGTTTAGGGAGGGTGACGTGTTGCCTTGACCCTGAACAGCTACCTGTCCTGCAGGTGTGGATCCATGGGCTAGCCCCAGCGCGTGTGCCCCGCTGCCCCAGTCAGCTCATGCCTCAGCACCTGGGGACAGGGAACAGAGCCCTGCCTGGCTAGAGCCCAAACATGTGGGGCCTGGTGAGGCTCCTGCTGGCCTGGCTGGGTGGCTGGGGCTGCATGGGGCGCCTGGCGGCCCCAGCCCGGGCCTGGGAAGGGGCCCGGCGGGGCCCGGGACCAGCCCTGCTGCGGACCCGAAGGAGCTGGGTGTGGAACCAGTTCTTTGTCATCGAGGAATATGCCGGTCCGGAGCCCGTCCTCATTGGCAAGGTAAGGATCAAGCCCTCCTATGGCCACCTTGACTCTCAAGCCCTGCCCTGTAACTTCATCATTTCTGCAATGACCTTGGTCCCTCAGGACTCCCAACACTCCACTCAGTCCTCGACTTAGACTCTTTAACCTGCTGTTCCTGTGTGTGGAGCCTGCTGCCATTTGCCTCTGACCCTTACAGCTGCACTCGGATGTGGATCGGGGCGAGGGCCGCACCAAGTACCTGCTGACCGGGGAGGGGGCAGGCACCGTGTTTGTGATTGACGAGGCCACAGGCAACATCCACGTCACCAAGAGCTTGGACCGGGAGGAGAAGGCCCAGTATGTGCTACTGGCCCAAGCCGTGGACCGCGCCTCCAACCGTCCCCTGGAGCCCCCGTCAGAATTCATCATCAAAGTGCAAGACATCAACGACAATCCCCCCGTTTTCCCCCTCGGGCCCTACCACGCCACAGTTCCTGAGATGTCTAACGTCGGTGAGTACCCCACGTCTAAACACGCAGACCCCACCTCCTCTTCTCCCCTTCCCCTTGCTTTCTGCCCCAGAACCTAACCCTTCGATTCAGGCCTGCTCGTGTCGGGGTTCCCTTCATCTACTATTCTTCCCCTCTTGGCCCTGCCCCTGCTGAGTGGGGTGCCGGGATCCCCCGCAGGGACATCAGTCATCCAGGTGACCGCTCACGACGCCGATGACCCCAGTTATGGGAACAGCGCCAAGCTGGTGTACACTGTGCTGGATGGACTGCCTTTCTTCTCCGTGGACCCCCAGACTGGTGAGGACGGGTCAGGAGTGGTGGGGCGGCCATGGGAGAGGCACCCCTTGACCCAGCGTCTCTCCCTAGGCGTCGTGCGTACCGCCATCCCCAACATGGACCGAGAGACGCAGGAGGAGTTCTTGGTGGTGATTCAGGCCAAGGACATGGGCGGCCACATGGGGGGGCTGTCGGGCAGCACCACAGTGACAGTCACCCTCAGCGATGTCAACGACAATCCCCCCAAGTTCCCGCAGAGTAAGGGGCCAGTGCTGCCACCTGAGCCATCCTCCGGCCACCCGCCCCACTCCTCCCCCAGCCAGGCTCCGGAAGAAGGAAGTGCTGGGGGAGGGAGGAGGGCTGGGGACCTCTCTGAGAATGTCTCCCCTCCGTCCACCCCCAAGGCCTGTACCAGTTCTCGGTGGTGGAGACAGCTGGGCCGGGCACCCTGGTGGGCCGGCTTCGGGCCCAGGACCCAGACCTGGGGGACAACGCCCTCATGGCATACAGCATCCTAGATGGGGAGGGGTCCGAGGCCTTCAGCATCAGCACAGACGCCCAAGGTCGAGACGGGCTCCTCACTGTCCGAAAGGTTAGCCTCTCGTCAGCCAACACGTGCAGACTCACTCATACCCACCTCCTGCCCCCGGGACCCGCTTCTCACTGGCCTAGAACAGGCTCAGGAAGCTATGTTAGAGCTCAGAAACCATGGTCATCCCCTCATCCTTCAGAGGAGGGCCTGGGGCTCAAGACTTCATATATCAGAGTCTGTGATAGAGCCGGGGGCAGACCCAGAGTTACTCACTAAGTCGTCTGCCCCCACCCTTGACCACCGAGGCCACGGGCCCTCTCTGAGGCGGGCTGAGCCCTGGGTGCTTGTGGGGAAAGGACGCCTCACCCTCCGGGAGCCTGGGCCTGCCCTGGTTTCTGCGTGTCTCAGTCACTCCACCTCCCCCGCCACAGTCCCTAGACTTTGAGACCCGCCACTCCTACTCCTTCCGTGTGGAGGCCACCAACACGCTCATTGACCCAGCCTACCTGCGGCGAGGGCCCTTCAAGGATGTGGCCTCGGTGCGCATAGCTGTGCAGGATGCCCCGGAGCCCCCCGCCTTCACCCAGGCAGCCTACCACCTGGTGGTGCCCGAGAACAAGGCTCCTGGGACCCTGGTGGGCCAGGTCTCAGCCACTGACCTGGACTCCCCCGCCAGCCTCATCAGGTGAGTGGAGGGAGTCAGGGCAGGGCCAGGCCTGGGGGAAGGGGCCCAGTGGCGGTCTAGTCCCTTGGGGGGGGGGGGTTGTGTCCTTTACCAAAAGTCACACTTGCCTCCTGGCAGAGGTCTCCCTCCCTGGGGGCCTGGGGCCAGGGGAGGGCTGGAGGACCTGGCTCAGCACTCCCGACCCTCCACCCATCCCCCTGGGTGGATGGGAGAGGTGCCTCCTAGTGGCAGTGCAAGCGGATGGGATGTCAGCGGCCGAGTGTGACTGGTCCTGGTCGCTCTCCCTGGGGTCACTCCCTCAGCATGTCGCACTGACGTTTAATTCTCACAACTGCCCTATGAAGTGGCGTGTTCATCACCAGCCTTTTCAGAGGCTAGGCCCTGTGAGGTTCAGTAACGTGCCCAAGGTCACGCAGTCGGTAAGTGGCAGAGCTGGGAGTCAAACCTGGACTGTGCCTAGAGAAGAACCCCTCTTTCCCCCTCCCAGCCAGCCAGGGCCACAGCACTGAGGGAGGAGCTGGGATCATTCCCATTCTGAAGTTGAGGAAACAGAGGTTAAACCATTTGCCCAAGGTCCCACCGTGGGTCTGGGGCAGAGCGGAGCTAGAACACAGATCCCGGGGTCCCCAGGACAGAGCCCAGAGTCTGAAAGACAGGCAGTGTCTCCCCACTTCTACCTCTTTCTGTCTCTCTCCCCGACCCCAAGGAAACCCAGGCCCCCTGAGTTTCATGACAGGTATTTAATGTTGATGACTTCCCAGGGACATGGTCTTTTAAGGGGACCCTATGTGAGTTATGGTTATGGGTGCATGGGGCAGGAGGCCCAGTAAGGGGAACAGAGGGGAGGGAGGCAGGGAGCGAGGGAGAGCAGCAAGCTGTGGCCCTGCCCCCAGATCAGCCCCGATTCTGCTCTGTCTTCACCAGATACTCCATCCTCCCCCACTCGGATGTGGAGCGCTGCTTCTCCATCGAGCCTGAGGACGGCACCATCCGCACAGCTGTGCCCCTGGACCGCGAGGCTCGAGTCTGGCACAACCTCACAGTGCTGGCCACAGAGCTTGGTGAGGAGTCCTGGGCCCCCAGGAGGCCCTGGAGAAGGCAGCAGCCTCCTGGCAGAGGGACTGTCCCTGAGCGTGGGGGCGGGGAGGGGAGGGGACTGCCATCCGACCCTCCCCCGTGTACTGGGTCCCCGGTCTGGATCACCACCATCAGGCAGGCCTGCTCTCCTAGGCTGGTGGGTCAGCTAGAGCATTCTCCTGACCTCAAATTCTCTCCTATACCTGACTTTTCTCATCTCCAAAGTAAGTGTAACCTCAAATAGCTCCCAACCTCTAAGAATCCCAGCCTGGCTCTGGCAGACCTGCCCTGCGTACTCTGCTTCAGGCTGAAGCCAAGGGCCAGGGAAGGGCTAGGACCTCCTCTGGGGGCTGATAGGGGGCCCTGGTGGCCACTCCCAGGGAAGCCCTGCAGGGAATCCTCAAGGTAGGGGAGAAGGCTGGCCCCTCTCCCGCCCCTGTCAGTCACCAGTCACCACAGCATGGTTCAGCGGCCTCTCTCCGGCAGCTCTGGCCCCTGGAGGCAGGAAGACCCCCTCCCCTCTGTCAGTCTCCCCTTATCACCCCTGCTCACGCCCAGGGTGTACTACATTTGCTGTGTCCCGTCTATGGGAGTTGTCACTGTGGTGTGTACATGTTTGCATGTCAGTCAAGAGCTAATGTATGTGTCTGTGTGTTGTGCACTTACGTGTGAGTATAATTCCATGTGTATGGAAAGTACATATGCTCACATATATATTTACGAGTACATGTCTATATATATATGTATATGTTGTTGAGTGTGTAGAATTACGTTTACATGATTTATGCACATGTGTAATTGAATGTGTATCATGATAGGTACACATAGCCGGTTGTATCTGTTGTTTTATATATGAGTGTTTATGGACAGATAATAATAACTTATTGCTTACTGTATATCAGGCACTGGTTTAGTACCAAATGTAGATTTATTCATTTAATCATCATCACAAATCTGTGTGTGTGTGGGGGGGGGGGGTGATTATTTCCCCGTTGTACAATGAGAAAACTCAAGCAAAGGCGAGTTAAAGACCTTCCCAAGGTCACCCAGAGATGAAGTGATGGAGCAGGGAGACCCAGTCAGGCTGGAGAGTCTGAGCTATGTCCTTTCACCACACTGCCGTCGTCCGTGTTAAATCGTACTTGTATAGGGTTGTGTTTATGTCCATGCAGCTGTGTGTCACGTGGCAGTGCATGCCTGTCTGTCCCTGAGTGTTCCTGAGTGTATGTATAGTGTGTGTTATGGCTGCCTGTGTACACATAACCAGCTGTGTGTGTGTGTGTGTGTGTGTGTGTGTGTGTGTGTTTCCCCTCACTGTCTTTTCACCCTTATAGCAAGTCCTGCTCCCCGCTGGAACCCCAGTATCAACTAGCAGATCCTGAGCCCTTAGTGCAGTGAGGGAATGGATCCCAGCCCCATCCCGTCTCCGGTGTATCTCCAACCTTTAGCCAGGCAGCCCGTTCAGCCTCCTTTGCCAGACTGCAACCTTCAGCTCTCTCTGTGGGGAGGGGGCGGGGAAGGCTATATTAAAGGGATCAGCCTGGTGGGGGGAGGGAGGTTGGGAAAAAAAATTTAAAAAGGGATCAGCCTAGGAGCGGTGAGCACTACAGTGAGCAGGGATGCGTGTATCCCCATTCTCTCTTGGGGCCACTGGCAGTGAGGAGCAAGGCAGGTAGTGGTGGGAGCCACCTGATGAAGGGATGGGAGAAGAGGGGCCTGCGTCTGCCTGTCGTGGCCAGGCTCTGTACCCTGTGCAGCATGCAGCTCCTCCCTCCCCAAGGTCAATTCTAAGTGATACTCATTGCTGCACCACAGCCCTCCTCTGATGGGGCGTGGTGTGTGTGTGTGTGTGTGTGTGTGTGTGTGTGTGTCCTCCCACCGATGCTGGGCATGAAAATGCATTATCTGGACCCTGGGGGGTGGGGGATACTGTACCCACTGTGTACACTGAACATCCACTTCATGTATGTTGCATTTATTTTAAATGCTGAGTGTCCTAATATATGATATGCCTGTGCTTGTGTATTTCATGGCTATTGTCTAAATGCAACCTGTATGCACCTTCTGTCTACCCTTCATTTATGCTGTATGTGCCCTACATGTGGGTTATTGTTTATGTAAATCATGGGTGCTACCTTCCTGTCAAATGTATATTGTGTATTGCACATGTCTTGGGCACTACATGACTGTTGTATGCACTTGGTCTTGTCCCATTCATTGCAAAATGTTTGCTACTTGCAAATTGCCTGCATATGTGTTGCATGTGCATGCCATGTGCTGCATGTGACATCCATGCCCATGCACCATGTACGTTGTGTATGCGTGTGTGGGGTGTATGTGTTCATGTTCTGGCTTCAGATAGCTCCGCACAGGCCTCCCGTGTACAAGTCGCCATCCAGACCTTGGACGAGAATGACAATGCTCCCCAGCTGGCTGAGCCCTACGACACCTTCGTGTGTGATTCCGCAGCCCCTGGCCAGGTGAGCTGCTGAGACAGCGGGGTTGGGACCTCGAGACCTCTGGCTGCCCACGCCATAAAGGCCTGTGTTCTTCCTCCCAGCTGATTCAGGTCATCCGGGCTTTGGACAGAGATGAAGCGGGCAACAGTAGCCGTGTCTCCCTTCAAGGTCCTCTGGGCCCCGATGCCAACTTCACTGTCCGGGACAACCGAGGTGGGTGGCCTGCCCGTGCTGCCTCCCTGCTCCTCTCCATCTCCAGCCTGCTTGACCCCTGCCCGCCTCTCTGGTCCCTCCTCCCAACAGAGAGGAGATGTGGATTTGCTCATGTTGGCTGATTGTAAACCTTCCCCAGGGGAAGCTGTCTCCATGGGCCAGCCTGACCCTCCTGGGAAGGTATCCCAGGAGATGTCGGAACACCTCCTCTCGCCCACAGACGGCTCCGCCAGCCTGCTGCTGCCCTCTCGTCCTGCTCCGCCCCGCCAGGCCCCCTACCTAGTTCCCATAGAACTGTGGGACTGGGGGACCCCGGCACTGAGCAGCACTGCTACCGTGACCGTCAGCATGTGCCGCTGCCGGCCTGATGGCTCCGTGGCATCCTGCCGGCCCGAGGCTCAGCTCTCACCCGCCGGGCTCAGCACCGGGGCCCTGCTCGCCATCGTCACCTGTGTGGGCACCCTGCTTGGTGAGTCGGGCCACAGTGGGACATAGACGTGGGGTCCAGGTCCTCGGGGAGGTGGAGAGGCATCAGGACCCTGGACTTAGGGAAACCCATCCTAGGGCTTACAGGGACCCTGGTGCCTGGGTTGTCGCCCTGCCTGATGCATCCCAGAGAAAAGCTCTGGCCTCGTATGCCTGCCCTGCTGGTCTGCAGTGGCAGTAACAAGCCATAAAAACTGTGTATTGAGCCCCAGCTCTGGGCCACATGTGGCACTGGGCACATCACTCAATGGCATTTCGCTTCATCCTTTTGACAACCCTGCGAGGTAAATGCTTTCCCTGTTTTCCATACAAGCGATCGATCTCAGGGTCCAAGAGGCTGGGACAAGTTAGGCGACTTCCCATGCTCACACAACAAGTAAGGGCTGGAGTCTGGATTCACACAAGTTCACTAGATGTCACACCTAGGGCTTGCCGCCCCCGGGGCCGCGCTGCCTTCTCCGTCCGCCCTCTGCCTGCCCGCTGGCTCACTGCCCCTCCGTCCGCCCGCAGCCCTGGTGGTGCTCTTCGTGGCCCTGCGGCGCCAAAAGCAGGAAGCACTGATGGTGCTGGAGGAGGAGGACGTCAGGGAAAACATCATCACCTACGACGACGAGGGCGGCGGAGAGGAGGACACGGAGGCCTTTGACATCAGCGCCCTTCAGAACCCCGACGGGGCCCTCCCGGGCCCCGGGCCTCCCGCGCGCCGGGACGTGCTTCCCCGGGCTCGGGCGCCGCGCCAGCCCCGGCCCCCCGGCCCCGGCCCCGGCCCCGCCGACGTGGCGCAGCTCCTGGCGCTGCGGCTCCGCGAGGCGGACGAGGACCCCGGCGTGCCGCCCTACGACTCGGTGCAGGTGTACGGCTACGAGGGCCGCGGTTCGTCCTGCGGCTCCCTCAGCTCCCTTGGCTCCGAGGCCGGCGGCGCCCCCGGCCCCGCGGAGCCGCTGGATGACTGGGGGCCGCTCTTCCGCACCCTGGCCGAGCTGTACGGGGCCAAGGAGCCCCCGGCCCCCTGAGTGGGGCTGCCCTGCCGGCCCTGGTGGGGCAGCCCGCACCGGCCCTCTGAGTGAACCCCCGTGCCCAAGCAGGCGGCAGCAGCCCAGGGGCCCCAAGCCTTTTCCCCATCCCTGTGTCCCTTGTCCCTGACCCGCCCCTCAGGCAACCCTCTCCTACCTCCCTCCTCCTGCGTCTTCTGTCTCTCTCCAGGGACCTCTGTCTCTGGAACTCTGTCTGGGTCTGGGTTGTGTGGCTCTGACTGAGTCTTCTGTTCTGTCACTGTGATTCCACCTTCTCCCTCGCTCTGTTTTTGTCTCTGGATTCTAAATCTCACACGTGCTCTCTGTCTCCCTTGCCCCCACACACATGCTCTGTGTCTGTCTCCTGCCACATCTGCCCCGTTTCTCCCTGGGTCCCTGTGACTGGATTTCTGTGTTTTGTCCATCCCAAAAGCAAGAGAAACTTCCAGCCACTGCTGCCCATCTTCCTGCAGGGGATGTTCTGCCCCAGGTCAGTGCCCCGAGACTGTGTGGGGCGCAGGTGGCCCGAAGCCCTCCCCCACTCACTACCTCTAACCAGGCTCTCCTGTCTTTACAGACCTTCCCGCATGGTTCCATCCATCACTCATGGCCCATCCTGGCTCTCCTGGCCTCCGGCAGAGAAAGGAGCCAGCCCACCCCCAGGGGAGAGCT
The DNA here is from genome assembly GCF_027574615.1 of Eptesicus fuscus. Lineage (NCBI taxonomy): Eukaryota > Metazoa > Chordata > Mammalia > Chiroptera > Vespertilionidae > Eptesicus > Eptesicus fuscus. Next base: position 77,196,956 of record NC_072477.1, on the reverse strand, counting down.
CCAGCACCACCCCCCCCACACACACACACACACACACACTTGGCTGCCTCCCTGGAGCTCTGCCAGGCTGTTGGCATCCCAGCTCTGGGCATTGTCTGGTGTGCTTCCCAGGCCCCAGCGGGAGGGGAGGGGAAGGAAAGGGGGAGGCAGCTGGGGAAGGGGAAAGAGGGAGGATGGGGAGGAGCCTCCATCTCTAATTTCATAATAAACAAACACTTTATTTTGTAAAGCTGCAGCCCTGTTCTGTTTCTGCACTCAGGCTTCTGTATGGAGCTTCGTTGTGCCAACGGGCGGGAGCAGAGGCCTAAGCTTATTCCCTCTGGCTCATTTCTCTCTCCTTTGGGGGGCAGTCCACGTCAAGTCCCTCTGGATCAGTGGTCCCCAACCTTTCGGACCTCACGGACCACCAGTTGGCGACCGCTGCTCTAGACAGAGGAGGGTTGGCATTGCTTCCATTGAGGAAGTAAGGAAATAATGACTTGTGCCCCACTCCTACCACCAACTCTTTGGGTTTCCTGTTGTTCTCAAACTGTCCTAGGAAATTAAGATTGGCCAGAGGGAAGGATGGAAAGAAGTAGATGGTGAGGGCTACAGAGAAGAGAGGAGGAGAGATGAAAGACTAAGAAGAGCCCTAGCCGGTTTGGATAGTGTGTTGGCCTGCAGATCAAAGGGTCCAGGGTTCAATTCTGGCCAAGGGCATGTACCTCGGCCTTGTTTGCAGGCTCCTCCCTGGGCCCTGGTTGGGGCTCCTATAGGAGGCAGCCAGTTGATGTGTTTTTCTCACACTGATATTTCTCTCTGTCTTTCCCTCTCTCTTCCACTCTCTCTAAAAAAAAAATTCAATAGAAAAATATCCTTGGGTGAGGATTAAAAAAAAGAAAGGCTAAGAGGAAAAGAAGAGGGACTTCAGACTAAGAAAAAATGTTTGTGTGGGGGGACAAGCCAGTCTATCTTGGGGCCTGTGGTGCCCATTGGGGAAAGAGTGGGCCAGTGTGAGATGGCACAGTCACACTGAACTGCTGCCCCAACCTTTAATCCCCCCCAGTCCGTTGTCTTATTCTCTTTTATATATATACTAGAGGCCCAGTGGAGGGGGGTGTCCCTCAGCCCAGCCTGCACCCTCTCCAATCTGGGACCCCTCAGGGGATGTCATCCTAAACCGGCAGTCGGACATCCCTCTCGCAATCTGGGACTGCTGGCTCCTAACCTCTTGCCTGCCTGCTGGCCTGATCCCCCTAACTGCTCTCCCCTGCCAGCCTGATCACCCCTAACTGCCTCTGCCTGGACCCCGCCACCATGGCTTTGTCCTGAAAGACATCCGGTCTACTTAGCATTTACCCTTTTATTAGTATAGATAGAGGCCTGGTGCATGGGTGGGGGCTGGCTGGTCTGCCTTGAAGGGGGTCCTGGATCAGGCTGGGGGTCCCTTTGAGGGGTGGGTCTGGCCTGGGCGAGGGGCCTGGGGCGGTTTGCGGGGCGGCCTGAGTGAGAGCCTGGGGGTGGTTTGCAGGCTGGCCAAGCCCCTGACTTTGTCCAGAAGGATGTCCGGAAGGTCTCCCGGTCTAATTAGCATATTACTCTTTTATGATAATAGACTAGAGGCCCGGTGCATGAAATTCATGCAAGAGTAGGCCTTCCTTCCTCTGGCTGCCGGCACTGGCTTCTCTCTGGCACCTGGGACCCTGGGCTTCCCTTGCAGCCCCCACTTCATCTGAAAGGTCATCTGGAAGGATGTCTGTTCTAATTAGCATATTATGCTTTTATTATTATAGATACGTTTTAATTGATTTCAGAGAGGCAGGGAGAGGGAGAGAGAGATAGGAACATCAATGATGAGAGAAAATCATCGATTGGCTGCCTCCTGCACGCCTCCCCACTGGGGATTGAGCCTGCAACCTGGACATGTGCCCTGACCAGAAATCAAACCATGACCTCCTGGTTCATAGACCAACACTCAACCACTGAGCCAGCTGGCTGAGCCATTGTCTTATTCTTCATGGAGCACAAAGGAGGAGGGTGAGGACCAGAGAGGCAGAATCAAAGCCAACTGGGATGGGAGCTGAGCAGGAGCAGCCAGCATCTCTCAATGTCCACTCCCTGAGCAGAGAAGGGATCAGTGTGAGCACCCAGGCCTCCCTCCTAACTCCAGGCGGGGCTCTTGTAGACTCGAGTAGGTGGGTCAGGACAGGTCCTCGTGTCCCTCCACTCCAAGTGTGGGGTGCTGGCAATCAGAAAAGCTGCTTCAAGGGTTACTGCCCTCTCTCACACCTCCCACCCTTGCCCCAGTGCTGGAGTTGTCATTTCCTCTGCTGAAGGCTGGAACTGGACCCCTGACTGCCCAAAGGCCTGTGCAAGAGCAGCTGTCTGTCCCCTAAAGGCCTCAGGTGACGGTGAGGAAGCAGCACACCCAGCAGGGTGTCAGAGGAACAAGGTCTTCCAGTTCAGGGCAGGACAGGCAAGATCTCTACCCCTTTGGTCTCTCTCTGATATCTGCATCAAGCTTCAGGAATAAGTGGAGAAAAGGAGAACTGACCGTGGGCCACTCCTAGGTAGTAAGGGGTGTGTTGACGTGAATGCATACCTTTGCCTGCTCTTCCAACCCTCCCCCCCTCCCCACACCCTCTTCTGGGCCAGTCCTCCCCAACTCATTAAACTGAGGGGGGGACAGGGCATGGGGAAACAGGCTTGTCAGCAAGACCCTTGGGCTTATCTCTGATCTCAAATACCTTATCTTCTGGAAGGACAGCACCTGTCAAAGGAGTGAAGAAGGACAGGACCATGAAGGAAAAAGAAAAGGGGAGAGGCCATGGGTAAAGGAGACACAGGAAGCAGGACTCCCCTCCTGGGCTGCTCTCTTTGTCTGGGTTCCATCCTCCCTCCCAGTCCACGGGAAGTGGAGGGGCACAGAACGTCCCAGGAGCCTGAGCTACCTGCAGTTCCCAGAAAGCCTTTTGCTGGGCTCAGCTGGCAATCCCAGGCTCCAGACCACCACTCCCTTCCTCTACTCCTCACTCCCAGGGCCTCAGGATAAGGGTAGGAGGGTGTAGAAGGGGTGGGATGAGCCCTGACCCCACCTCCTCTTTACTCCGGAGCAGTGGGTCACCAACCCATGGTCCTCGGACGACTGGTGGTCCGTGAGGTCCAAAAGGTTGGCGACCGCTGCTCTGGAGCATTTTCCCAAAAGAAGTGACGAGGCCTGGCTTTCTCCCCAGTAAGGTCTTGCTCTCCTTATCCAAGTGTTGCTCCTTCTTTTCCAGTCTGTTTCCTGTCTCTGCCCTCAGGAACCACACATGCATCACCCGTCACACTCGTGTGCACACACCTATCCTGGATCACTCATACCAGGACACAAGACCCACACACATCTCTGCACATGGAGAGGCACTCTCTGATGCCTGATTCCATTAAACACTTGAATCCTAGCCGAAGCTGCCCTTCCTCCTAGGCTCCTCCAGGACTAGGCTAGCCAGGGTCCCTGACCCCCAGTTATTCTTTCCAGAGTCCCGCCTTTCCTTCCCTGAGGCTGAGGAGCAGGCGAGGGGTGAGGAAGGGCTGCTGAACAGGCCACTGGCCATATTCTGGACCCTGGCTCGAAGGGCTGGTCCTCCTGTACTGGGCAACTTTTTTTTTTTTTTTAATCCTTACTCCAATATACTTTTTCCATTGATTTTCAGAGAGAGTGGAAGGGAGGGAGGAGGAGGAGAGAGAAACATCGATGTGAGAGGGACACATTGATGGGCTGCTTCCTGCACGCCCGGACCAGGGCCAGGGATCAAGGTACATGCCCTTGACTGGGAATTGAATCCATGACCCTTTGGTCCATGGGCTGCCACTCTAACTACTGAGAAAAACCAGCTAGGGCCTGGACACCTTTTTGCTTTTAAATATATTTTTATTTATTTCAGAGAGGAAGGGAGAGGGAAAGATAGAAACATCAATGATGAGAGAGAATAATGTATTGGCTGCTTCCTATACGCCCCCCACTGCGGATCGAGCCTGCAACCTGAGCATGTGCCCTGACTGGGAATCGAACCGTGACCTCCTGGTTCACAGATCGATGCTCAACCATGAGCCACACTGGCCAGGCCTGGGCACCTTTCTAGAGCCGCTTTTCCCTATCACAATTTCAGCCCCTTCGTCCCCACTGCTTTCCTTCCTAGGGCTCCCTGACCTTTCCTCCCTCATCTCCAGTCATCCCCCCGACGGCCTGCGCCTGGAGGTCTCCTCTGTCTGGCCAGCTCCCGCCTGGATGACCCCTTAGCCCGAGGTGCAGGGTTGAACTCAAGGAAGGGCTAGGGGCTGGGAGGAGTGTCAGGAGGGGGAAGTGGCTGTTATCCGTGGAATGGACGCTGTAGGAGTGGGATAAGAGGAAGACGGGTCAGCAGCCTTCCTTCAGGTCCCGTCTCCTGGCTGACCGTGCTTTCTCTGGGAACCGGAGGGGCCGGGGTGTCCCTCCTGGAGCTGTCAGCCTGCAGCTCCAAGTCAGGGCCAATGAGGGAGCAGGAGGGGCAGAAGCTCTGCTAACCGGATCGTTCCCACAGGCACAGCCATCTCCCTCTTTCCTGCGTGCCCCAGAGGCAGCTACAGGAAGGAGAGGCTGGAAAGAAGGCAAAGGGTAGACGGTGGGCCAGAAAGGAGGATGAGTCTGGCAGCAGCAACAACAGACCCGAAAGAGCAGCGCACAGGTGAGCTGTGGTGCCGTTCCAGGCCCTGGAAGGTAGGGCACATGAGGCTCAGGGCGAGCAGCCTCCCTAGGCTCACCCCTCCCTCCAGGCCCTCGGGATCCTCGGGGTTCAGTCACCCCTGGCCACTGGCATGGGCTTGGCCCACTACTCTCCCCACCTCTCTCCCCAGGTGCCTGCAGGGCTCTGTCCTGGTGGCAGGGAGGAAAGTGAGGCAGAGGACCTGGGAGGAGAAGTTGTGCTAAAGGAGCATTGGGCTGGAGCCGAAGGTCTGGGTCCAAGTCTCACCCGTGCCGCTCACTGTGTGACCTCGGGCAAGGTTTCCTCTCCCGTAAAACGAGGATAATTTTTACCTCAGAGTTACCTCGAGAGCTGTACTCACTCAGTTAGAATGAAATGGGGGCGGCGGGGGGCAGCGGAGGGGAGCAGATGAGAAGCCCATCGCCACGCACCAGGGGCCCGCAGTGCTCGGCCCTGGGTCCTTCGGGCTACTCCCCTCCTCACCCCCGTCCTGGCTTCCCCACCTTAGCAAGCTGAGAAAATGACAGGCTCTGAAGCTGAGTGAGGACTAAAATGGGAGGAGGAAGAAAGACCGGGGGAGGGGGGAGAAAGCAGAAAAGAGGATGGCAAGATATGAGGGTCTAGCACCTCGCACAGCGTCTGGCACACAGCAGGCACGCAGTAAGGATTTCTGAAAGGACTTGGCGCTGAGAAGGAGGCTGGACCAATCTCCTGGGTGCCAGCAGGAACACGCTGGGCAGAGCCATCAGTAGCTCAGGGTTGCAGGAAGAGAGGGAGACTTGGGACAAATGAAACGGGCCACCCCCACGGGCTGGAGCCAGAGGCTGTGAGGCTGCTCACTCCTGTCCTTCACCCCAAGTCCTGCCACTTCTTACAGAGTCTCAGTCTCTGCAGGGGGCCCCGAGTCTCCTGGTACGAGTCCCCCAGAAAGTCCCCCACCGTCACCAGCTCCGTGGGGGGTGGCAGGTTCAGGATGGGCCTGGCCGGCCTCCTCCTCCTCTTGCTTCTCCGGCTCCGGGAGCTTCTGCAGCTCCGAGTACAGCACCCAGGCATCGTTGCGTGACACGTACTCCCACCCACTCTCCCGCACGTGAAAAAGGTCTACAGAACCCCCAGAATAGGCGTCACGGTGGGTGGCGTGGGCCACGGCGCGGCGAGCCAGGGCGTAGGCCTCCTGAGTGGTCATGTCGTAGCGGTAGCCGCGGTCTAGCACGCCGTAGGCATAGGGAGACCCCGACCCCACCGAGAAGATGTCCCCCTGCAGGCGGGTGCCATCACTGTAGACGTAGAAGAGGGCAGGGCCGGAGCGGTCCCAGCCACAGAGAGCAGTGGCCACACACAGATCCAGGCCCCGGTAGCGGGACATCATGGTTGACAAGAGTTTGGCGGCGCCGGCCACACTGGGCAGCTGGCCCTCCCGCAGGGCCCGCAGCCGCAGCTCCCGCTGTAGCACCCGGTACCACGTGCCGCAGTCAGCGGAGGTGCCGGACGTGGTGCCCAGGAGGTGCTGGTGAACGGGGATGACCTTGCGGGAGGCTGGACACGCCACGTAGTTGCTGCAGGAGGAACGGGTGTCAGCCGCAGCAATGACTCCGTGGCGGAAGCGGAAGGCCAGCGTGGTGGTGCCGTGGGCCAGCGGGGGGCCGTGGGTCTGCAGGAAGGTTTGAGGGTCACAGCCCCGGGGCACAGCCCAGCCGCCAGCCGGAGACAGGTGAGGGGTCAGTCCCTGCGCGTCCGGAGCCTGCCACTTGCACACCTCCTGCAGAGCCATCCCTGGAGCTGAGTGAGGGTTGGAAGGAGCCAGACGGGGCTTTGTGTGTGCGTCAGGCGGGGAAGGGACGCTACAGGAAAGCTGTGCTGCAGCCAGAACGGGCAAGGAAGGCATGTGATTTGTGGCTTCACTTCTCCCTCGTCCCAAATTAGGCTTGGGGACTGGCTGCGGGAGCAGCCCCCTCCTCAGAGGAGGAGCGCTGAGGCGAGACAGGACGAGGCCAGCGGAGTTTCCAGTGCTGGGAAGACGCTGCCCCTGACACACCTGAGCTTCACCCAAGGAGTCTCCTGTCCGTCACCCCCCAAGCACCTGGAGCGAGGTGGGGCTGGGGTAACTGCCAAGGGAAGGAGGTGCGAGCCAAAGGGACAGAGCTGGCTTCCTCTTGTTTTTCCTGTCCCTGCCCTGAAAGATCTCCCAGCCTCAGAGGATGAATAAAGACAAGTCAGTCCTCTGAAGTAGTCGGAATAGGGTGCTGCGGCCCCACCGAGACGGGGGTTCTGAATATGGGGTTTCGCGTCAGAGGTATGGGGCCCGAGAACCATGATGCTCTGTCAGCTCACATTTTCACCTCATGGTCAAGGTGGGGAAAGAGAAAAGGGCTGAGACAAGGACAAAAGAGAAAAGAGCAAAAGAGTCTGGGGGTGGGGGAGACTCAAATACCTTTTGGAAAAGTAAGGTACTGAGGGGCCAGGGGTTGGGGAGCTCTCTTTCTCCTCTGCTTTGGGGATGTATATGAACCTCCATCTGCCTACAAAGATGGCACCCTGGCAGTTGTCCAGCAGCATAGCTTCTCTGACTTGTGTTATAATTCTGAGTATGGAGCTGAAAAAAATCTAATGGTTCCCCTTCTGCCCAATAGTTCACAATGGCAAGAGATTGGCTTGTGGTTCTAAGGCAGGAGAAACAACTGACCTTGACCCCCTTATGCTGAGTCTAAGTCTTAGGCCAACCAGGGATGGTTGAGCAATGAAGTTGGTGGACCCTGACAGCTGGCCCTACAGAAAGACAAAGTAGGCTAGAGCAGAGTGACAAGCTACAACTACTTCTAGCACCACATCCTATATAATAAAGAGGTAATATGCAAATTAACCATCACTCCAACACACAAGATGGCTGCCCCCATGTGGACACAAGATGGCTGGCAGGGGAGGGCAGTTAGGGGTAACCAGGCTGGCAGGGGAGGGCAGTTAGGGCGACTGGGCCTGCAGGGGAGGGCAGTTTGGGAGCAACCAGGCCTGCAGGGGAGGACAGTTTGGGGGGACCAGGCCTGCAGGGGAGGGCAATTTGGGGGGACCAGGCCTGCAAGGGAGGGCAGTTGGGGGGGACCAGGCCTGCAGGAGAGGGCAGTTAGGGGCAATCAGACTGGCAGGGGAACAGTTAGGCATCAATCAGGCTGGCAGGGGAGTGGTTAGGGGGTGATCAGGCTGGCAGGCAGAAGCGGTTAGGGGCAATCAGGCAGGCAGGCAGGCAAGCAGTTGGGAGTTAGCAGTCCTGGATTGTGAGAGGGGTCCCAGGTTGGAGGGGGTGCAGGCTGGGCTGAGGGACACACACACCACCCCATACACAAATTTCATGCACCGGGCCTCTAGTGGAGTATATTTTACTAAACATTGCAGCTTAAACGGGTGCCGTGGGAATGGCTTTATTCAAAGAAACAGACCCATACACAAAGAAAAGGGCCTGGACCCTCCAGCCATCATGATGGTGGGGCTGTGGCATCAGTTACCTGGGGTCTCAGTACAAAGGCAAGGGTAAACATGTCATGGGAAGACTGGAGAAACCAGGAGGTCAGGCTAAGGTCCAACCAGCCCTTCTCCCTTCCTTTGTGTAGGACCACATGGAAATCTTACTACAGAGATAAGAATGTCTACTCTTTCTAAAGACTAAGTCTTAAAACTCTTTATATATGGATGGATGGTCACCTCCCTAGGTCAGGCCAATATCAAGTCAGATCTGGACAGTTGAATGGCCTTATAATTAGCCACCTTTCAATCTCCCATCTAATCTTATCCTCCACACTGATATATTTTCCTAAGTTATTACTCAAATCCTGTGTTTTTTCTACTAAGAAACCTTGAAGGGTACAAGATCAAATCCAAACACTTCTCCACCCTAGGCTGGCATTTAAGGCCCATTATGGTCCAATCCTAATCTATCCACCACAGCCTCTTTTCACACTATCTCCCACCTTCTCTTCATCTATTTGAATCCTATCCTTCAAAGTCTGGCTTAAGTACCACCTATTCTGAAAATTCTTCTCAGGTATGGATTGAGAGAGGAGAGCTTGTGGGTTTGAGGAGCAGTGGGACCCCATTAGGGGAATAAATCCAGACCTCCTTGGCAAAGCCTTCCTGGACCCCCAACCTCACCCCAGTCTATTCTGACCTCCTCTCCCACCTATGAACTTACAGAATTTATCATTTTCCTCCTCCCATTACCATATTGAGATAAAACTGACATATAACATTGTGTAAGTTTAAGGTGTACAATATGATGATTCAATACACACACACACATACACACACACACATTAGTGTCCCGGTGCATGGATTTGTGCACATTGAAAGGAAATTAATTAGAAGAAATATTTTAATATTGCTATTCACCCTTTCTCTATAATAGAAGTGTCAACCAAATTCACAATTGACAATGACAGATCAAAGCACATGCAGGCGATTGGCACGAGCAAGAGCTTTATATGTATAGTACATGTGCAAGTCATATATATATGTAGATAAATTTGCTTAATTAGACCTGTTTTCTGATTTAGCTAAACTTTTTCCAGCCCAGGGAAGCACCCCAACTTCTCTTTCAGGTAATTGTTAGCAACATAGCAATAAATATCTAAACGAAGCAGATTATTATTGTAGATCACACAGGGAGAACAAAGGGTAAAATATTTAACTGCAGCAGTGTTTGACTATATTCTGCACAGTGAGAAAACCTGAAGTCATTTTCAAGGTCCACCATTTCTTACTTCTTTTCAGTTGGGTCAAGTTTCTAAACTTTCTAAATCTCCATTTTCCAGCTAATGAAAAGAAACTAGGATTCTACTGAGTTTCCTATCTACCTACTCCAGGACATCTGTGAGGATCAAATGAGATGAGGCACGGGAAAACACTTCACAAACATTTGGTTAAAGTGTAAAATGTTTGCACCTGGCTATAAAGCAAGTCAGGTTCCTGCCCTGAAGAAATTCTAAGGAGGCTAGTCGCTAGGGAGAGGAAGCCGGGCATTGCTACGTGACGTCATTACCCAGCACTCACAGTGACTGTTTCCAGGCTGGGCTGGGCTGTGGGCCACATTTTGCACCATGGGATCTTGGAAGTGTTGGCTGTGATTTGGTGGGGTGTCACTCTGGGGAGGTGGCGGGGCCTCTGTCCCACTTGGGGGAAGCCCAAGTGTTGGTTTGTCAATGCCAGGTCCGTGGTGCCATTTATTTTTAAATGGCCAGTGCACGTCATGGCAGCTCCTGCATTGAGCATCTGCCCTCCAGTGGTCATAGCTACCGGTCGGATGGACACTTAGCCTTTTATATATATAAAGATTGCAAAATGTTAACCACAATAAGTTTAGTTTACACACACTTCACTGCACATTTTTGTTATTGTTGTTATGATAATATTTTAAGATCTACTCTCTTTGTAACTTTCAAGTATACAATATAGTGTCATTAGCTATAGTCATCATGCTGTATTTTAGATCCCCAGAACATATTCTTCTCATAACTGGAAGTTTGTACCCCTTGACCAATTTCTCCCCATTTCCCTAACCCTTGTCCCTGGCAACCACCACTTTATTCTGTTTCTATGCATTCAACTTTGTTAGATTTCACATATATGTAAGAGCATAGAGTTTTGTCTTTCTCTGACATTCCATTTATAATAATAAAAGCGTAATATGCTAATTAGACTGGACATCCTTCTGGATGACCTTCTGGACAAAGCTGGGGCTGCAAGGGAAGCTCGGGTCCCAGGTGCCAGAGGGAAGCTGGTGCCAGCAGCTGGGGGAAGGAAGGCCTACTCTTGCACGGATTTCGTGCATCGGGCCTCTAGTTTAGTATAATGCTCTCAAGGTTCATTCATGTTGTCATAATGGCAGTTTCCTTCTTTTTTATAGCTGGATCATATGTTGTATTTTTAATTTTTTTATACCTTCACACTGTTTTCCATAGTGGCTGTTTCTATTTACATTCCTACCATCAGCAGCTCTTTTAAAAATATATTTATTTTTATTAATTTCAGAAGGAAGGGAGAGAGAGATAGAAATATCAATGATGAGAGGGAATCATTGATTGGCTGCCTCCTGCACGCCCCACACTGGTGATTGAGCACGCAACCCAGGCATGTGTCCTGACCGGAAATTGAACCATGACCTCCTGGTTCATGGATTGACACTCAACCACTGAGCTACGCCAGCCAGGCCCAACAGCAGCTCTTATCATTTGTACTTCCCTTTTCTGGTCCCCATGAGTAGGGACTGTGGAACAGAAAACTAATATAAAGTAAATTGGGAATTGATCATGGAAGTCCTTGAATCCCATGCTGAAGAATTAAACTTCATAGTACATTTTTTTTATTTAAAAAAATATTTTTATTGATTTCAGAGAGAAAAGGAGAGAGCAAAAGAGATAGAAACATCAATGATGAGAGAGAATCACTGATTGGCTGCCTCCTACACACCCCACACTGGGGATCCAGCCCGCAATGCAGGCTTGCGCCCTGACCTGGAATCAAACTGCGACCTCCTGGTTCAACCACTGAGACACACCAGCCAGGCCATAGTACATTTTTAAGCAGGCAAAGTGATAAGATCAAGATGCTGTTTTATGAAAATCTATCTGGTGTTTTGCAGAATGAATTAGAGAGTACATTTTTGGGCCCAGAAAATCAGTTAGGAGAACATTTCAGTGATTGAAGAGTGAGGAGACAAGTCAAAGGAAGTATCAGCTACCATGAAAAGAAGGTGGGATACACTGTAGAGGAAGAATCATCAAGACTTGGCAACTTTCTGTATGTGGAGGAAAGGAAAGGGAGTTGTCAAAGCTGAGCCAGGACATCAAGCCTGTGGCTGGAAGAACATTATTGTCATGCTTTCAGGTACTCATTTGGCAAACATGTATTAAGCACACGGTGGGCACAGAGATGAATAGCAGAGAAATGCCTGTCTTTAAACGCTCACAGTCCAGTAGGAGATAGATGTAAACTTAAAAGTAGGTAAAATGTGAAAGTGCTTTAAAAGAGGTGCAAATGCTATTACTGGCAGAGTAAAAGAACCATTGAGAGAAGTCAGGAGGAGGACTAGTTGCAATGCAGAGGTGACTGCAAAATAATACCTGCTCAATGCCATCCAAGTGTGAGACGCGGGTAAGGACCTTCTGCTTCTTACATTCTGATGGTGGAGGTCGGGGCGGGTTGCCAAATTTCAGCTCTAAAAATACAACACACGCAGAATTTGCTGGGGAAGAGAAGGGGCTGAGCTGGGCATCAGAGGAAAAGTGGAATTTAGATATTGATGGGTGTTACTGCTGGAACCCAACAAGAAAGGCCAGACGCTGACTTCATAAAGCCATAAAGCTGGAGGCAACTTTCACACCTTTGCCCACTTCCTTGTTATGGTTCCCAAAAGGCTTGGAAACTGAAGGTGGGTGGAGAGGGAGAGACAGTTAACCACCACATTCCTGAATAAAGAGCTCGTCTAACAACCTTAAGTTAGGAGAACCTCTTGGTACACCTTTCTTCTTCTTCTTCTTCTTAGTATGGAGCCACAACTCTCTCCAGCCTCTGAGATTGTAAACGACTCCGTTATTCAGGAGACGAAACGAAAATCTAGTTTGTGGATTAACTAAGCCCATTGCTTTCCCTTCTTGATTCTTCCATCTGCCTTTAGGGCACTTCATTACTCATTAGCATTTCCACCAGAGGGTGGGAGTAAAGAGAATATGAAATCTTAAAAATTGGTTACTTAAATAAATTAAATAAATAAATAAATAAATAAATAAAAATTGGTTCCTGCTAGAGAACGTGGGTATGTGGTGCTTAACGCTATCAAACAAGAAGTATAGCGCTTTTATTTTGTTGCGCCTTTATCTCTCTTTTTATGTTTTCTCCTTTTTGTTGCGTTTTTTACCACAAACAAATGTGGTTTAACTAACTTCGTAGGGAAATGACCTCAGAGTAGATCATTATTTTATCCAGTAAAACAAAATGGCATTTTCCATTTCAGCGGCGTTACTTGGGTGCTGAAGCAGCGGAGACGTGAAGGGAGGCTTGGACCCCCGGCGGGGCGGGGACAGCCCACAGCGGAGGCGTCCGAACCCTTTTCCACCAGTCACGCCCTTCTCAAAGATGGCCGGCCTCGCGTCCCGCCCTCGACGTGGGCGTTTCCGATCGCTTCCGAGGAATTTGAGGTTAATCTAATCCAGTACCTCTTGCATGACAAGACCTAAAATGGCAGGCATATCCCTTTAGAATGTAAGGGGAGTGAAGCCACTTTTTTTTTTTTTCTTCTCCCCGCTCGGCGAAAATGGTCCCCTGCATCTGGCTCTGGTCTTTGGAGGCGTGGTTGCCAGGAGTTAAAATGGCTCCTCCCTGAGATTTAATAGGAAGTGAAGCTGTGACGGCGAGACGTTGCCCGGCCGGCGTCTACTAGGCGTCCTCGGAGGCGGTTCCTGTTGCCCTGACTAGACATGGCGCTGGCCAGTGTGTTGGAGAGCTCGGTCCCGGTGAACCGGCACGGGTTTTTCGGGCTCGGGGGTCGTGCAGATCTGTTGGACCTGGGTCCGGGTAGTCCCAGCGACGGGCTGAGCCTTGCCGCGCCCAGCTGGGGTGTCCCAGAGGAGCCGAGAATCGAAATACTTCATGGGACCACCACCCTGGCCTTCAAGGTGCGGACCCCGCCGCTGAGCCGGGCTGAGGCCCGCGCGTCCGCGCCCTTCCCGGACCCGAGCCCGCCGTGGCCGCGCCGCGAAGCCCAGGCGGAGGCTCGGGTCGCTCGTCCCGCCCCTGGGGGTTTCATTGCCCCGGGAGGCCTCGGGTCTCGCTCAGGCCGGGAGGGGGTGGGCTGGGGCCGGGGGCTGGGGGCTGGGGCCGGGGGCTGGGGCCGGGGGGCTGGGGCTGGGGGCTGGGGGCTGGAGCCGGGGGGCCGGGGGCTGGGGCCGGGGGGCTGGGGGCCGGGGGGCTGGGGCTGGGGCCGGGAGGCTGGGCCGGGGGGCTGGGGCTGGGGGCTGGAGCCGGGGGGCCGGGGGCTGGGGGCTGGGCCTGGGCCTGGGGGCTGGGGCCGGGGGGCCGGGGGGCTGGGGTCGTGGGGCTTGGGGCCTGAGGCCTGGGGGCTGGGGCTGGGGGCTGGGGCCGGGGGGCTGGGGGCCGGGGGGCTGGGGCTGCGGCCAGGGGCCGTCCCCGAGGCTGCGTAGGTTGATCCCTTGGCGACTTCGGGTTGCTTCTTCCCTGAAAAGGGGAGGCAGCCCCAGCAAGGAACTTTGGCAGAGGGAAGGCGGTTGTAACCATTCACCAAAGGTGTTGGAAACGGATCGGCCCCTCTGGGCGAGGACAGCGAAAACGCTGTGACAAGAGGGGACTCTGGAGAGGGAGCGCTGCAGTACTAGGGGCCAGGCTATTGGGATTCCTGGCCCAGCTTTGCAATAACTAGCTCTACGGTCTTGGACTAGTCATTCTCTCTCATGAAGCCTTTTTCCTCATCTATACAATGAGAGAAATACTGTTTATACCTATGTCACGGTACTGATGTGAAGCTCAAGTGACATTAATATGTGGAAAAGTATATTGCGGTGATTTTCAACTTTTTTTATCTCATGGCACACACAAACTGATCACTAAAATTCTGTGGCATACCAAAATATATGTTTTTTATATATCTGACCCCCCCAAAAAAATAGGTATAATTTTGATTCATTCACACCGGACGACTATTGCGTTGGCTGTTGTCATTTTTTGACAATCTAAGGGGAAAGATGTCAGTGCCCCTGACTAAATAGGTGTTGCATGTTTTAAAATTTCTTGCGGCACACCGGTTGAAAATTGCTGGTAAGTTGTGAAGTGTAAAATGACAGGAAGAGATGTGCTGGGTTTGCACGGATGCAAAAAGAAATGTCAGGGATGTGTTTTCGTGGTCTAACGTGGCCTGCTTCGTGTTCTCCTCTGATCTTAACAGTTCCAACATGGAGTCATTGTGGCCGCGGACTCCCGGGCCACAGCGGGTGCCTACATTGCCTCGCAGACAGTGAAGAAGGTGATAGAGATCAACCCCTACCTGCTGGGCACCATGGCTGGGGGTGCCGCCGATTGCAGCTTCTGGGAGCGGCTGTTGGCTCGGCAATGTCGAATCTATGAGCTTCGAAACAAGGAACGCATCTCAGTAGCAGCTGCCTCCAAACTGCTCGCCAACATGGTTTATCAGTATAAAGGCATGGGGCTGTCCATGGGCACCATGATCTGTGGCTGGGATAAGAGAGGCCCTGGTGAGTTAAGCTTCAACCTCATAATTCTTGGGCTGACACTACAGAGGGGAGGGACTGGATGAACAGATGAGTGAAAGAAAAGGCTTTGGGTCACTTCGGGGATCTGTCGATCGGTTTCTCAATCCTCTTTGTTAAAGGAAGGCACTGTGGTGTGGAAAAGGGCATGGCGTTAGACTAGCTGTGTCTTTGCCTACCCATGTGACCTTAGGCAGGTTGCTTATTTTCTCAGTATCTGTTTCATCATCTGTTACATGAAGTAATACACATAAAGCATGTAGTTTTTGGCACATAATATTTTTGCTTCTATTCTGTCTCCCATAAAGTAATAAGACCTACCAAGAGTATATTTGAGAATTGAAGTGCATAATAATAGACATAAAAAGTCTAGTCAGTGTGATCTAATAGAAATATAAGGTGAGCCACACCTGATTTTAAATTAACAATTTATTTAATCCAAAAATGCCTAAATTATCATATTTCCACAAGTGATTAGCCCCATTTCAAGTGCTAAATAGACATATGTGGCTAGGGTTACTGTATTGGACCCCAAATATATAGGAAGTAGCTGCTCAAAAGTTAGTCATTTCTCTTTCTTTTTTTCCTTTAGGACTCTTTGGCCTAGAAGGGGCCTTCATGTACATCTTCTTTCCTTGCTTAATATACTCACCCTAGGTCTTGTTCTGTCATCTCTGAAAAGAAATTCCTTGGCCTAGTTTCCTTTCCAGTACATAAAAACTTGGCCAGGAAGTTCAACCTTGTATCTGATGTCAACTTCTTTTCAGCCAATTTTTAAAAATTTATATTTTTATTGATTTCAGAGAGGAAGGGAGAGAGAGAGAGAAAGAGAAACATATCAGTGATGAGAAAGAATCATTGATCGGCTGCCTCCTGCATGCCACACACGGGATAGAGACCGCAACCCAGGCATGTGTCCTGATTTGGAATCGAACTGTGACCTCCTGGTTCATAAGTCGATGCTCAACCACTAAGCCACACCAGCCACGCTCAGCCAGTTTTGAATGTTTCTTTAGTCAAATTGGAATACAGGTAGTCACCTTCTGTGTAATTTTCCTCCTTAATGCTTAAAAATAGTTATTCTTGCCCTTGCTGGTTTGGCTCAGTGGATAGAGCCATCCGCCTGCGGACTGAAGGGTCCTGGGTTTGATTCCGGTCAAGCACATGCCCAGGTTGTGGGCTCAACCCCCACTGGGGGCAGTGTAGGAGGCAGCCAATCATGCACAGCCAATCAATGATTTTTCTCTCATCATTGATGTTTCAATCTCTCTCTCCTCTCTGAAATCAATAAAAATATATTTTTTAAAAATAGTTATTCTTTTCTCCTATTGTTTTTGCTTCATTCATTCACCTGCTTACTAACTGCCTAGTTTTCCTTTGCCCAACAACTATGGGATACCCACCACTTTTTCACTTGCTTTCAAGAATATCAATGGAGATGAATGAGGAGATTAAAAAGTGGATGTGGCCGAAACCGGTTTGGCTCAGTGGATAGAGCGTCGGCCTGCGGACTCAAGGGTCCCAGGTTCGATTCCGGTCAAGGGCATGTACCTTGGTTGCGGGCACATCCCCAGTAGGGGGTGTGCCAAGAGGCAGCTGATAGATGTTTCTCTCTCATCGATGTTTCTAACTCTCTATCCCTCTCTCTTCCTCTCTGTAAAAAATCAATAAAATATATTTAAAAAAAAAAAAGTGGATGTGAAAGAGAAGCTCAGATTGTTACTTTGGAAATTGAGACACTTTTCTCTTTGAAAGTTGTGCAAGAACAGTTCATACATTTTGCATAATCTAGGGAAGCACCTTGGAAATGCTGCTTTAAACCTTTAACTATTTGGTTTGTTACAACTGATGGAAATAGTGTAACAGTGTACAGAAGCTGACTAGCAAGAAAAATCTAGGAAGCTAGAGCATAACTTAAATTGTACCTTCTCAAAGCCCTCCTGACAGCCTGTCCCATTCAGGATAAGTCAACCCCTTGCTTCAAGAAGCAGACTGAGCCCAGCTAGCATGGCTCAGTGGTTAAGCATTGACCTATGAACCGGAAGGTGGAGGTTCAATTCCCAGTCCGGGCACATGCATGAGTTGCAGGCTCGATCCCCAGTGTGGGGATGTGCAGGAGGCAGCCAACCGAGGATTCTTTCTCATCATGTTTTTATCTATCTTTCCATCTCCCTTCCTCTCTGGAATCAATAAAAGTATATATGTATATATATTTAAAAAGAAGCAAGAATGAGAAAGGATCATAGATTACTTAATATAAGGCTGAAAGAGATGAATACCATTTTTTCTTTTTTTCTTTTTTGTTTTCCTCACCTGAGGATATTTTTCCATTGATTTTTAGAGAGTGGAAGGGAGAGGGAGAGACAGTAGGAAACATCAATGTGAGAGAGACACGTTGATTGGTTGCCTCCCACACACACCCGACCAAGGCCAGGGATTGAGCCTGCAAATTAGGTATATGCCCTTGACAGAATCGAACCTGGGACCCTTCAGTCTTCGGCTCGACGCTCTATCCACTGAGCCAAACCGGCTGTGGCTGAATACCATTTTTTAAATGGTGACGTTTTGAGGAGGAGATGATTACTTCTGATGGGAGGGATTGGGGAAGATTTCATGGACAGATTGCAATTTTCTAAGATGTGGAAATGAGAGGATGGAAACAATGAACAAAGGAAGGGAGAAGCATGAGGGCTGGGGGGAAGTATTAGGAAGTCCAATTTAATCGGAACTAAAGGAATGTGAAGAGGAGATCCATAAAGCCAGGAAGGTAAACTGGAACCAAATGGTGAGCCCGCTAAGCAAGGTAGAGGCAGTGGGACTGAGGAGGAGATAAATTGGGGTGGACATTAGAACCATCTGAACCTGAAAATCGATGAGAGCAGTGATTCTCAACCTGGCTTGCATTAGATCACCCAAAGAACTTAAAAAACAAGCCCTGTGCTTATCCCTCATCCCCAGACCAATTGGAAAAGAATACCTTGAGTAAGTCCTAGGCATTTTTTTAAAGTTTCCTTAGATTATTCTAGTGCATAGTAAGAGTTGAGAACCATTGAAATAGGAAAAAGATTAGTGAAACTATTACAGAACTTGAAAATACAACAGAAATTGTCTCTTGGTAGATAATGGAGAACATTGATAGTATTTGAGGACAAGATGTTTGAATCTGAACATGGTGACAAAAGCAGCTGGAATTGATAAAAAATTTTATTAAATCTTTGTCTTAAGTTTTTATCTATACAAGAGGTCAGCTAATTTTTTCATAAAGGGCCAAGTAATAAGTATTTTAGGTTTGCAGTCAATATGGTCTTTGTCTCAACTACTTAACTGTCCTTCTTTAGAGCAAAAGCAGTCATAGACAAGTGATTGTGGCTGTATTCCAATAAAACTTTATTTATAAAAACAGGCGGTTGGCCTGGCCAAACCCTGGTCTATACCAGCACTGCCCAGTAGAAATAAAATGTGAGCCATATATGTAATTTTAAACTTTATAGTAGCCACATTTAAAAAGTTAAAAATAAACAAATTTTCATAGAATATTTTATTTAACCCAATAGATCCAAAATATCATTGCATGACGTGGTTCTAGCTTCAAATGCTCAGTAGTCACATGTGGCTAGTGGCTACCACAGTGGGAAGTGATTTGGAACTCTGGGCTTTATTCTCTACTGTAGGATGTAGGTCTTGTGCCCCAGATAGTCTAAACTTTGAGGGCTAGGATTGTTTTAAATACTGTCTCTCACAGAAGTTCTGTGCTTGAAACCTAAGTCATTTGAATTATACTTGCTTTTTGATTATACAGAGAGGACAGAAGGTGGTTACTACAATGTGAGGTGAGATGGGTTGGTATGTTGTAAAATCCCGGAGTCTTAATATTTAATTTGATTCCTCCGGCCTTTTTTTTTAAAGCAATTTTATAGTAGTGCTTTTTTCTTGTATTTCTGCTGGTCTCCCTTGGGTTTCAAGAGTGATGGAGATCTGTTGCCTTGGAGGGTGAATTAGATGTCAAAAGGGGTGGTCATTTGTTTTCCTGCTAACCTCATCTCTCTTTCCAGGCCTCTACTACGTGGACAGTGAAGGAAACCGGATCTCGGGGGTCACCTTCTCTGTAGGTTCTGGCTCTGTGTATGCATATGGGGTCATGGATCGGGGTTACTCCTATGACCTAGAGGTGGAAGAGGCCTATGATCTGGCCCGTCGAGCCATCTACCAAGCCACCTATAGAGATGCCTACTCAGGAGGTTCGGTCAACCTCTACCATGTCCGTGAGGATGGCTGGATCCGAGTCTCCAGTGATAATGTAGCTGATTTACATGACAAGTACACTGGATCTACCCCCTGAAGGAGGGTGGATATAGCTACTTGTGTTTGGGGTGACTGTTGTTGGTAATATGGGTGCAACTCCCCATTCTATAGTGGAGGGGTCCCCAATTGTATTGATTGTTTTTTTAAGCTCTGGTGCATTGACCTCTGTTGTTACAGTTGTTAATGAGCTGTTGCGGAGGTGAAGATTGGTTTTCCTTTCTTGGATGTTAACATTACACTACTGGACCTCAGCCTGTGTTGTGTCTTTTTTCCAGCCTGTCCCTCCTCTAAGCACTTTACAGTCAAATAAGCCAGGACAGTGGGAGGGAAGTGACTGTAATTACCGGAAACAGTGGTGTGAAAACATTGTCTAGTGAATGCATTAATGTCCCCACTTAATAGCAAAGGAGAAGGAGAGAGGAGCAGGGAGGAGGGAGAGACTTCCCGATTCCGTTTGCAAAGATGAAAAGTTGATGAGGTAGAAAGATGCACAGGGCTGTACCAGGCAGAGCTGCAGAGGCTCTCACCCTGTGGTGGGGGAGGGTAGACTGGTGTTACATGCAAAGCAGAAAGGCGAAGAAGGTAAATCTTGAATTTTACACCAATTGAGAAGGGAAAGCTTAGACCCCAGGAAAAGAGAAGACAAAAAGGTGAATGCGAAAGCAGTAGTGACCATAAGCTTGGTAGCCCTACAGTGCGTATGTGTTGGGATAGAGGGATGATGGTGGCTTATATACTCCTGGGCAGGAAGCAGCACAGAACTGGCACTGGAACATGTGGGTGGGGAAGAAGCAGAGAGATGGCTGATTCATCACACCCAGCACTGAGAAGGGGTTCCCAGGCTAGTGGTGGCAGCAGATGGCAAGACCTTCTGTTAAAGAGAAGGCATAGACAGGAAAGGTGGAGGTTGACGGGAGAGGAAGGCATAAACAATACTGCTTTGTATTTAGCAAAAGTGAAGCAAGTGGTTGGTGACAATTGGGTGTCATGTTTTGGGAGGGGTCATTCATAGAAATAGAGGGGTAAAGCCTCCTCCCCGTGCTGTGGCTCCCTCTCCTTCCTGCACCTTCCCTTCCCCTCAGCCTATGCAGTCGACTTATTGATTAATGAGGGCTGTCCGCCAGGAACTGATCGAGGCTTGTTAATTCCATTTGTCAAATGCATGGAAATTGGGAATTAGTGAGATTGGAGAAGGGAGTTTGGAAAACAAATTACTCTGGTGCCTAAGGAGATTCATTTTGCTGAAAAGGGCCTCAGGATTCCCTGGAGTCGGGGAGCTGCCAGCATGGACCTGGACCTGCTCTGCGGGCAAAGCAGGGAGGAGCCATTGGCCAATGGTGAACTGTGTGAGAGGCAGAGGTACAGTCATCCTCTCACTTAGGACACTGTTTTTGCAGATCTTTTTATTTTTTAAATATGTTTTTATTGGGTTTAGAGAGAGGAAGGGAGAGGGAGAAAGAGAAACATTTGTGAGAGAATTATCATCGATCAGCTGCCATCTATACACCTCCCACCTGGGATCAACCCTGAAACCAGGCATGTGCCTGACCGAAAATTGAACAGGTGACCTCTTAGTACATGGGTCAATGCTCAACCACTGAGCCACACTGGCTGGGATGCAGATCTTTTAAAAAATTAGAACCCAAAAAAAAAAAAAAATTAGAACCTTTCTTTAAAAAAATTCTTATGAGAAATCCCAACATCTGAAAGAAATTAAATCAGGTTGAAATAGAACTGAGGGGTCCAGAGCCTCAACCATTGAACTTCCCCGCCCCTGGAGCTACAATACTCCCTTTCCACCTCCCCCCGCCATACATACACATACTCCCTGGCACTTCTTTTTTTTTTTTTTTAATATATTTTATTGATTTTTTACAGAGAGGAAGGGAGAGGGATAGAGAGTTAGAAACATTGATGAGAGAGAAACATCAATCAGCTGCCTCCTGCACTCTCCCCACTGGGGATGTGCCTGCAACCAATGTACATGCCCCTGACCAGAACTGAACCCAGGACCCCTCAGTCCACAGGCCGACGCTCTATCCACTGAGCCAAACCGGTTTCGGCTCCCTGGCACTTCTTAAAGCCCCAAGGAACACAAATATTTTTTTTAATACTTAGCCAAGGATAAGTTTTTCATTGATTCCAGAGAGAGAAACATCGATTGGTTGCCTTACACATGTGCCCCGGGGTATCAAACCCACAACCTGGTTATGTGCCCTGCCCAGGAATCGAACCTGCAACCCTTCAGTGCACGGGACTATGCTATAACCAGTGGGTTACACCAACCAGGGCCCAAGGAGCACAGTCTGAAAATACCTGCCCTGGAAATAATCTTAAGGGTGGAAAGAAAATTGAAGATTGTAATTCTTTATGACCCCAGAGAGCATAAAACTCCCTAGGCCAGTGGTCGGCAAACTCATTAGTCAACAGAGCCAAGTATCAACAGTACAACGATTGAAATTTCTTTTGAGAGCCAAATTTTTTAAACTTCTTCTAACGCCACTTCTTTAAAATAGACTCGCCCAGGCCGTGGTATTTTGTGGAAGAGCCACACTCAAGGGGCCAAAGAGCCGCAGTTTGCCGACCATGGCCCTAGGCTCTTAGCCCATGATTGAAAAATCAGTCTTTGGAAAGATGGTCTTAAAGCAATGTTGCCCTTGCCCTGTTTCTGTCTCTCCCTTGGCTTTGGCAGTGGTTTGGGTGTTTAATCTAAACACCTTCACTAGCTGAGTCTTATGTTCAGGCAAGAAAAAGCATAAGCAACAGTCCCATGTTCTGTTCTGCCATACCCCTGCTTCTGTCCTCTCCTGGATCTTCGATAAAAGGAAAACTCACTCAATGAAGAGATCAGTTTGTGGTAGGTTTTTTGGAAAGAGAGTAGAGAAGAGGTAGAGGAAAACTGCAAGACTCTAGGCCAATCCTATCCCCCGTGTGCAGTGTGGTTTCTTGTTGCTGGAAACTGGTGGGAAGTTGGCTTTGCAGCAATGTATGTCTCCGCTTGTGTGGGATGATGGATGCCACATAGGGTTGGAGAGATGCTGTTGAGTGGAGTGTACCAGTTCAGGGACTCCCATCAGATTCAATTTCCCAATGCAATCCTCTTGACAAAGGATGATGGAAAAGAAATTGCCTTAAATAGCTGGAAGATTAATTTCTCTCGGCAGTTCCCAGGCATCCAAGGGACAGGGCTCTTTAAGTGATGTCTGACAATATCTCCTCTTTCCACAGATAGCACAGTAACACCAAAATCTAATTCTTTCTACTGATGGGACTAATCTAAATAGGGAGCAAACACTCCTAGAGGCCCCGTGCTTTCTCTTGCTAGCAGGGAATGCTGTGGGGTTGAAGCATCTCCACACCAGGGAAGGGGGGCTGTGGGGAGCAGCAGTGCACTGTGGGGTGAGTAGAATGCTCATGAGGGAAGGTGACAGGTAGGTGGGGAGTGGGGAGGAAGGGCACAGTGAAAGCAAATCAGGGACTGAAGCATAATAGTCGCTGATTGTTCCCTCTTTAGGCAAAACCAGAAGGTCAACGTCTCTTGATATCTTCCTCAGCTAGCAAATGAGAAAACTGTCAAAGCTTTGTGGGGAGTGGAAGGTTATATCCTTCAAGGGGGAATAAAACAACAGATTTATTCTGGTCCACGGATTCTATGTGGTCTGTCTGTCAGGAAGGAGGTGGAATGAAAAGGGAGGAAGGTGAAAAAAGGTGGAGAGAAACGGGGGAGCGTGTCCCTTGTCTCCTAAGTAAAGAGGGTGATTGGGTCAATGAAGAATTTACATGAGTCATGAGCCTATCTCATTTGGTGAATACAGTTAGGTTTTTTATTTTCTGTTATTTTTGTTTGTTTGCCAGGGCTACAGCAGAAAATGAGTTATCTTGAAACTGACCAACAGCAGTGACCTCAAGACATGACCAAGTGCTTTATGGTTTAAAATATACATAAATTGCAACCAAGCATCTCTGCTGGTTTGTTTGTTTTTTAATTCTAGTTTCCCTTTAGGAAGCCAGAATCATATTGGGAAAGTTTTAATTATAGTGAGCAAGAGGAGAGCAAACACAGCAATGGGAACTGCCCTGATCAGCAGCTGCTGCCACCTCCCGCCTGACCCAGGCCACCCCCTCGGTCCCGCTCCCACGCTCCCACGTGGCAGCTGACTGCCTGCATTCCTGCAGTGCTCCCCAGGCTGGGCCTCAGAGCCAAGTTCTTGCTTCCAGGGGCTATGCCCCACTGAAGCATTTAAATAAAAAACATTTCTAAAATGTCCCATTCACAGCTGTTAGTGGGTCAGGCAGAAGAAATTCTACCCATATCAGCTTCTTGGGTTTATTTAACCCAGCTCATTTCTCCCTGAAGCTTTTTCTGAGTTAGGTGCCAAGCCTCACTGATCTTAACACTTTATAGTCCATATTTAGCTGTCATCAGCCATGAATATCTGACTAGGTTATTTGATAGGACATCAGACATCGTGAATTCAATCTTTTCTGATGCCTCCCCCTACTCACCCCTACCATCCTCTCAGGCTGCCTCTTCTTTCTAATCTCCCTTTGTTTGATTTCTTTATAAAAAAAATTCTCCCACTTTATAAAAATCCCCTTTTCTTTCCTCCGTAGAATTTAAATAAAAACCAGTCAATCAATAAACCAAGTGCTGCTTATACACTTTAATGTAACAAGAAAAGGTTATCACTAGCTGCTGGGAACCCAAAAAAGCTGGTGTTACAGAGGGAAACACAGATAGACTTCGAGAAAGTGAGAGAACAAGAGACAAATGAGAGACAAACAGAAGAGCGACTCATGGACAGCAAAAATAAGATTGAGCAAAGTGGAGAGGGAGACTTGGACATGGCAGAGAAGATGGATGGAGACACTGATGGGCAGAGGTGGACTGTGAAGGGGGGTCAGGGAGTGAGAAAGGAGACTCAGAAGGACAGTGATAGAGAGAGTGGGCAGAGGAATAGGGAGGAAGGAGCGGCTGGAAGCTAATGCACAATGAAACATGTGCCCCTGGAGACAGATAATTTCTCTGGCTGTACATAATGGGCACGAGCCTCTGTGTGTTGCCCCTGGACTGTCACAGTCACTTAGATTCCGCAAGAATCTCTCCGTGTCTACACTGCTTGTGCAAGGTTGGAGAGATTTGAGCTCTCTCAGAATAACCTCAATCCAGCCAGGCCAAAACCAGATAAGTAGAAACCTCCCTCAGAAGAGGAGCAGGCTAACTGAGTCAGGATCACAGATTCGTACCTTTTAACATTTCATTTTTAAATTTGTGAAGAGATCCTCACCCACATACTCCCTGGCTATGCATCTCACACATCGCTAACACATACCCGTTTTTCTATACATGCTCAGGGCCAAGGCTGTTCAAATAAAGAGAGGGGGACCACAAACTCCCAGAAAGACAAGAATAGCAGGTGCTTTGAGTAAGAAAGAAATAAGTAGGTCCAAGTAGGAATGTGGGTACACTACAAGGGACCAAAGTCAAGGGGATATTTTTGCAACTATTGCAGCTCTTCTCGCAGCCTAGCCTCAACACCATCACCATCCCAGGACATCGTACATTCTAAGCTTCCCCATGCACACAGAGCAGCACATAGGCCATTGTGTATTACTATAGCAACTCATCTCAAGTGCTGACATACAGTATTGTCTGATTAGAGGGAATCCACTAAGCACCAGGGTTCTATGGAAGGTTCATAATCACCCTATGTCTCTTGGCTGCACTCACAGCTTAATCTTTTTAAAAATTTATCTTTATTGTTGAAAATATTACAGATATCACCCCCTGTTTCCGCCCCCCTTGACTCCCTTCACCCTGCACCTTCCAAGCCTTCACCACACTATTGTTTGTGTCCATGGGTATGCATATCTACACTAATAAAAGAGAAAGATGCAAATTGTCCATACCTTTGTGACGTCCACCAGCCAATCAGGAGTGAGTATGCAAATTAACCCAACAACGCTGGTGGGTTAATTTGCATACACAGTCGCAGAGCCACCAGGGCAGGACATTGTGTCATCACCATGGTGACAACGCAGGCTTTCCGCACTGCCCCAGCCGCTCTGGGCCTCTGGGCAGCGTGGGAAGGCGGAAAGGCGGCTCTGGGCCAGAGCAAAGGCGGTGCCGGCAGCCAGGGGAAGGAAGGCCTATTCTTGCACGAATCTTCATGCATCGGGCCTCTAGTCCTATATAATAAAACCCTAATATGCAAATCAACCAAACGGTGGAACGACTGGTCGCTATGACTCACACTGACCACCAGGGGGCAGATGCTCAATGCAGGAGCTGCCCCCTGGTGGTCAGTGCACTCCCACAGGGAGCAATACTCAGCCAGAAGCTGGGCTTACGGCTGCCGAGCGCAGCAGCAGTGGCGGGAGCCTCTCCCACCTCTGTAGCAGTGCTAAGGACCCCTCGGGGGATGTCCAACTGCCGGCTTAGGCCCGCTCCTCGCAAGAGGGCTCAGGCCAGGCTGAGGGACTCCCTCCCCCGCCAGTGCACGAATGTCGTGCACTGGGCCTCTAGTATGCATATAAATTCCGGTGAATCTCTCCCCACCCACCCACCCCCACCCCTGCCTTCCCTCTGAAATTCATCAGTCTGTTCCATGATTCTATGTATCTGGATCTATTTTGTTCATGAGCAGATGAGTGGATAAAAAAGCTGTGGTACATTTACACAATGGAATACTCGAGCTTAATCTTTAGAAAAGAGAGTAATAGAGCATTTTAAACTAGAACAACAGATTAAGCATAGTCCCATATCTCTAAGTACCTCCCTAAGAGAAACAATATGCATAAAGATGGGTCAGCCTTAAGTCAACAGAGCCCAAGTGTTGTCCTTGACTAGGGTAACAGTGTTCCACATCTCATTTGAACAGCCTTAAGCATGTATATTTAAAGAGCATCAATGTAGGGTCTCTGGTTGTTTCATGATATGTCTGTCTTATTTTCAGTTAAACACTTACTATATTGTACTTTGTTCCCCAATGTCTGGCATGGTCCAGGCTACTCAGTAGAAATAATATAATAGATGTACTTTAAAGAACAAATGAATGAATGAATGATTTCACTATGGTGTCCTTATGCCAGTGATTCTTACTTACCTTTCTCAGTATTGTGACTCCGTATTATTTTGGGGGGATGGGGAACACTCTGGGGTGCTAGGGTGGTGACCCCAGAGAGGGCAGGGGTGACCCCTCTTCCTCCCATACCTTGCCCCGCGCATTTCTTCTATTTGATTGTTTCTGAGTTGTATCTTTATTTTTTATTTTTGTTAATCCTCACCCGAGGATATTTTTCCATTGATTTTTAGGGAGAGTGGGAGAGAGAAGGAAAGACAGAGAGAAACATTGATGTGAGTGAGACACATTGATAGGTTGCCTCTTGCATGAGCCCTGACCAGGTCCCAGACAAGGGAGGAGCCTGCAACCAAGGTACATGCCCTTGACCAGAATCAAACCCAGGACCCTTCAGTCTGCTCTATCCACTGAGCCAAACTGGCCAAGGCTGACTCCATATTACCGTTGAAGTTCAAGATGCCATTTGCTGTTCTTAAACATACCATAAAACAGATTAATTTTTAAAATTAAGACAAATTAAAATTACTTGCTTTAATGAAGTAATTTTTTTAATGTTATGCCACCCCTCCTTATAAGTGAAGACAATTATGTATCATAGAAAGTGGTTTTAAGAAGTCCTACCCATTCCTGGTATCTTTCTCTTCAAATGGCAGGATTAGTCTCATACAAAATATGGTCAGCCCCTGAAAAACTGACTCTAGGTGTAGCTCTGTAGGTTATCTCCCTTAGCATATTTTGTTTGGTTTGTCTTAGATCCTTGGACAGAGGCTTAGCCACTACCCAAGTCTGGCCCCTGGAAATGCTTTGATATCCTAGGTGGTGTTTATTAACATGCACTTGGGAATTTTCTGAAGCATTATAATGGAGTCCTAAAATCAATTAAGGAAACCCAGAGTCCACGAGACCATTT
Organism: Eptesicus fuscus; assembly: GCF_027574615.1. Taxonomy (NCBI): domain Eukaryota; kingdom Metazoa; phylum Chordata; class Mammalia; order Chiroptera; family Vespertilionidae; genus Eptesicus; species Eptesicus fuscus. The sequence continues at coordinate 77,169,697 of NC_072477.1, read as the reverse complement.
CCTTGTCTCAAAAATGGGCTGAATCTAAATAGCTAAAGCAAAACATGTTATTTGTTTATATTTTAATTTTGAAATGTTTCAAACTTCAGAAAAGTTTAAAAATAGTATAGCAAATACCCATATACTCTTCATATAGGTTCACTAACATGTCATTTTGCTACATTTGCTTTATCTCTCTATATATCCATTTATTTATTAACTAGTGACCCAGTGCACAGATTCGTGCACATTGAAATTCATTAGAAGGTGGCCGGTAGGGTGGGACTGGGTGAGATGGATGGACACGCCCTGGAGCCAACCTCCCACGGTCCCTCTCCAGTGTCTGCAGGGTCCCCCTGGCAGGTGTGGTCCCTCAGCCTGGCCTGCGGGGATTGGGCCGAAACCAGCTCTCCCACATCCCCCGAGGGGTCCTGGAGTACAAGAGGGCACTCTGCAAAGTTGCTGTCATACAGGGTGAGTACAGTAAACCAGATTCTGGGCTGACAGTGCCCCAGCAACAACATAACCCACGGCTGAAGGTGGAATCATGTGGCCCTGTGAGGAATCGGGCTCCCTCCTCTCTGGTTTTTGGGTGCGTCACCCAAGAACCACTGCTGCCAAATCACTGCAGCTCGGCAGCTCCTGCATTGAGTGTCTTCCCCCTGGTGGTCAGTGCACATCATAGCAACAGGTCAACCGGTCGGACACTTAGCACATTAGCCTTTTATATATAGATATTTATTTTTACTAGATGGCCGGTGCACATATTCATGCACATTGAAAGTAAATTAATTAAAAGGTGGCCGGCGGGGCAGGACTGGGCAGGAAGGGCTGGACATGCCCTGGAGCCAACCTTGCATGGTCCCTCCCTGGCCAGCCGCACCTGGGGCAGCACCAGGGCTCAAAAGGCATCTACAGAATAAGCGGGCCTGGACTGCGGGGAATTGGGCCGAAACCGGCAGTCCAACATCCCCCAAGGGGTCCCGGAGTGCAAGAGGGCACTCTGCAAAGTTGCTGTCGTCGGTAGCTCCTGTGTGGAACGTCTGCCCTCTGGTGGTCAGTGTGCATCATAGCTACCGGCTGGCAGGTTGGCCAGTTGCTTAGCCTTTTATATACTATATAGATATTTATTTTTACTGAATCTTTTGGAAATAAGTTAGAGATCATGACATTTTACCTCTTAATGTGTCTCCTAAAAACTAAGATATTCTCTTTCAAAACCACAATACCATTATTACACCAAGAACTTTTATATAAATATAATTATACTAGAGGCCCAGTGCATGAAATTCGTGCATGGAGAGGGGTTGTCCCTCAGCCCAGCCTGTACCCTATCCAATCTGGGACCCCTGGAGGGATGTCCGACTGCCCGTTTAGGCCCGATCCCACCAGGATCGGGCCTAAACGGGCAGTCGGACATCCCTCTCACAATCCAGGACTGCTGGTTCCCAACTGCTTGCCTGCCTGCCTTCCTGATTGCCCCTAACCTGCTTCTGCCTGCCAGCCTGATCACCCCTAACCACTCCGCTGCCAGCCTGTTTGCCCCCAACTTCCCTCCTCTGCCGGCCTGGTCACCCCTAACTGCCCTCTCATGCAGGGTTGATCACCTCCAACTGCCCTCCCTTGCCTCCCAACTGCCCTCTCCTGCTGGCCATCTTGTGGTGGCCATCTTGTGTCCACATGGGGGCAGGATCTTTGACCACATGGGGGCAGCTATATTGTGTGTTGCAGTGATGATCAATCTACATATTACTCTTTTATTAGATAGGATAGAGGCCTGGTACAGGGGTAGGGGCTAGCTGGTTTGCCCTGAAGGGTGTCCCTGATCAGGGTGGGGTTCCCTTGGGGCATGGGGCGGCCTGAGCAAGGGGCCTGTGGTGGTTTGCAGGCCAGCCACACCCCCTGGCAACCCAAGCAGAGGCTCTGGTATCTGGAATTTATTTTCCTTCTACAATTTAAACTTTGTAGCCTGGAGTGGAGCCAAGCCTGGGGCTCCCTCCGGGGCTGGCAGCCATTTCTGTTGGGGTTATCATTGAAACTTTGTAGCCTTAAGCGGAGGCCTGGGCCCGGCCAAGGTGTGCAGAAAGCTTTGCTTCCCCTGTTGCCGGGAACAACCCTGGCCTGCTCTCTCAAGCTCCATTCTGCCGCCATTTCTGTTTGAATTTGTTTACCTTCTATAATTGAAACTTTGTAGCTTGAGTGGAGGCTTAGGCCTGGCAAGGGCAGGCGGAAAGCTTGGCTTCCTTTGTTACCTAGGAAATCTTGCTCTCTGTGGCTGTAGCCATCTTGGTTGGGCTAATTTGCATACTCGCTCTGATTGGATGGTGGGTGTGGCTTGTGGGTGTGTAGGATGTATGGTCAATTTGCATATTTGTCTATTATTAGGTAGGATTATCTAATATCCAGTCCATATTCAAATTCCCAACTGCCCCAATAATATCCAGTACAGCTTTTTTTTTTTCCTGATCCAGATTTCAATCAAGACTCGTACATCACATTTAATTGCCATGTCTTTTTAGTTTCCTTTAATTTAGAACTGGCCCTCATATTTGTGTGTGTCTTTTATGACATTTATGCTTTGTAGAGTTCAGGCCATCATTCATCTTGTGCAATCTGGATTTTTCTGATTCTTTCTTCATGATGAGATTCAGGTGAGATTTTTAGCAAGAATATTACCTAGGTGAGTCCGGCCGGCCAGCGTGGCTCAGAGGTTCAGCCTCGACCTATGAGCCAAGAGGTCACGGTTTGATTCCAGGTCGGCAGGGCACATGCCCAGGTTGCGGGCTTGATCCCCAGTGCTGGGTGTGCAGGAGGCAGCCGATTAATGATTCTCTATCATCATTGATGTAGCTATCTCTCTCCCCCTCTCCCTTCCTCTCTAAAATCAATAAAAATATATTTTAAAATAAATAAATAAAATTTAAAAAGAATATTACCTAGGTGATATTCAACCTTTTAAATGCACCACATCAGGATGCACGTAGTGTCAGTTCATTACATTATTGGTGATGCAAAGTTTGCCTGCTAGGTTTCTCTATTGTAAAGGTATGCTTGCCCTTTGTAATTAATTAGTAAACTAATAATAAGTCGATTATTTGAGATCATATGAGTATCCTGTTCTCCCACAATTTTTCACCCATTGGTTTTAGCATCTATATTGATGCTCCTTTCTGAATCAACTTTTACATTAGTGGTTGTCAAATGTTGGTTTTTCAAATTCTGTCATTTCATCTACATCTATTGGCTGGCAATTTATCTTTCTTCTTTTCCTCTTCTTTTTTGTCTTCCTCCTCCTCCAACTTTTTTTGCATTTATCTCTTTAATTTTTTTTAATATATATTTTATTGATTTTTCACAGAGAGGAAGAGAGAGGGACAGAGAGCCAGAAACATCGATGAGAGAGAAACATTGATCAGCTGCCTCTTGCACACCCCCCACTGGGGATGTGCCCGCAACCAAGGTACATGCCCTTGACCGGAATCGAACCTGGGACCCTTGAGTCCGCAGGCTGACGCTCTATCCACTGAGCCAAACCGGTTTCAGCTCTTTAATTTTTTAAATTTTATTGCATTTTAATGTTTTTGTATTCATTGTATTTTACTGGTTTTTAAAGAAAAACTTCCCAGCTGTTAATATAATTTCTTTTGCACTTAATAATCAGCCAAATTTGGAACTTTTTTTCTTTAAAATCTAATCTGCCCTCATTCCAGCTACAACATGAATGCCTTCTTTACTCTTCTTTAAGCATTCTTCTGGGCTGCCTGCTGTCTTCCTTCTCTTTTCCTTTGTATTATCTTCCATCTTTCTGTAACCTTTCTTTTTAAAATTTCTTTGGGTTTTAAATATTTATTTAATTTTTCAATTATAGTTTACATTCAATATTATTTTGTGTTGGTTTCAGGTATACAACATGTAACCTTTTTCAACTCTATCTCAGCTTTCTCAGACTCTTCTCCTTGTCTCTGAGAACATATTCCCAACTGGCTCTGGGCTCTGGGATTTCCCTCTACTACTGTTCTAAAGTGCTCACTGATGTGTTAATGAATGATTGTCCAAAACAACTTCCTGGCCTCACTCCAGGGGAAGTTAGATTTCACTCTGTGGAGGTCCCTTGGATATCACTGAACAGAAACAGCTTAAAATAAAGAGATCTGCTTTATTCAAAGCCAAATAAGCAGCTTTTCCTAATCAAGTCACCTGTAAAACTTAATATTTGAAACTCAAATGTTTTAGAGTTCAAAATTGTAACTTTTTAGGTGATTAAGGCGCATCTTCTCCCTATTCTCATTACCTAATAGCACAAAAATGCTTTACTCAAACTTTCTATCAAAGTTCCCCAGTGATCATTAGGGAAATAAAAGAAACTTTAAAAGAAATGGCTTTTCCAACTTAACTCTGACCTTTGTAGAAATGGACTCATAATTAAAAATATATTGCAGGAGATGTATGGGAGTTATGAACATTCTATTGATCATCAGGAGAAAGATAGCTTGACTTTCATGGACTCAGAACAAGAGAGCAAAAGAAGGTAAGACAGCAAGACAGAGCAGATTTCAATTTAGGCAGAGACTATTCTGGAGTCAGTGGACCTAGATTCAAGTTCTGACTCCACCATTTAATGAGTTTGATTATTTTAAGGTAAGTCACCTTTCCTCTCTGAGTTTCAGTTTTCTCATCAATAAAAGAGACAGTATAATAATACTTATCTCATAGAATTGACTAAATATAGTGCCTGACATCAAATAAACCCTCAATAAATGTTGATTATAATAATTGTTGTTAACAATTCTGTTTTTCCTTTATCCCCTAAAATTTATGAAAATAATCACTTGTACACTTGAGAACATGAGCTGTCCTAGTATATTACTATCAAAAGTTACTATGTTCCTAGTGATTTCCTGTTTATATTAAAAAAAATTAATGGAGCTCTGGCCTGTATTGCTCAGTGGTTAGTATTGGTCCACACACTGAAAGGTTGTGGGTTCAATTCCCGGTCAAGGGCATCTGGGTTGTAGGTTTGATCCCCGGCCCCAATTGGGGCTGTGTGGGAGGCAACCAATCAATGTGTTTCCCTCATCGATGTTTCTCTCTCTCTCTCTCTCTCTCTCTCTCTCTTCTCTCTCTTTCTCTCTCTCCCCCGCCCCCTCCCTCATTCCCTTCCACTCACTCTAAAAATCAATGGGAAAAATATCCTTGGGTAAGGATTAACAATAACAAAAAAATTAATGGGAGTCATGGGAAGGGAAACACAGATTCTATAACCCTTAAGAATATAAATACTAACCCTAGCCGGTTTGGCTCACTGGATAGAGCATTGGCCTGCTGACTGAAGGGCCTCGGGTTCAATTCTGGTCAAGGGTACATGCCCAGTTTGCAGGCTCAATTCCCAGTAGGAGGTGTGCAGAAGGCAGCCAATCAATGATTCTCTCTCATTCTTGATGTTTCTTATCTCTCTCCCTTCCTCTCTGAAATCAATTTAAAAAATAAAAATAAAAAAAGAAACTTTAAAAAAAAAAAAAAGGATATAAATACTGCCACCTCATTTTTCATGTAACAGGGAAATCTGTTGCCTGGGTTGCCTAAGATATAAGTTAGTGTGCTGCTAGAGTAAAAATAACACTAAAGGTCTTTCTGCTGAGAACCAGATCCTATCAGAACATTCTAGACTTTGAGAACCAACGAGTGTATGGAGGAGGACTGACTAACCACCAGTGCTGAAATGTGGGGGCTGGAAAAGTCAGCTGGCTTGGGGTTTCAAGTCTGCCACCTGTTAGCTATGAGAACTTGTAGTAAACTCTGATTCTGTCTCTTGTAAATGGAGATGCCAATAATCCGCCTGTTTAACACTGATACAGTCAGATCATCTAATTTCATATATTTTATTTATCATATTCAATTTTGCCCAATTATCCTGGTAAAGTCCATTATAGGTGTTTTTTCTGACCCAGATTCCATCAAGAATCCTATTTTGGATTTAGTAATGTCTCTTTATTGTCCTTTAATTTGGAACAGTCACCTTGGTGTGTGATTTCCTTACATTGATATTTTGGAAGTATTCAGGCCATCTATCTCGTGGAGTGTTGTGAGGATGAAATCAGGTAACAATATTTTTAAGAGCTGTGCTCTTGAGCCAGTGAGGAATAGTGGTTAAGAACTTGGGCTATGGAGATGGATTTTTCTGAGTTCAAATCCCAGGTCTCTCTTATTAACTGTATAACTTTAGTAAAATTATGACTCTCTGTTCTTTCATCTCATCTATAAAATGAGGGTAACAATACCTACTCACTACTGTGGAGATTAAATAAGTAAATATATGTAAAGTGTTCACAACAGTCCCTGCGCAGTAAGTATTTATCAACTGTTAGTTGCTATAGAAGGTAAATTCTTGTCATGGGATCTGAATTTCCAAATTCATGTCTTCGCCAGGAAAAAAAAAAATCACTCACTTAATTATAAATTACTAAAAAAAAAAATTATAAATTACTTTTTCCCCCCAGTGTTTACTAAATGTCTATTATGCCAGCTGGTGCAGTAAGAATGAAAAAATAAAAAGATTCTGAATGGAAAACGAAGTTTAAAAGATATGATCCCTGATTTCCAGCCGCTCACTAGTGTGAAATTACTGAAGTATGTAAAACAATGAAGTGCAGCTTCCCTGAGTAAGCTTGAAGTTCACGCGGAGAGGAGGACAGAGAAGGAAGCGGTCCGTGTTGACTGAAACAGGTGAAGAATGGATACAAACTGGTCAGAGAAGAGGCAGCCATTATTCCAGGCGCAGGAGACCACCTGGGCAAAGGAATAAAAATCAGGGGTGAAAGGTGAGAGCCGTGGGAACTCAGAACAAGCAGGGCATGGGATCAGAATATGGGGGCGCGAGCGCAGGCCCAGCCCTGGCCGGGCGGTGGGGGCACTGCCCGGGGCACCAAAAGGCGGTGGGTCCACGTCCCAGGCAGGGCACACACCCAGGTCGTAGGTTTGATCCCCGGTCTGGGCGCACACGGGAGGCAGCACATTCTCTCTCCTCTCTCCTCTCTCTCCCCTCAAATCCTTAAACCACGTCCCCGCCCGCGGGGCGCTCAGGGGGGTGGCCTCCACCCGGGAGCCAGAGGCCACCGCTGCTTCCCAGTCTGGGTTGCGGGATCCCCAGGAGGGGCGAGCAGGAGGCAGCCGGTCACTGTCTCTCTATCCCTTACTCTCTTTCTAAAATCAATAAAAACATATTTACAAAACAAACATATTCTCAGGTGAGGACTAAAAAAAAAAACCAAAAACAAATCCAGGTACAAGCAACCAGGTCTTCAGGCAGGAGGTCAAGAGAAGCCATTTTATTCAGGTTCCTAAGAAAGGAGTCAGTCCAACAGAGAAAACCGGGGAGTCAGGATGAGCAACAACACCCCCGAGAGAGGGAGACTGCTTTCTCCTGAAGAAAGGTGCATGTTGCAGGCATGTTCGCTTAAAGGCGGGAGCGTTAGGCCGCAGACGTGGCCGGAGACACTCCGCCTGGGAACCTTGAGCGCGGCCCCGCGGGCCAAGTCCCCGTCGCTAAACCCCCGTAGGAACTTCACCGACCGGTTGGCCAAGTTTAGCCAATTGCCGGCAGGAGCTCGCTCCCGGGGCCATGTCTCCTGCCCCGGGGCCTCCCGGCACTGAGGAGCCGGATGGGGACGGGAGAGGGGAGGGCTGGGAAGTAAAAAGAGGTGAAGTGGGTAGTGAGAGCGGGCTCCAGGCCCCGGGCCCCGGGGGGAGGGCGTTGGGGTCGGGGGTCGGGCGGCCCTCAGGGGGCCCCACTGGGCCCGCGCCTCCGGCGCGCGTGTGCTCGCGGGCGGGGCGCCCCGCGGCCGCCGGCGGCCAATCCGGACGGGCGTCCGGGGGGGGGCGGGGCTTGCCGGCTCGGGCTCCGCGAGTCCTCCTTTTTGCACACACACGAATACAAAGAGCCATACGACCTTCGGGTATCCTTTTTCCATTTTCCTCCCCCTCTTTACTCTGTGTGTGTGTTCAAATTTTTTAAAAATAGAGATCTGTGGCAGTGCTGGGGCGAGGAAACCGTGGCTAAGGGGAATTTGCGCTTTCCCCCATGTCTTTTTCTGTCTCTCTTCCTCTTCCTTTTTCCTCGGCAAGGTTTTAAATATACCAAGAAGTTGAGAAGCAGGATGATCGTGTACAACTGTTTCCAGTCAAATTTATAGAGTTTTTTTTCTTTTTCTTTTTGCTATCACATTTTAAGAACTGGTAAATTTTTATGGTCGAGGGATTTAAAAAAAATGTAGCTGCTCGGGAAGTCTAGATTTCGTTTTTTTAAGCGGGCTGAAGGGATAATGTGAATTTCTGCCACCGGCAATGCCGAAGGAAGCGGAGATTTACGACTCCACAAAGCTGCTGGCGTGCGTTTTACACACTCTCACGCAGAACCAAAAACAAGTGGCTCGAATGTGGCAGTTGTCCAAGGCCAATAGGTTAAAAATGTGTGGATATTATCATGTCCCTGGGGAGTGGGTCAGAGCCCCCTTTACAGCGTGTCTTACATGTTCATGAGTACGTGTGTATTTCATAAGCGAATAATATCGGAAAGGTTTATCTCGGGGCTTTGTGCTTTGTGTATGTGTACAGTGTGTATACATGCCACATTAGGTTTTGTTTTCAAAAGTGATTGCCTTTGGTTTTGTGTGTGCAACGTAGCCCCTAGACTGTGATTTTTTTTTTTTCTGTTGCGTTCCCAAATGTGATCAACACAGGGTTTTGTGTGCAAATTAGAGTTTAGAAGAATTTCTACACTATGTAGCCTATACTCAAGCACCTCGTTCTGTATGCATTTACTGTATTTTCCTGCTCCTCTTCTAAAGGATCAGATTGGTGAATAATTAAATAATTGCCAGGAAGTATACAGTCCGTTTGGCAAATGAGGGTAGGCAATTTATTGAATCTGTGGTTCAAAGCCTTTTTTTAGTGACTATTTTGCCTAAGTGGTTTTGCTTTTTATTGTCTCTGTTCTTAAGTGTACAGCTGTGTATGTTTTGGCCTCTGTGTGTGGTTTGGTTGGTGTGTTCAAGGAGGGAAGTTCTCTCTTGGCTTTTTGACAAAATTGTCGTTTATAGGTTGGGATTTGTTTGAAAAGCCCCACAGCTGGCCAAGTATCAGGAAAATAATCCAGTCAGATCCGGTTCTCAAAAAGTGTTCCTGGTGGTAGGTGGGGAGGGGAAGGGGTCAGAGGAGGCAGAGGCAAATAATACATAGGAGGGATGAGAAATGCTTTTTTACCCTGTCACATTTCTGGGATAAAAAGTCTGCTCAAGTCTCAGTTACGGAGGAAAGTAGATGAATTGAAGGACAACAAGCTTAGAGAGCAGAACCTCCAGTTATCTGAGCTGCGTTCTCATTCCATTCTGTCACAGAGCCACTGTCTCCTGTTAGGAGTCACACGAACTATATTCCCGGTCAGCCCCGTGTTTGCAGACTGGAGTGAAGGCACTGCAGCAGACGGGGTGGCGAGGGAGCAACGGGAATGTCCAAGGGTGGCAGCACCAGGAGAAGGTTAGGACCTACCGCAAAGGTCAAGGGTCGTTACCACAAGGTGAGGATGGCCATGCCTTTCCATCCCTCCCCTGCCGTCCTGGTTTCAAGCAATAACTGAGACACCTAGGTAACCACGGCGATGAAGTTATTCGTACAGACCTTGAAATCCCATTACCCTGCAAGCGGCCCTGTGTGGGCTCTCTGCACTTCGTACCTGAACGGAATGTCTTTTTATTCCCTCGCAATGCAAGCCAGACCAGGGCTTAATAGCTGTTCTCAAACGTGGACCGTGCTACAAGTTGAGACCCGCAGAACTTGGAAAATCTAGTCCATTCTAGTGACTTCCGTAGTGATGGCAGGGCTGGAAATTTCGAATGGAGTCTCGCCCTTTTTCATTCCTCTCCGCAGCTCTGCAGTCCTCACCCTCACTTCTCGGATTCATTCCCGGGAAAGGGCGGGCTCCGCCGGGCGCGGGGCGCACCCAGCCCCGACCTGGAGGCGACCGGGTTTGACCGGGGCCCGAGGCTCACGGCCGGTAGCCTTGCTTTGAGTTTCTCTCTTTGTCAGAAAGGTAGTTCCTCTCACGAATATATCGTGGCTTGCTCTTCCTACCAAAGCAAAGCAAAGCTGAACTTAGTTGATTTTGTTTGGGAATCCGCGAGGCCCCTCGAGGTGAAAACGCCTTGAAACGCAAGGGAACTGCCACTTTGTAGGGATGGAAAGGTTTGTGACCAAGGCCGGCAGGACCGAAAAGCCTCCCACCACCAAAGGTGTGAAACTGATTTGTGTGTAGGGGGAGGGGGGGACCGGTTTGTGGCCACTGTGTTTGTAATGTTGTACACGCAGCTTTGTAAGAGAAACAAAAGCGAGGAAATTAAAAAAAAAAAAAAAGAAAAAAAAAGTTAAAGATGGCGCCTGAGCGGCCTTGAAAAAGCCTGCCGTCGTGTCCCTCCCTGAGGAGGCCCCTCCCTTCCCTGCTCGTTGAGTGACTGTGGATTGGAGCCAGTAGCGTCCCTGGCTCTGCTCCCCCCACACTTCTAACTGCCAATCATAGGGAGCCAGAGGGCAGGCGGGGCGGGGCCTCCCCGCGTGCGCGCGCAGGCCGGGTACACGGGCGCCGCGGTCTCCCTCAGCCGCTGGCGTGCGGGTCTGGCGGCGCTGAGTCAGCTGGCGCGGTGGTGCGGGGCGTACGTGGTGGGACCGCGCAGGGCTGCCTAGCGGGGCCACAGCGGGAATTCCGGGGCCTCCCTCAACTGGAGTCCGCAGAGCTTTCGTGGCCACCTTGTCTACCCCCGGTATCCCAGCTAGATCCCGAGCGGCTCGGGCCGCTCTGCTGGCCGCCACCTCCCCGGGAATCACGCCTTTCCCGGGACTCCCAGGATTGGGCCCCGGGCGGGTCGCCCTGTTCCCTGTGGCTTCGGAGGCAGTGCCTGAGCTCTGAGCTCTGTTCCCCCTTCATCCCCGCGGCCACCCTGCCTGTAGCTGAATCACACTGTCTCTTCGGAAATAGTTCTGTCCCTGGTGCCCACCTTGACTAATATTTAATCAACTAACGTTTGCTGAGGGCTTTCTGGGCACATGATATAGCTTTAGTTTTTTATTTTTCAGTTTCTCCAGAAATGCAGGCTGAATCCTTATTATCAGGCATATTTATATAAAAAGCTTAAGCCAGAAAATTTAATTTTACCAAGTTGCATATTAGCAAATGTAAATAAAAACTGCTATACTGAGTTAAAAACTCATACCACTCTACAATTATTCTTGGAACTTTTTTGATTAGGTAAAATCCTTTTCATTTTACCTGATTCTGCCTTCTAGGTCTACATCTCTCTTTAACCCCTGAAAATGAGGTCTTACATTTTTTTTGCAGGACAGTAGTATTTTATGGTATTTGCTTACCTACTCTTGTGTGATAAAGAGATCATTTCTTTTTAAAAAAAAATATTTTTATTGATTTCAGAGAGGGAAGGGAGAGAGATAGAAACATTAATGAGAGAGAATCATTGATTGGCTGCCTCCTGCACGCCCCCCCACTGGGGATTGAGCCGCAACCCAGGAGTGTGCCCTTGACCAGCCTTGAACCTGGGACCCCTCAGTCTGCAAGCCTATGCTCTATCCACTGAGCCAAACCAGCTAGGGCAAGAGCTCATTTCATAGAAGGAGGTTTCCAGAGGACCTTTTAACAAGTGAGCCATTTTGCACCTTCAAATGGAGGAGCTGGGCTGACCAGCACAGCAGCAGCTTTAAGTGGCATTTTCCTTTTTTATTTCTTAAAATGAAAATTATGGCATGAATTGCTATGCTTTTAGTAATCACATTTAAGGAAGTCCTTTGCTAGCATGACCCTGAATGAGTCAAGGGCCCATTATAAAGCATATATCATCTGAATGATACCATATCATACACATCTAGTAGTGAAAAAACTTTTATTTTTCATAGTTTGGAGGTGAACTCAGTCATGCAGAAAATTCAAACTCAAAATGGGTAGAAAGCAAGCAAGGGAGCTGCCAAGAGTATGATATATTTAGTTCTAACAAAAATACATGTGACTTGGGAAGAAAGGAATAGTTAAGATTATGGATAGTCTCACCCTGAACTGTCTAAAGAAGATGAGTTTTCTTTCTTTTTTTTATCCAAATATTTGTGAGGAAAATATCAAAATTATTGAAATGTACATTTCTTTTTTAAATATATTTTTTATTGATTTCAGATAGAGAGGAAGAGAGAGATGAGAGAGAATCATTGATTGGCTGCCTCCTACACATCCCACACTGGGGATTGAGCCCACAACCTGGGCATGTGCCCTGACTAGAATCGAACTGCCCCTCCTGGTCCATAGATCAATGCTCTACCACTGAGCCACACGGGCTGGGCTGCTTTGTTCTTTAGACATTCCCATTCTCACATACACTGTTAGTTCCTTGCATATCGGGATTTTGTCTTCCCTTCGAGTACTTAGAAGTGGTAATCCATTTTGGTGACTCATTCTTTAGTGTGTTACTACATATAAAGGATTTTTAGAAAAACTTCTTTTTTAAAATAATGTTCATTTTCTGTAATGGAAATATATGTAGCTAGTGAAATTAGTGTTTTTTAAAATATATTTTTATTGATTTCAGAGAGGGAGAGGGAGATAGAAACATCAATGATGAGAGAGAATCATTGATCGGCTGCCTCCTGCACGCCCCCTACTGGGGATCCAGCCAGCAACCTGGGCATGTGCCCTTGACCGAACTTGAACCCGGGACCCCTCAGTCTGCAAGCTGATGCTCTATCCACCTAGCCAAACCAGCTAGGGCTAGTGGTTTGTTTTTAATCACTATCCAGCATTTATCTAGCTAGTAAATGTTATAATGTGAAATATTCCTTTATTCCATGCTGACCCAGTTTCTTTCCTTGTCCTTTCATTTCAATGTCTTAGAGTTTATGTGGGAGACTATTGCAGGAAGCAGGGAAATTAAGTCAGCAATAATATTTATGGAAATCAAAAAAGAGTTATTTGAATTCCCATTGTGCTACAGTGCACTGTACTTAATTCAGGAAAACACCCATTTGTTGTCCTGAATCTGACATTCTAAAATGGACAAAGTATATTAATACACAAAATAGAAAAGCAGAAAAAATTTGAGGAACAAAGAGAATTCACAATAGGAAAATATATTTATTATTAAAAACTCAGTTTCATAATATGCAAGAAAAGTTGAATATTATTCTTAGTCGAAAGCCAGATATAGTAAATAAATTGCAAGTACTCTGTTTTCTTAATTATCTTTCTGATTTGCACAATAGAAGGTTTTGTACCTATAAATGCATCTTTGTAGACTTGAATTTATTCTTAGAAATTTGAGACTACATTTAAGGGAAATCACTCAAATTCCATTTCAAGCCATTGCATTGTTTTGTGTGTGTTTTTAAGATTAGGAAATCAGGATGGGTGTCCAGGGTGGGACACAAATGTTTCAGGAATAGTCATAATATCATCCAGCTGCTATTGTGGAGCACTGACCGTGTACCAGCACTCTGTGGGTGCCTTACTCTGTGGATGCCCTACTCTGTGGGTGCCTTACTCTGTGGGTGCCTTACTCTGTGGGTGCCTTACTCTGTGGGTTCCTTACTCTGTGGGTGCCTTACTCTGTGGATGCCTTACTCTGTGGGTGCCTTACTCTGTGGGTTCCTTACTCTGTGGGTGCCTTACTCTGTGGATGCCCTACTCTGTGGATGCCCTACTCTGTGGGTGCCTTACTCTGTGGATGCCTTACTCTGTGGGTGCCTTACTCTGTGGGTGCCTTACTCTGTGGGTGCCTTACTCTGTGGGTGCCTTACTCTGTGGGTGCCTTACTCTGTGGATGCCTTACTCTGTGGGTGCCTTACTCTGTAGATAATCTTAACAAAAGCACTCAAAGTAGGCAGGGATGAGAACTCCGGGCTCAGAAAAAAAGTGATAATTTGCCCAAATTCACACAGCTCTTAAGTGAAGCAGCAGGATAAGGACCTCCCTCCCCGCCTTTTTTTCCCCCCATTTCCAGTTTAGTGCTGTTTGGGAAAGATGACCTGGGAAAGATGGTTTAAAGGGGAGGGAAGGCTCAAGGCAGACAGCATGTAGGCAAGGTAAGGACCTCAGGCAGGTGGGATAAAGGCCTCTTGCAAGAAAGAGTGTTTGGTGCAAGAGTATAGCAGTCACCAGTTTGTCCCCACCCAGTGTCCCAATTTGATGCATCTTTTAAAAAAATATATATATTTTTAATTTATTTTAGAGAGGAAGGGAGAGGGAGAGAAACATCAATGATGAGAGAGAATCATTGATTGGCTGCCTCCTGCACGCCCCCTACTGGGAATATAGCCCACAACCTAGGCATGTGCCCTTGACGGGAATCCAACCCAGACCCTTTTGTCCGCAGGCCGATGCTCTGTCCACTGAGCCAAATCAGCTAGGGCAGATGCATCTTAATTTCTGATTTTATAAATACTGAACCCAACTGACAAGCATTAGTATGTAGTGTATTAGTATCTACATAACTTAACTTTCTTTGTCTTATAATGCCCATGTTTCAGACTAAACTCCTTGCATGATGTTGGTTAAAAAAATGAAAAACCCTATAGGAGCAGTGTTTGCCCTTATTTAGAAGGAAAAGGAGATAGAAATGATTTATCCATGAATTGACATAGGAATCACTTAGTGCTTTCCTTTAACCTTTAGTTTTAATTTGGCTTTAACCTTTCATTTGAGGCTTAGTTGTGCCTTCCAGTGACTAATGACAGAGAGGCTATAATGGATTTGAGTTCAGCTCTTGCAAGTGAATATCTGGCACAGAAAAGCATTTCTTTCTTTTTTAAGATTTCAAATGCTCCAGAGAATAACAGTTTTATTTCAATTTTTATTGATTTTAGAGTGAGGAAGAGGAGAGAGAGAGGGAGGGAGAGAGAGAAACATTGATGTGTTGAGAGAAACATTGATCAGTTGCCTTCTGTACGCACTCCAACCAGGTATCGAACCCACAACCTAGGTATGTGCCCTGACCAGGAATCAAACCTGCCACCTTTTAGTGGACAATGCTCCAACCTACTGAGACACACCGGCCAGGGCAGGAAAGCATTTCTTGATATAAAGGGTGAAAAGAACAAATTAAAGACTATTCTTGCCCAGCTGCTGTTACTCAGTGGTTGAGCATCAACCTATGAACCATGAAGGAGGTCATGATTCGATTCCCAGTCAGAGCACATGCCTGGGTTGTGGGCTCGATCCCCCGTGGGGGGCATGCAGGAGGCAGCTATCAATGATTCTCTCTAATCATTGATATTTCTATCTCTCCCTTCCTCTCTGAAATCAATTAAAAATATATTTTTAAATTACTATCTATACTAATAAAAGGATAATATGCTAATTAGACTGGGTCAACCAGCCATCTTCCAGATGTCTGACTTCCTTCTGGAGAAAGCCATGGTGGTGAGGGCCAAGGCAGAGGCAGTTAGGGGCGGCCAGGCCAGCAGGGGAGGGCAGTTGGGGGCATTAGGCAGGCAGACAGGTGAGTGGTTAGGAGCCAGCAGTCCTGGATTGCGAGAGGGATGTCTGACTTGGGCCTAAACCAGCAGTCGGACATCCCCCAAGGGGTCCCGAATTGGAGGGGGTGCGGGCTGGGCTGAGGGACACCCCCCCCCACCGTGCACGAATTTCATGCACTGGGCCTCTAGTTCTTTAATAACTAAATGTAGTGAAAATGTATTGTCAGGTTTACACTTTAGTACCTCAGAGGCATTGATATTACCTGTTTCTGAAATGAGATTGCTGATTCAAAAAAAATCCCAAACTAAACTAAACAAAAAATCTCAATATGCAGAAATTTTTCCTAACCTCCTCCTCTCCTTTTAATTGTGATGTTATAATTTACAGGGTAAGATAGAAATGTATGTCTTGAGGAAATTGTAAACATACTTAAGATTTTGTCACTTGGGGAGCTTCAGGCAGAAGGATTTTTTTTTCTATAATCAAGCATCATTTAGAAGATGACAGTATGAAATTCCTTTGAGTGTTCTCAGTGGTACAAAGCAACCCTCCCACACCTTTTTCCCCTCTCTCTCCTGGAGTAGTTTAGTTGCTTAACTACAGTGATTCCGAAGAGAGGCAGTTTGGTTTATCATTGATATTCCGGTTTCTCCTTTTACAGGGACTGGTCATGTGGCAGTGGCAGCACTTAGCTACTTAGACATTCCAGTTGAGCTTTGCCTCTCCCTTAAGGAGCATGTGAAGTGGAGATGAAGGATCCCAGGAGGGATCTCTCGGGGCTATAGGCTGAAGGATTGCAGAGGTGGAGGCCCAGGTATGCAACACAGCAAGGGGCGCTGCGCCCTGGTTTACCGCAGCTCAGTTCTCTGATCCAGCGTTTCCTTTCATTCCCCCCCCCCCCCCCACCAAAGCATTCATAATATGATAGTGTGAGGTCAGTGACATATTGGGGACTGCAGTGATCAGCATATTTCCTTTTTTTTTTTTTTTAATCCTCACCCGAGGATTTTTTCCATTGACTTTTTGTTTTTAGAGATCATGGAGGGGAGGGAAGAGGTGGGGGGTGGGGAGAGAGAGAGAGAAACATCAATATGAGGGAGACACATGGATTGATTACCTCCCACATGTGCCCCGACCAGGGCCTGGGATCGAGCCTGCCACCAAGGTACATGTCCTTGACTGGGAATCGAACCCAAGACCCTTCAGTTCATGGTCTGATGCTCTGACCACTGAGCAAAACCAGCCAGGACAGCATATTTCTTATTTACTAGTAGGAGTCTTCCTCTGAATGCATCTTTATGAAAATTACGGAGAGGACAGAATTATGATTCTTTATGTCAACAAAAAGTGGTATCAATTCAGAAAAATAAACACTAGGTTGAAAATAGATAGCTGGATTCTGCTGTCTTCCTCTGACCTTGAAAGGAATATGTGACTTCTTCACATTGTCTCTTCTCTGGACCTGGCGTAACGTGCTTGCTAGAGCTGCCCGATGGATGAGATAACCTATGTGAAATGTTCTGAACTCCTTAAGGCATGATGTCAAAGCAATGAAATGCAATAGTGTCATTACAGATCTACATTGTCTTCCTTAATCTTCTAATCTTTTCAGATCCTGGTGGGTTCTCTCCAGTCCCCTCCCTGCTCCTTAGGCTGGAGTGGTAGGGGTTCCCTGCTTGGGTGCAGGAAAAATGCCTTCTGCCCTCTGAACTGTGCTCATCAGGAAAGCCTGTGAAGGCACCCCCCTGTCGGTAACGGATGCATGTGACACCCGGTGTGTGGTGCGAGGGGAGCACAGGATCTGCGGACAGAAGGCCCCCCTCTCTCTGAAGGACGGGGAGAAGCAGCCATGAACTGTGTGCTCCTCCGCGGCTTGCCTACTCCTTCGCAGAACACACCGCCTGGTGCCCAGGCTCCGCTCACCATCCTCCACGAGAAAGAAAAGTGAATCCAGAGGCCGGTGTTTCCTACAAACTCGTGAAGTCCAGTCGACCGGGGACAGCTTTGGGAGCAGCCCCGCAGTGTGAGCGAGGTGGCTCCTTATTCCACCAGCATGTCCTTCAGTGCCACCATCCTCTTCTCCCCTCCCAGTGGCAGTGAGGCCAGATGCTGCTGCTGTGCCTGTAAGAGCGAGACCGGTGGGGGCACCACAGGCTCTCAGAGTGGGAACCCTCCTCCCAGCACCCCCATCACAGTGACCGGACATGGCCTGGCGGTTCACAGTTCCGAGCAGCTCCTGCATATTATCTACCAGCGGGTGGATAAGGCAGTGGGTCTGGCTGAGGCTGCGCTGGGTCTTGCCAGGGCCAACAATGAATTGCTAAAACGTCTCCAGGAGGAAGTGGGTGAGCTGAGGCAAGGCCAGGGGTCCACCCCTGATGAAGATGGGGACGGCCAGGCACGTGGTTCACCCCTTGAGGAGCCTGGGTCTCTCAAGGAGAGTCCCGGGGGAGCCTGCAGGACTGTGGCTGCCACGGAAGAGGAGCGTGACGGCGTGGGCAGCGGCGTGCAGGTGGTGCTCGAGCAGCAGCTGGGAGCAGCCTTGGCTGTAGGGCCTGGCCCTTTGGGCTTCCCCGCCGCTCAGAGCGATGGGCGGCTCCCGGGATGCACCCCGGCTGCCAGTGAGGGGGCCCCAGTGCTCAATCCCGTGAGTATATTGCTGCAGAGCAGAACACGAGTGCTGTTGCTTCTTAGTGCTTTTCCTGGCCTTTTCCTTTTTTCTCTCTTTCTGTATTTCCCCCTCCTTAAGCCTTCCTTTTGTTTGTACGTGTGATAAAATAGAGACAGTACCAAGTCTCCTTTGTCTTCAGGGTAATCAGCACTCCTGTTTCTCCCTGAACCATAGTCTCTTTGGCAGTCGGTCATTTCCGGTGTGTGTGGTGATGGGGTGCCCTTCCCTCCCTCTCAGTAGCTGTGCGGCACCTTCTCCACGGCTGTCTCAGCTGCTCCATGCTCTCTCCTCTCCTGGCGGGAATGCCTGCCATGCACAGACGGCTCATTTATATTTCATCACGGGCCCTCTGCTTGCCAAGAGGAATTCAGTACAGAGAGATGGGAATGAGAGGGGAGAGGCAGAAGTGGTAAGAGAGACAGAAGGAAAAAGTGAGAGGGGAAGGACAAAGATAATAGAAGAGAAGATGAGGGAAAGAGGAAGGCGGAAATGAAGGGTTGAGGAAGGAGAAAAAGTGAAAAAAGAGCACAGGAAAGAAAGGTGAGTCTAAATGGAAAGAGAATTTATGCTAGAGGGAATATGAGGTGAGGTGGGAAGAATGTAGAGGAAAGGAAATGAGGAAAAGAAGTGGGCCACTAAGAGTTAACAGTAAGAGAATAAGGTGAGGAGAAGGAGGGAGGCAAGCCCGCATATTTGTGAGCAGGAAAAGACATTGAAGTACTTTGTGCTATTTCAGTTTCTTTATTGCTCAAGGCCATATGAGCAGGCAAATCCTGGCTGAGGAGAGTAAAAACTGCAGAATGTCACACATGGAAGTATGAGAGGGAGATGGAGCAACTATAGAGATCACAGAGATGGGAACATATCAGATGTGCAGCCGCTTGAGAGACCGTGGGAGGTCTGTCAGCTCTCCCCCACCAGGTTCTTCCTCTCCCCGTTCCCTTTTCCTCTCCGGCCAAGACAAGTCAAGAGTTGAGGAGAACACACAGGTGGATGGAAGGGATGCAATGCCCAGTCCATCGTGGGTCTGAGAAAGGAATGTATCAACTCCCCTGTGCCCCCCAGTGCACACTGCAGCTGGTCACGGCTCCCCAAAGGCCTAGCTATGTGGGTGGGTGACAGCTACTCCTGTGTCCTCAGGCTGTGCCTGGCCAGGACTGTCCGTGGTTTGGGGCCGCAGGAGGAGGAGTTGGGAAGGTGGTAGGAAGCAGGAGGGTCCCAGGCCAGGCAATACCCTGAGCTGTGCTTCCTCCAGGCAGGGAAGGCGTCCAAGCCGGCAGGATGGAGTTACAGTTCCCAGCGCAAAAAGCAGCTCACAGGTCTATCAGTCTCAGCCTTCTCCCCCACCCCCACTTTCACTGTTTCGTTTTCTTAGCTGCAGAAATCCCCCTCCTTCTTCCCTCTTTCCCTTCCTCCCTCCTTCCTTTCCCTGCCCGGTATGTCCTTGAGTGAGGGCACAGGCAGGCAAGTAGATGTCAAGACAGTGCCAGTTGGATGTGACCGAGGCAGGATCAAGGTGAGGGCACAGACTGGCCCCACAAAGGGCATGGGTGTGTGTGTGTGGAGGGGGGAGTTGGTGCCAGCTTCTCTAGAGATTTCTGACGCTGTATCTCTTCCTTTGTTTCCATTTTTTCTCCTGTTTTCCTCTCTATTATTATTACCATTTTATTTTCTGTTCCTTCTCTTGGTTTTCCTTTCTTGTCATCACTTCCTCCCCCAACCCCTTTTAGGCAAAACACTTACCTAGCTACAGTTCTTATACCCAAGAGCAAATCATAAATGACCCCTCACAAATAGAGCATCAGCAACATGCCTTATCCTCGTCATCAGTCCTATGGTAATGATCCAACACGAGAAGCCCTGTACACACAGAAATATTTGCCCAACACTCTTATTGGAGTCCCACAGAAACAAGCCATTGACCATTAAAGACTGTGCTAGATTGCCCCCTGCTTTCCACTCTCTGTTCATTATCCTTGGCCAAAGATTGATGGTTAACAAGGTTCCCCTAAGCCTGGCTGGCTAATAGGCTATTCTTTTTTATGTTCTTAGCTGGTGGATGATTATGTGGCCTCTGAGGGTGCAGTACAGCGGGTGCTGGTCTCTGCTTATGCCAAGCAGCTCTCACCAGCCACACAACTGGCTATCCAGCGGGCAACTTCAGAGACAGGGCCAGAGAATGGAATCAAGCTGCCACTGCCTCGCCCCGAGGACATGCTCAGTGCTGCTGCTGCGCTGGAAGGTGCCTTGGAAGAGTCAGGCCCAGGGGGAGCTGGGGAGCTGAGACACTCTCTAGGGTTTACTGCTTCCCCGTGCAGGACCAGAGGGAGTGGGCAGAAGAACTCCAGGCGCAAGCGGGATCTGGTACTCTCTGTGAGTGAGCTCAATTTCTATGAATTTTTCTTCAGTCTGGAAAGATAAATGAGGAGTAAAGTGTGGGTTGATTTTAAACTTCCCATATTGAATGCATGGTATCCTGAATCTTACTGGAGTGGGAGAGGCAAGAAGGAGATTGTTCCAGAGCTCTAGGGTTAGGCAGTCCCCCACCTATCAATGGAACTTTAAATATATATATATATATATATATATATATATATATATATATATATATATATTTATTTCAGAGAGGAAGGAGAGGGAGGGAGAGAGAGAAACATCAATGATGAGAGAGGATCATTGATTGGCTGCCTCCTGCATGTAACCCGTGGTTCATAGGTCGACACTCAACCATTGAACCATGCCAGCTGGGCTCAATGGAACTTTTTTTAGGCTTTTCCAGATAAATTTATATGTTCCATTTAAAAGTGGGGGCATCCTGGCCGGCGTGGCTCAGTGGTTGAGCCTCGACTATGAAATAGGTCACAGTTTGACTCCTGGTCAGGGCACATACTCGGGTTGTGGGATCAACCCCCAGTGTGGGGCATGCAGGAGGCACCCAATCAATGATTCTCTCATCATTGATGTTTCTATCTTTCTCTCTCTCATTCTCCCTTCCTCTATGAAATCAATAAAAAAATATATTTTTTTAATAAAAGAAACAAAAAGGGGAGCATTATATCACATCTCCCAGGGATCTAATAATCCTAATGGGAAGATCTTTAAGGGATTGAGCAGTTTGACCACTGAAGGCACTGGAAACGGCCTGAAAATTACCAGTGTTCAGGGGAAGCAGCAAGGGGCCCTTTGGGCAGAAGGTCTGAGTGTCCTGAGGTGGTCCCAAAACCCGAAGGTGCAAAGGCCCATTAGACACTAAGCTCAGTTGTAAAAGTTTGGGGATTTTAGTGAGTCTAAGGGCTCTTGGCAGAAAAAGTACTGACCTGATCTAGTTCTGTCGAAAGCCGTGGTATGGAACATTGTCCAGCATCCTACAGAGCACAGGACGGCCCCCTGCAGCTATTGGGCCCAAATGTCAATAGGGCCAAGGTTGAGAAACCTGTTCTAGGGTGACCATAGTCCTTTGGATCTGTGCCCCGAAATGTCTTTCTGGGGTGTTCTTTAGCCATATACTGTAATGTTCAGATTGACTATAATGGGTTTCCATGCCCTGGATAATGGCTAATGGAGTAACTTCAGAGTTCTGGTTAGGAGTGGAGATCACCACTCACATCCAACCAAAATCTTATCACAATATATAGTATTGCCCATTTTTTCTTGTTACAGTCTTAGCAAAGATTGAAAACATTTATACCTCCTTTATTTACATTACTTCTTTCTTCCTTTTCCTAAGGGATCCTACCTTATTCTCCCTTTCATTTGATTTGTTTTTACATTGAGGGATTTTCCTTAGGAAGGAAGACACCATAATCAGTTTTAACTGGTTTCTAACCTTCATTTCAAATTTTGGTTATGTTCCGGGATATCTCCTCACTTATCAAGAACAGGGAATGGGTGTAATTTCTTTGTCATGGATTCCTGACCCAAGAGGTCCTCTTTTGCTGCAAGTGATAGAAATTGAGGGATTTCCCCAAACTTCATAGTGTTTATAATTTATGAGTAAATGTATGATAATTCTAATTTGCATAAAATGAGGATTTTTTTTTTTTTCTGTCACTTCCATTCCTCTCCTGCCTACTGCCTCCAGTAAGAGGTTCAGTGTTGAGGCCTGGTTTCTTCCTGCCCTTTGGAGAGTCTGGTGGAACAGCAGACCTTCTGGGGGGTATGCAGTATGTTCATTCATTATAGTACTTGCAAAGTACTGATCTAGAGGGCCAGTCAGGGAACTTTGCTGCCCATCGCAGAAGAAAATTTAAAATGTTCTTGTGCCAGACTGGGTTTAGAGGGAGAGAGATAGTTGCAGATCTTCACTAGTCTGTGGATTGCTTCTAGGGACCCAAAAGGACCAAACCAGAACTCTTAATTTCTTGGAATGCTGTGCATCCCAGCCACCCCTTGTGGAAATCCATTTACTTTTAGCCAGCAGCCTTTACACAAGTTTTAATACTATTGTCTAGAATATTGTCTCTTTCCACTTCAAGCCTGGTTTGATTTTTATCAGCTCATCTCTTCCAAGCCACTTGAATTGGAAACTATGTAACTCCTTTTTTTTTTTTTCCTTTCTTTCTTCTTTTGCAATTCTTTCAAATTCTTTCTGAAGCATTCTCACATCTCCCTGTGATTCCTTAAGTTTGGACTTCTAAGAGGTAAAATACCTCTATCAAATATGAAGCTAGTATAATAGTCTTTTTCATAGAGTGGAGATCATAGCCACAAAAAAATGAACAGTAATTTCCTAACTTGATATGGTCAGTCAGCCATAGAGGTAGAAGGGTAAATTGGGCATTTCTGAATATGAAATTGAAGTGTTTTTTAAATATAATTTTTATTGATTTCAAAGAGGAAGAGAGAGGGGGAGAGAGATAGGAACATCAATAATGAGAGAGGATCATTGATTGGCTGCCTCCTGCACACCCCACACCGGGGATCAAGCCTGCAACCCAGGCATGTGCCCTTGACCAGGAATCGAACCCGGGACCTTTCAGTCCACAGGCAGACACTCTATCCACTGAGCCAAGCCAGCTAGGGCTGAAATTGAAGTTTTGAGGTCAGGATATGAGTCCATCAACTCAGAACTGGGTAGAGCTCACCTCTCACATCCATTAACTGTGGGAGCTTTGGATGAAAATATAATCAGAAACAACAGAACTAAATTTAATAGGAAGAAATTTAAAATCCTACATTAAAATTTTTTTTAAAATCTGCAGAATGGTAGAGATAGTTAATCCATGTGAAAAATGAGCTTGACTACAGGTTCACTATGAATGAACCCTATGACACTGCGTAGGGATGGGGTTGCTGAGAAAGGTAACACCATCTTGGGTTTCGTTCCTAGAAGTGTAGAGTTCCACTTGGGGAAGTGATGCTCCCTTTGGCCAGACCTCAACTGATGAGTTAGATTTGGTTCCAGGTGCCACGTTGTAAGAGAGACACTAGCAAACCAAAGATCCTCACAGTTTCATGACAAGTCTGTCGGGAAACTCTGTCACGAGGAATGGCTAAAGGATGTGGGAGTGTTTAGACTGGGTAAGAGAAGGCTTTGTGAGTGCATGAAAGCTGTCTTCAAATATTTCAGGTGCTATTATGGTTAAAACAGGTCAGATTTTGGAGCATCTAAGGCAGAATTTTTTAACAGAAATGTTCAACCGTAGAATAAGCCGATTCAAAAACTAGTGGGGACCTGTCATTAAAGGTGTATAAGCAAAGCTGAAAGACAGCCTGTTTAATGATGTGAAAGGA
Organism: Eptesicus fuscus; assembly: GCF_027574615.1. Classification (NCBI taxonomy): domain Eukaryota; kingdom Metazoa; phylum Chordata; class Mammalia; order Chiroptera; family Vespertilionidae; genus Eptesicus; species Eptesicus fuscus. The sequence continues at coordinate 77,145,800 of NC_072477.1, read as the reverse complement.
AAGTTGGGTGACAGAGTCTCCAAGGACCTTTCCACTTTACATTTCTGTTATTTTAGGTTTCTGTTTTTCAGACCATGGTGTGTGTACCCCTGAGATTTGTGGTGATGTACAAAGGGATATACCTGGAACATTTTCCTGGGTCATCAATTTTACTAGAAAAATTTGGAAGATATTTTTTAAAGCATATTTTTATTGAGAGGAAGAGAGGGAGAGAGAGAAACATCAATGAGGAGAGAGAATCATTGATCAGCTGCTTCCTGCACACCCCCTTACTGGGGATTGAGTCCACAACCAGGCATGTACCTTGACTGGGAATCAAACCATGACCTCCTGGTTCATAGGTTGATGCTCAACCACTGAGCTACACCAGCCAGACAGATATTTTTATATTAAAAGAAATACAGATAAGGTAATGGGGTGATGAGGACAAATATGTAATACCTTAATCAATAAAGAAATTAAAATGCAAAAAAAATACAGATATGTTGTGAAGAAATTTTTAAAAATTGCAGGAGTAGGTGGCTTCAAGAAATTGCCACTTATAATAGCCCTGATGTATATCTGTTCTCTCCTTGCTACTGGGAGTATGTTTGTGGAAATGTCTGAGACCCTCTGCTCTAGTGATCATATTCCTCAGGAGCAGAAGCAAGGCCAGGGATGATTTTGGAGTCTTCCCACAAATTAATTGAACGGGAGGGCATTAGATATGTAACTTGCTTAGGCTCTTTGGCTGAGAAAGGACGTTGACAGAAAGGATTCCGAAAGGAAGAGAACTGTATGGGGACAATGCATAGGAACCAGAGGAGGGTTTCATCACATCCACCCCTGGTTTGATTCTGTGTTTGTTTATTTGTTTGTTTCCCCTAGAAATTGGTCCACAATGTGCATAACCACATCACCAATGACAAGAGGTTCAATGGGTCTGAAAGGTATGATCCACTTGAGGGAAAGGAGTCACAGCATACTTTGCCGAGGAAGGGAAGTTGAGGGGGCCGCTCTAATATAACAATGAGGCTAAGGCTTTGGATACACAATTGCCTCTTATATCCTGTCTTCTGCCATGGAGGAATTTATCACAAAGTTGATTAGTGCTGGGAATCTCTATTTGTCTAGTTTCAAAAATGCTGATTGCTTTATTCACTCTCTTTTCTTTGTGGCAGCATCAAATCCTCTTGGAATATTTCAGTAGTGAAGTTCCTTCTGGAAAAGCTCAAGCAGGAGCTGGTGACCAGTCCCCACAATTACACTGATAAGGAGCTGAAAGGTGAGAAAAACCAAGTTAACTCCCATTTCATCCTTTCTCCCTGTTCCTGGGCAAAGGGGAAGAGGCATAGTGGAGATGATTTAGGTGATTTGAAAAGAGTGGATTTAAAAAAAATTATTTTTGGTTTCTTCTCATCTACAATATTCACAGGATTGCCTCTAACAGCGTTTTTATTCCCCTACTCAGTCTAAAATGAAAATGGGAGAAGGGAAGGGCTAGAACACTATTTATGCGTGATGTTTATATAGGGCCTGAATCTACAGTGTTATGAAAAGGAGATCAGAATCCAAGGCCAGCCCTTTTGTCCCTGAGTTTTCTGTCCTGGGCTTTCTATTTTCCTTGCTCTTCTGTTATTTGTCTGTAGCTAACCCTGAAGCATTAAGAACACTTCTGCTGAAGAAAGCCAATGTCATAATTCAGTAGAGTTGGAAACTTGACACCTGTCTGAGTCAAGAGGACTCCTCAGAGTTCTCACTTGCAGGCTCGATCCCCAGAATGGGCAGTGCTAACCAGAATACAGACAGACCAAGAGATGAGAAGCAACTTGCTTAAAACTACCCCGCAAATCAGACGCAGAACCAGGATGGGCCTGGTGGCTCTGTCCGCTCCAGTCCAGGGCATACCACATCACATGTAGCTTTGTCAGACCCAGTCCTGAGCAGACCTGACACCTCCTCTGGTCTGCTTGGCCCCATCCATGGGAATGCTATGGCCTCTGACACCAGGGCAGCAGTGGGCAGGCTCCTGGGCTCAAGCCCCGCACCCCCTCACCCCCCTACAGCCCCGGCCTGCAGCCTCTAACCATCAGTGGGACCCTGACACTCAGGCACGTGGCCTGTGGTCTGTTAATGACCATGGTGGGCGGGACTGACCCCAGCTTCCAGGGACTGTCACTGTATATGCCAAAATGGCGTAACTGAGATAAAAAAAAGAAAGCATTGAACCCAAGCCAATTTGCTCAGTGGATAGAGCGTCGGCCTGCAGACCAGAGATCCTGGGTTCGATTTTGGTCAGGGGCACATACCTTGGTTGCAGGTTCCTCCCCGGCCTGGTTGGGGCTCTTCTCTCACATCGATGTTTCTCTCTGTCTTTCCCTCTCTCTTCCACGCTCTCTAAAAATCAATGGAAAAAATATCCTTGGGCAAGGATAAAAAAAAGAAAGCACTTGTAATCCACTATCAGCAGAGTAGGATGGGGGTTAGTTTAATTGGGGAAGGGGGAAGGAGTTACAAAAACATTGGCGTTTTCTTTTTCCAGCACTTAACTCTCCAGAGGAGTTAGTGTTAGAGAATGATGTGGGCAGGGAGAGCTAACCCTAAGAGGAGGTTTTGAAAATAGTGGTGCCCTTCTGTCATGCGAGGACATAGTGAGAAGACAAAAAAAATATATGAACCAGGAAGTGGGCTCTTGCCAGACATGAAATCTGCCAGTACCATGACCTTGAACTTCCCAGCCTCCAGAACGGTGCAGGAACAAAGCTCGTATCACAATATGAATGTGTACGATGGGGAACAACACTGGAAATACATGAGTAGTTGAGGACAAGCAAGGTTTGAAATGCATGGAGACAGAAGCTAGTCTCTGGAAATTATTCCAAATATACAGTGTATAAAATTATAGGTGGGTGATTTAGTTTTCATTAATACCGAGTCTAGATTATGAATAATTAAGCAATTTTCATCAGTTATACTAGAGAAAATATAAAAAATGATGGATTTTTAAAAAATTTGTTTACTGATGGGTGATTACTCCAAGAAAACCCATCGTCTAAATAGTGATACTTGCCCTGGCTGGTTTGGCTCAGTGGATAGAGCGTCAGCCTGTGGACCAAAGGGTCCCGGTTTCGATTCCGGTCAAGGGCACATGCCCGGGGTTGCGGGCTCGTTCCCCAGTGGGGGGCGTGCAGGAGGTGGCCGATCAGTGATTCTCTCTCATCATTGATGTTTCTATCTCTCTCTCTCTCCCTCTCTAAAATCAATAAAAATATATTTAATAAATAAATAAATAGTGATACTCACCCTCCCAGTAGTGTTAGGGGGGAACAAAGGGCTGAGGACCACTGCTCTTTGCTCCCTCCCTTCTCTCTCCCTGCCAGGAGCCTGTGTAGCCTACTTCCTTACTAAGAGGCGTGAGTACCGCAACTCCCTGAACCCCTTCAAAGGACTGAAGGAAAAAGAGGAGAAGAAACTGCGAAGTCGCAGATACCGGGTAGGTTTCTAGGCCTTCCTTTCAAGATGCTAAACTCTAAACCCTAATGAGCACCAGTGGGAAGGGCCAGAGGTCATGGCATCTAAGAATAGAGTTGAGAGCCAAGAATGTAGGCAGATAGAGGAGGAGGAGGGTGAGTCAGTTCTAAGATTTGACTTGGGGGCTGGGTTCTCTCAGGCACATTTTACACAGACTTCCTCCTACACAAACCCTCTCCCCAAACCTAATCCATAGTTTTTTCTCTCTCCCTGATCTCTGTCCTGGGCTCCTACTATAGCTTTTTGCCAACCGATCCAGTATCATGAGGCATTTTGGACCTGAGGAACAACACCTGTGGAAGGATGTGACAGAAGAGCTGATGTCAGATGAAGAGGACAGCCTTAATGAGCCAGGTGTCTGGGTAGCCAGGCCTCCCCGGTTCCGGGCCCAGCGCCTCACAGAGCTCTGCTACCATCTGGATGCCAACTCTAAGCATGGCACTAAAGCCAACCGTATATATGGGCCTCCCTCAGACCGATTACCTTCTGCTGAGGCCCAGCTCCTTCCACCAGAACTTTATAATCCTAATTTCCAAGAAGAGGAAGATGAGGGAGGTGATGAAAATGGACCTGTCTCCCTATCTTTTGACCAGTCCCATAAAACCTGCTGTCCGGACTTGAATTCATTTATTGAAGTCAAGGTGGAAAAGGATGAGTGAAATCTATAACCAAGAGTAGCTCTGGCTTCTGCCACTCCCCATGTCCCAGAGTCAGGGCTATTGGGCTTCCCAGAAGAAGGAGATGTCCTCTGCAGTCTGAGAAAGCAAGTCTGCCTCTGTTCTTAGCACAGGCCCTACTGGAAATGAAAGCTGGCAGCTCTGGGGGATAAAAGACTTATCTGAAAGGGGGAAATTCCCCCCATTGTGAATGGCAAGCCGGAAAATGCTTATTCCCAAGCATAAACAATGCCTCAGAAGAGCCTGGGATGAGAGGAGGAGAAGGATGGGTCTAAGAAACATGAGGCCTTCTCAACATATGCCCGGGTCTCTGAGTTTTTTGTTTTGTCTTGTTATTTTTTGGGTTTCACTCCAAGCTCTGGGGAAGCAGTCCTGGTTGCACCTTCTGCTTCCCCAGGACCGCGGGTCTTGCGCTGCAGTGGAAGCCGCACAGAACCAGTCCAGGGTAATACTGCCACCTGGTGGGCAGTTTCAGTCTTTGATTCTTTTGAGCAGAACTGGGGCTCCATCCCTTTTTGGGAATTAGGGTTTAGATGTAATAGCTTTATTGAATTATATAAAGCAGATTTTATTATTCTCATCTTACACATGAGGAAATTAAGGCTAAAAGAGTTCCCATGTCTCACTGGCACGCCCTCTACCACTGTGTGCACATATAGGGCTCTGTAGCTAATTCTTAGTTTTGTCAGCCTAGCAGTATTTTGAGGAAGGTGTGTGTGTGTGTGTGTGTGTGTGTGTGTGTGCGCGCGCGTGCGCGCATGTGCACGCACACACCAGCACACAAAATGTATGCATTTTGAATAGACTGAGAAGTAAAAATGGCTTTCTAGTCAGTCATCCATATAACAAACATTGATTGCTTACTAGGTGTCAGATACAGTGCTATAGATACAATGTTGATCAAAGCAGATGCTGATCTAAGGTTTTATTATCTAGTCAGGAAACCAGGCAGTAAGTAGGCAGTGGAATACATAGTGCTAAGAGTGATGAGGGACTGTAGGGTGCCCTGGCAGTATACAGGAGGGGTAGCTAACCTATGCTGGTGGTCTGGAAAGGCTTCTCAGAGTGGTGTTTAAACTGATACCTGAAAGATGGGGAGGAGTTAACCAGATGGGAAGGGAGGCCAGGAGAGTGTGCCCAACATAAGGAATAACTGGTATTAGAGAGCACAGACAAGATACAATTCTACAGAACATTTTGGGGAGGGGATGATGCTGAGGAGAAGAGGCTGGAGAGGTAGAAAAACCTTGTAAAATATCTTAAAGAGTTTAGACTTCAGTTCAAGGGCAATGATAAATCATTGTAAGGTTTTAATGAGGGGGGGGAAATTAGTTGATCAGTTCAGTGTTTTACCCCAATCCCCCTCCCCCACCACCCCCAGCTCTGTGTTTTAGAAGAATCACTTGACCTTAGGTTATGAGATGGCTTGGAAGGGGAAAGCCTTGGCAGTGAGACTCTTGCAGTGGTTCTGGGGAGAAAAGATGGCGGCCCGAGAGACACAGTGGTGATGAAGGGAGGGCAGATTTGAAAGATATTTAGGAAGCAGAATTGATCGAACTTGGTGATAGGACTTAGATGGATTTGAGATTAAGGGAGGAGGACATAAGATTGATGTTTAGGTTTCTGGCTTAAGCAGCTAAGTGGTTAAGGATGCCATTTACTCAGGGAATGCTGGAGGAGCCAGTTTCAGGAGGCAGGGAAGGTGAGGTCAGTTTAGGGTGTTGTACGCCTTTGAGACAACCAAGTAGATACTCGTACTCAAATTTTTTAAATCCAAGAAAGTCTGGGCTAGAGATATGGATTTGGCAGTCATTTGTATATATAGACCTTAATTAAAGTCTTTGGGGTGGAAAACAGGGCCTGTGGAGCTCCTGACTCCAGTTTAAACTAATGACTGGTTACCCTGAGGTTGTGAGCCCTATTGGAGCACGCCATCTCAGTGTACCCCTCTCCCCCTTCCTGTGATCCCCTGAAAATGCAGGTCGTTGATTCCAACTGTGCTCACTGCTGCCACCACCAACTCCTGGGTGGGCCTCCTTTAATGGCTTTTCAACTTTCCATAAGATTTACTCTCTCATCCTCACCCCAACGGAGCAAAGCTTCCAAATATTAGAGGCTGTTCGGATATTTTGGATGTAAATAATTGGGAGGAAGAATTCAGGTTCTCCTTCCCCATTTGGAGACAGGAAAGGAGGGAGAGCCCTATGGTTAATTCTGAAGATGTTGCTCACAGCAAGTCCTGGATGCAATCTGATAGCTCCCCTCTATTACGAATGCTTTCAGTCCTCCTTGCTTCCAGTCTGATAGTAAACTCTCTTCTGGATCAGAGAAAAGCTGCAAGCCTGACCAGGCAAACAGAGAAGCTGATTCTCAGGAGAGATGAGGTCAGGGAGACAATGCAGCTAGGACAAAGAAGCCAAATAGTTTGTACCAAATTAATTTCCCCAAAGATATTAACCCCCTTTCCTTTCCCACTCCCTAAGGCTACACTAAGATTATAAAAGGTGTTCAAAATGTTGAGACAAAAATAATATGCATGATTTGTTTGCATATGACTTTCCTATTCATTTTCTATCTAAATACAAAGGAGTCATTTTCCTTCTCCATTCTACTTCCTCCATCCCTTGCCCCTGATGTGTTAGTCTGGGCAAAATCAGTTGATGAGTATTTAATTGGATATGTTTAGCTTCAACCACGGTTTCTTCTTTTCCTTGTTCTTGACCCTTCTAGTATGGCCAATATCAGCCCTTTTCTTTTCCACCCTGATCATTTTCACTTGCTAACTCCTTTAAATGACATTACTTTTCTTCTTCTTAATACTTACTCTTTATCGTCAATCTCCTGTGGGCCAACCAAAGTCGGGGGGGGGGGGGGGGGCAGGCATTCGCTAGCTCTAAAACCAGACCTTCTATTCCATAGTCACCTGAAATATTTGCTAAAAAGTTTCATTTCCCAACACCAGGGGGTGTCTGTCTATCTGTCCTAATCTGAAGTTAGAGATTAGTTCCAAACCTTTTCCTCCTTTTACAGAGACACTAAAGTTCCTTCCCTCCTTAAACAGAGCTTTGGGTTCAGGAAGGGGTGTCTTTTTATTACAGTTTATCTCTTTATTTCTCACTCTTTCTGGACTTGCACAAATTTGTCTTTTTTCCTAGTCTGTTCATCCTTCGGTCTCTGCACCACCCTCCACCTCCTTTGCTCCCTTTCCTTTCGCTACCTGTCTCCCACCACCTCTCTACATGGGCTTCCTCGCCTTTCTGGACACTACGTCGGCGTCTCTGAAACCCTTTATGTACCTACCTTCCTTCTTTCCCCCTGTCTTCCTCTTTATGGACCCCTCCCTGTCTCAATCAGTCTCTCGCCATCTCTCCCAGTCCCCACACTAGGAACAAAGTGGTGTTTGCACAGAGCATGCCTCGCGTCGCCCCGTTCTAGACCACGACATTCCACCGTGCCCCTCCGCGCATTCCAACTGCAAACAAAGAGTCCCACCCTAACTTTTCCCTGTCCCAATTATCGAGTGATGTAGTAGCAACTGCCCAAACTTGCCCTCCTCTCCTCTGCTGGCGGCGAATCTCCACCTCCAGGGCAGTGAGTACCAGCTCCCACCGCCCCCTTCAGCGCACCAGAGATCCCTGCGCAGACACCCCCGTTTCTCCTCCACTCGGTGCTCCGCCCCTCCCGGAAAGTAGATCCGGCCAGGCAGACAAAAGTTTGGGAGAGAAGTTCCGTCCGTGCTGAGTGTGAGAGCGAGGGGGGCGGGGGCCGGGAGCAGTGGGGCGGCTGGGCAAATCGACGCGTGGACAGATAGACCTGCGGACGGGACAGCCGTAGGCCCTTCAAGCCCTGCTTAACCCCTGATGCGCGGGGGTTCGCAGCCCCTCTTGCTGGGGGATGCTGGGGGATTCCTGGCGCCGGGCATCTGGGCCGCCCGCTAAATCCTTGTGCCTCCCCTGTGCCCCTGGGGAACCGGAGCCCGGCCGCAGGCAAAGAGAAGCGGTGGCCGAGACGCTGCAGGGTGCGGGGCAGGGAGGGGGCTGGAGGCCCCAGGCCCGAGGGCATGGAGCGGTTGGGAGAGAAAGCCAGTCGCCTGCTGGAGAAGTTAAGGCTCTCGGACTCCGGCAGCGCTAAGTTCGGCCGCAGAAAGGGTGAATCTAGCCGGTCTGATGGGACCCCCGGGCCGGGCAAAGGGCGCCTGAGTGGGTCGGGGGGACCTAGAAAATCAGGGCCCCGTGGAGCTACCGGGGGACCTGGGGATGAGCCGCTGGAACCAGCCCGGGAGCAAGGACCCCTGGACGCTGAGCGGAACCCGCGCGGCTCCTTTGAGGCGCCGCGCTACGAGGGCTCCTTTTCCGGGGGGCCGACTCCCACCCGGGCCTTGCCTCTACCTCAGTCCTTGAACCCAGACTTTCGGTTGGAGACCACGGCCCCGGCCCTAAGCCCCCGCTCCAGCTTTGCCAGCAGCTCTGCCAGCGACGCGAGCAAGCCGTCCAGCCCCCGAGGCAGCCTGCTGCTGGACGGGGCGGGGGCTGGCGGCGCCGGGGGGAGCCGACCCTGCAGCAATCGCACCAGCGGCATCAGCATGGGCTACGACCAGCGCCACGGCAGCCCCCTGCCCGTCGGGCCATGCCTGTTCGGCCCGCCTCTGGCCGGGGCTCCGGCCGGCTACTCCCCTGGAGGGGTGCCGTCCACTTATCCCGAGCTCCACGCTGCCCTGGACCGACTTTGCGCTCACCGGCCCCCGGGGTTCGGCTGCCAGGAAAGCCGCCACTCGTATCCCCCGGCCCTGGGCAGCCCTGGGTCTCTAGCCGGGTCCGGAGTGGGAGCGGCGGGGCCCTTGGAGAGACGAGGGGCGCAACCCGGACGACATTCGGTGACCGGCTACGGGGACTGCGCTGCGGCCGCCCGGTACCAGGAGGAGCTCACAGCGTTGCTGCGCTTGACGGCGGGCACAGGTGGACGTGAGGTCGGTGCCCGTGGGGATCCCTCGGGGATGGAGCCGTCTGGTCTCGAGGAGCCACCGGGTCCGTTCGTCCCGGAGACCGCCCGACCCCGCATGCGGGAGCCCGAGGCCAGAGAGGACTACTTCGGTGAGTGAGCTCAGTGGTTAGGGAAAGGAAGGGACCCCGCACCGCAGCTGCTCCTCACCCACCCGACGGCCCAAATCGCGGCCCCGGGTGGTCGGAGGCGGAGACGCGGGGCTAGAAAAGAGGCTGGAGGGTCTTCCCCTTCTAATGGGTTTCGAACGGACTTGGGGACACCTCTCCTGCTGAATTCTAACCCCCGGATTCTCTCGTGAGCCCCAGTTCCCCAAGCTTCAGGATCTCGGTTTTTTCCCGCGGTAGCAGGCCCCTTTGGGAGTGGACCGGTGGACAGTGCGCGCATCCCCCTCCGGCTCCCCCCGCGGTGGCGCTGCCCCTGCAGGCTCCTGCGCGCTGAGCCCCCACGCGGGCCCAGGCTCCGCCCGCAGGAATTTGGGGAATTCGCGGGGGGAGGACAGGGCGGGCGGGCCGCGTGCGTGCCGGCTCCTGTCCCCCGAGCTCCAGGTGCCCGCGGGCGGGGCTGGCCGCGCCGCGCAGGGCGGAGGCGTGGGGCGAGGAGGGTGGGGGGCGGGGGGCGGGGGGCTGCTTCCGAACACGCGCGGAGCTGGGGCCGCCGATGAAGGAAATGGAGCCTGGGAGGGAGGAGGGAGCGCTCCGGGGCGGAAAGCAGGGACCCTTACATGCTGGCTCGGTGCGTGCGTGGGCATTTAAACAGAGACCTGGTGGTGGCGGCTTCTCTTTCCCCATCCGGAAGTCAGGGCAGAAGGCATGACCGCCGGGTCACCATCACCCCGATGGCTAACCCAGTGTAACTGCCGGAATAAGCTGGCCTTCAGTTTGGCCATAACCTGCTCAGAAATCAGCTATAAGCCGCCTCTTATTTTTCTGTTGCTGTTAAAGGAAACCTGGTCGTTGTTTCCCCCTGCCCCCACGTAGTTCTCTTTAAGAGAATTGATTTTATGTCTCAGCTATGGGGGGGGATATTGGGGTCTTGAAATATCTTTTAGCCAAGACCTACAGGCACCACCTCACTATGTAAATACTGATCTGACTGTGATGATAGGAAGAACAGGAAGAGGCGGAGGGCTCACCCCCAGGGCTATGGGCCTCTTCAGTTTTCCAAGCATCTGCTCACCTTTCTCACCATCCACGTCCTGCTCTAGGCCTCTATGGCTAGAAATGTGAGTAAGGAGAGGACCCCAGCCAGGGAGGGGGCGTTGCAGAGGAAGGTACAGAGGTCGTAGGGCTGCAGACTGGAAGGGGCCTGCCTGGCCCAACTCAATCGCCCCCACCCTTTTCCCTCCACCCTCAGAGAGGAAAGCCCACAGCAGAAGCTTTGGTCAAGGGAGACTAAGTAACAGGATGCTTCTTGCAATTTTCTTTTGAGGCCCAGGAGAAATGGGTGTTGGATGGAAAGAGGTCTCGTTGGCTAAACCATCAGAGCCAAAAGGAAAAATGAATTCAGATAAAGTGCAGTAAAATGACAAGAAGAACCTAGACTTGGATTTCTGGGTTAGAGGAGGTGAGGCGGACATGCCTGAGCAGTTTGCTCTTATCTTCCCATAATGTCCCAAAGAAGTGGCTCTGACCGGGCCTCCTGGCATGGCAATCTTGGGGCAGATCTTCACTCCTATGGGGAGGCCACATGTTGACCCCAGAGGTAGGGGCCTCTTCTCCCTGTGGGTCAGGTAGGCTCCTCTGTAAGAACCCCCAGCCTAACTGTACCCTCCTGCTCCTGTCCTCAGGAGGGGCCTCTGCCTTGGCTGCAGCCTTGCCCAGCTGCCAGAGGGTGGGAGCGGGACAGGCCTGGGCCCATCAGTAGCTGCAGCTGCTGCACGGGCTCCCAAGCCTCTGGGCAAAAACCGGGATGGGCCCCAACAGGCAAGGAGTGTGGCAGAGTGCCGAGGGGGAGAGGTGGGGCGGGGTGAGGCAGGCCCGTTGGGATCTGCTCCCCAAAGACAGGCCCTCACCTTCACTCATGGGCCTGGAATTGGGGAGTGGAGGGAGGAAAGAACACACCCAGGAAAGGCGGGTGCCAGAGCCAGGTGTATGCATTTGTGGGGTGGCGAGGGGGGGGGGGGGAGGAAGGGGGTGGGGGATGGAGGGAAGTAGTTCAGCTCTGACCCTCCCAGGATGGGAGATGACTGAGAGACCTTAGGGGTTCTAGCACCCATCCCCCACTTCCTATGCCACCCTGCTGGGAACACACCCTGCATTCTCAGCAGCCACCTCCCCACAGGAGTCATGCTCACATGGTCCCCTCTGCACAGGCCCCACTGCTGAGCCAGATCCTTCTTTTCCACCCTTGGAAGCCTGGAGGTCTGGAGCAGTGAGAAGTCCTTCTGTAGCTGAACACCAGCTCATTTTTCAGATGGAGAAACAGGTCCCAGAGAGGCTTTCTAGGCCCGGCCTCCTTTCCCTAGGGAGTGTTTTTGAGTCTACTACCGGGCCCGTATGCACTGGCATCTCTATTGTCCCACACAGTGCAACAAGGATCATACTTTACCTGCTTGGTCTTTTCTCCCCAGTAGAAAGTAAGCATTTGAAGGCCAGGGACCATATCTTTGACATACCTCCAGTTTTCCACAGTATTGAGCACAATATTTTTGTTAGGCACAAAATAGATGTTCATAAAATAAATATCTGTTGGTTAATCAATAAATAAGAATGGATCCACTCAGCCAAGACCTTGCTTCATTCTACTTCTTATTACCCTCTTTTCCCAGAAGGGAGCCCGGCAAAGGGAGGCTCTGGCTTGTGGTACTTGGCACAATCAGGAAAGACCGGGAATCCCAGGTTTTGAGCAGGGGGAGTAGGATGTGATGCTGACAACATCTCTCCCCTCAGGCACCTGTATCAAGTGCAACAAAGGCATCTATGGGCAAAGCAACGCCTGCCAGGCCCTGGACAGCCTCTACCACACCCAGTGCTTTGTCTGCTGCTCCTGTGGTGAGTGCTGCCCCCAGATCTGGACCAGGGCCCAAGGCCTCCAGCACTCCCCACACACATACACAGTCACAAGCGCCTAGGGAAGCAGGAGCAGAACTTGTGCCTCTTCATCTGCTCACAGAGCAGCTGTCCCCACCGTGTGTCTGGACCTCCATTGCTGCCCCACCTTCTCTCTTGCTTCCCTTCTCTGTGCCCTACCTGGCTCTCTCGCTCCCGTGCTGGCTCTGCTTTCTGGAGTCATCTTCCCTCTGTTCAGCCTCTTTCCTCCCCTCTCTTCCTTCCTTTTCTGCCTCCCTGCTTGCCCAGCCTGGACTCCTGCCTGACCCTCCAGCCTCTCCTCCCTAGGGTTTGGTTTTGGGCAGCCAAGTTGCCTAGGGCGACAGTGAAAGACTGGAATGTAGGAACGGCGGGGGTGGGCTGAGGGAGTGGGGAACTGTGGGGGGCAGAGAGGAGGGTTTTCTCCTGGCTGGTCAGAGTTCAGCCACCTCGCCAGAGTGCAGGCCACCGGGCCATGCCAAGCTGATGACATCATGCTCCAGGAATGCCCGCTGTTAGCTCAGGAGGCCCAAGGCAAGGGGGGGAGGGGACCTGCTCCCAGTGGCCTTAACTCCCCAGCCCTTCCCTCACGTCCCTCATTACCTCCTCCCCACTGCTTACCCACTCTGATTCCTTTGCTAACCCTTTAATCTCCTATCTCTGCCTGTCTGACTCCAGCACTCAGTTTTTCTCTCACTCCTCCACACCTCAGCCTCTGCCTGGTTCTCTTTCAGTTCATCTATCTGTCTGTCCTTCTGTTTATAGGACCCCTTCCGGGTATGTCTGTTTTCCTCTGTACTCCCCTGTGTCTCATGAGTTTCTAAGTCAGCTTTTCTAAACCTCTGGGCAGAGCTAGAAGTGGAGATTTTGGTGAGAAGAGGGCAAAGGTGGGAAAATTGCTCATTCTCCGCCATTCCTGACAATTTAGATGCCCTGGAGAAGTTCCTAGGTGTTAGTTACGTGGGGAACGGTCCTGCCTTGGCTGCTCATAGGACATCCTGAGCTGCCTCTGACCCTGGAGACTGGGTCCCTCTAAGCTTGGGGAAGAGCCTAGTGCAACAGGAAAGAGGACCAACTTTGCTCCAAACAAAGCACTTTGTCCTCAGCAGTAACTCCAATAAGTCCTGGCCTCCGAGAGCCTGTCCGGGAGGGAGACCGGCAGGGCTAGGCGAGCAGGAGAGCTATGCTCATGCGAGGAGGCTCCTAGGTTGAAAGGTCCCAGAGGGCAAGGCCTGTGACAGTGATCATCTCTGTGCACATTGTACACCACCTTTTCCAGAGCTCCTTTTTTTGCTGTTGTTGTTCATCCTCACCTGAGGATATATTTTTTCCCATTGATTTTTAGAAAGAGTGCAAGGGAGGGGGAGAGACAAAGAGAGAGGAACGTGGCTGTGAGAGAGGCACATCAATTGGCTGCCTCCTGCACACCCAGACCGGGGCTGGGGATCGAGCCTGCAGCCGAGGTACATGCCCTTGACTGGAGTTGAACCCATGACCCTTCAGTCTGAGAGCTGACTCTCTAACCAGCGAGGGCTTTCGGAGCTCCTGTGGCCGTGTACTCCAGCCTATGGCTGGCTTTGCTTCCCCAGGTGGCTCCCCCCCCACGCACTGGGGAGGAAGGCACTCATCTGAGACAGAGTCACAGGAAACTGTTGAGGCAGCAGCTGGAGGAGCAGTGAGCAGAGAAGAGGGGAGATTGGCAGGAATGAGACTGAAGCAAATTGGAATTGTGTCAGAGGGGATTTTTGTGAGGGGAGGGCGGAGGCTAAGCACCCAAGCCCGGATTTAAATACACCACACCACCGAGGAGAGCAGGAAGCGGGGGAGCCCTGTTCCTGGGCACCAGCTTAGGCTCCAGCCCCTTCTCTGCTGCTTCCAGGGCGAACTCTGCGCTGCAAGGCTTTCTACAGCGTCAACGGCTCTGTGTACTGTGAGGAGGATTATCTGGTGAGTGAGAGGGACCCCTGGGCTTAGAATCGGCTCCCACACTGGGACCCCCTTTTTGGTGGCCCATTGGGGTTCCATCCATCAGGGCATGCTCAGTTTATAACATCCACCCTTGGTCTCTAGTTTTCAGGGTTTCAGGAGGCAGCTGAGAAATGCTGTGTTTGTGGTCATTTGATTTTGGAAAAGGTAAGCAAATGGCTTCAGCAGAGACTGTGAGTGAGACTGAGGGGTGGAATCAGGGACTAAATGGATACTGAGGGGGGGGGAGGGCGGAAGGGGACACCTTCAGCAGATGAATCACTTTCATCCATTCCTTCCCAGAGGAGCTGTTGAGAGTGGCTTCTCTGCCTCTGACATCAAGTCCTGACACCTAACCCTGCCATCCCTAGACCTGTGTGATCTGGCCCCTCCCTAATTCTGCAGGCACGGCCTGGCCCTCCACCTGAGCTGGGAGTGTGGGGTTCTGGGTTTGAATCCCCCTCTGCTACTAGCTAGGATCAGCTGGAACTCAGGTTTCTTTTCTATAAGAAAGAGGGATTGGATTAGATCAGTGGTTTTCAGCCCTGGCAGCCTAGCAGATCACCTGAGAAGAAGCAAAGAAAAATGCCAAAGCCTGGGTCCTCACCAGACCCTGTGATGAATGCGCCTGGATAAAATTCCGGGGTGGCACCCAGGCTTTGCTGGTCTTTTAAAGCTCCCTGGGTGTCCCGGCCGGTGTGGCTCAGTTGGTTGGAGCATCATCCCATACACCAATATGTGACTAGTTCGATTCCCAGTCAGGGCACATACCTAGGTTTCAGGTTCAATCCCCGGCCAGACAAAGTGTGAGCAGGAGACAACTGATAGGTGTTTTTCTCTCTTTCCCTTCCTCTCACTTTAAAATCAATAAAAGCATGTCTTCAGGTGAGGATTTTAAAGATAAAAAGATTGAAAGCTCCCTGGATGATCCTTATGCAGCCAGGGCTGAGAACCACTAGCCTGTTTGCTCTCTACAACCTTTTTCAGGGTTTCTGCCTCCACTTTTTAAAACACTGATTTCTAGAGAGAGAGGAAGGGAGAGGAGGAGAGAAAAGCATCCATCTACTGCCTCCTGCACATCCCTTTCAGTGCATGGGGCAATGCCCAGCCAACTGAGCCACACCGGCCGGGCTCTGCCTCCCTTTAAGGCTCTTTGGTCCCCTCAGATCCCATAGCATGTTCCGGAAGGGTAGCAGGGAAGGGTAGCAGGGTGTTGGGTGAGTCTTGTGAGAGCAGCAGGGAACATCATGAGTAGCTGGGAAGGTGGGACGGGAGGGAGACTGATTCTCCTCCCACCCCCCCCACCCCCCCCCCCGAGCCAGATCCTACAGGCAATGGGCAAGTCCTATCACCCAGGCTGCTTCCGATGCATCGTGTGCAACAAGTGCCTGGATGGCATCCCCTTCACAGTAGACTTCTCCAACCAGGTGTACTGCGTCACCGACTACCACAAGTGAGTCCGCCCCTCGCGGTATGGTGCGGAACTGGGCTCAGGATTTCCGAATCCCGGCTCACCTCTGCCCTCTCTCTTTCAGAAATTATGCTCCTAAGTGCGCGGCGTGCTGCCAACCCATCCTCCCCTCGGAGGTCAGTGTGTCTGGGTTCTCCTGCAGGGCAGCCAGGGCTGCTGCCTCTGGGGAAGGGATGGGAACGTGCGGCCCGGACTCCCTTGGGATGCTGTGGTGCTGAGGAATGTCCTCTGTGAAGATTCCCGTGTGACTCTGCTCTCAGGGTTACCACCCTGACCCTAACATCCGGGCCTGGACATGTCGGACGGCCTCACTGGGCCCAGGCTCTGTCCCAGTCCAGAGAGGCAGACTTTCTTTGAGGTCACGGTCACCAGAGGCCAGAGTAGGGGCTGGAAAAAGGTAGGGGGAAATCCTCAGGGCCTGTAGGAAACGGTTGGAAATGATTTATCCTGTGTGTGCTGAGGTGATGCTTAGCCAAAGACAAGGAGGAACCAGACCCTATTGGACCTCCTTGTCCCCAGCTTAACCTCCTTTATTTATGCCGCCCGCCCCTTTCCCTTCCCTCTGCTTCCCCTACAGCTGGTAGAGATAGGCAAGGCCAAGCCCCTGGAGACAGGGAAAGGGAGGGGGAAGTTCCAGTAGGATTTGCAAAGCCCATCGGAAAGCTACAGATGATTGCAGAGAGGCTCTGGAGGCCTTTGCATGATCTTCCCGTTGGGTGGGAGGGGCCTGTACAGGGGAGGGTGAAGTTGGGGCTGTCAAACTGCTCTCATCTCCATGGGGGTCTGCATTATTTCAGGGCTGTGAGGACATTGTGAGGGTGATATCCATGGACCGAGATTATCACTTCGAGTGCTATCACTGTGAGGTGAGTGTTGGGGGCCCGGACTCCTGGGAAATTGGAATGGGGCCCCGGGAAGGGTCAAGCCCTAGACCTGACTGTAGGAACGTACAGACCATGAACCCTAGGAAAGTGCTCTGACCTACCTCCAGTCTCCAGCTCATCCTCCAGCCACTCTCTCTGGTCCCAGTTGTTTCGTCCTTTCTGAATAGGGTCTCCCGGTATCCACTGGAGATGGGAGCCTTTCTCATTATTTTTGCTATAGCAGCGACACCTGGTGTCCAGCTGAGGTATTTTCTCAGGTTTCTCTTCTGGGAGTCCATCCCTTCCGACCCACCCTTTTTTCTCCTGGTCGTTAGAAGTCTGGGGTTGAGAAGGGCAGACTCCTAAATGTCCACGGTGCCTGGGCTGAGGTGAACTAGGTGTCCCTCTCCCCTAGGACTGCCGGATGCAGCTGAGTGATGAAGAAGGCTGCTGCTGTTTCCCTCTGGACGGGCACTTGCTCTGCCACAGCTGTCACATGCAGCGGCTCAGCGCTCGACAGCCCCCTGCCAACTATCTCTGAGCTGCAGTCACTGCTGCTGCCATCACCACCACTGACAAATTCCTCTGGCCAGTGGGCCCCTGAGGCCAGCTGAGGCAAAGGATGTACTTTGCAGGCCTGGCAGAAGAGTCCTTTGGGGAGGGCCCCAAGGGCCAGAGACCCAAAGATCATGACATTCCAAATGGATTGTGGAGGAGGGACCTTCCAGTTACCATGGTGGGGGTGACCGGCCTCCTTTCCACATGTGCAGCCTGTGCTGTAGCATGTGCTTCAGCACACACCGGCGGCTCCAATACACTGTAAAGGTCTGATTCCAGTCTGTATCTCCAGTATAAGTCTGTGCGTAAGTCAGGCAACGTTGTCCTGGATTATAGGAAGGGAAGATGTCATGGAAGCTCCTGACTATTTTGTACCCCACACATGGGGTCAGATAGGAGGGCAACCAGGTTCTTACCACACCACAGTCTCTTATTTCTGTATCTAGATGAAGAGGTGGACCTTATACATGAGTTACTTCTTGGCCACCTTCTCTCTAAGGACTAAGAGAGCTGCTCACCTCCAGGCTGGGAACAGAGACCAGCTCCAGGTGGGCCTGCTGCCGGTATCGCCTGATTCTCAGGGACTCACGTGAGCCCGGGAAGACTAACGGGGTGCCTGTACTTCTCCTCAGCTGGTGGAGGTGGTAATGAGTGGGTCTCGGGGTATGGAATTGCTGGGGGAGACATTTTTGAAGCTTCAAGCTATTCACACTCCCCAGGTGGAAGTGCATCGAGCCCTTCTGCCCAGTATATGCACCCACGGGCGTATTCTCACACACACGCACTCACTCCCTTCTCTCAGGTCACTCTTGCACCTGGTTCCCTGCAGCAGCTCACTTCTCCAGAGCTGCCGCCTTTCAGAGGGATCCAGGATTACATCTACTGTAACTCCCAAACTCTGAGGTTCTGGGGCGCCAGAGGGGCAAAACACTTTGACTTGGTTCTAGTTCACTTTTGCTGAAATTCGTTTACCTAAAGCTAGATCTCTTAAAACCGTTTCACTGAAAACCTGTGTGTTTAAAGTTACTACCACTGCCAAAAGCTCAAATCCCTTTTGGGTATTTTTTTATTTTTATTTTTATTAGCCATTTAGGTATTCTATTCTCTTTTGTCATGCTTTGGGTATTTCAAGGATTTATATCTATTCATCCAAGAGTACTTCTGAATTATCAGTAACATAAATTTATCAAAATTGCAGCACTTTGTAAATGATAAGATTGCTTCCTCCTACCTTTATGTTATTTACTGTTCAAACACTTTTTTTAAAAAAGCTTAAAGTTTCTAGCAATAAATATAATTGGTACAGACATTTTGTGTATCTTTTTTTGTGTGTGTTTCTTAATCCAATATTCCTTTACAAATTAGATGCCTTGAAAAAAACAACGAAGCTCAATATGATTTTATGCTTTGGTCTAACTTCTACATCCATGCTGTTAAAATGCCAATATATCCGAAGCAAATGAACAGGCATGTGGCTTATTCAGTTGACTAACAATTCAAGGTTATACAGACAGCATCATTAAAAAGTGAAAGGGTGAATCTGCTAGATCCTTTTGAAAATGCTGCAGATTTGATAAATATTTATTTTAGACTAATTGTCTCTAGGTAAATTGGTTTTAGGCAAATTAATCTGATAATTAATCTTGGATCCTTAGTCTTCATTCTCTATCACTTAGAATTTCACAGTGGAAATGATGACTCCTGAGAACAGACATTTCACACTTAGGGGTTATTCTAAGATGACTGTGCCAGCCATCTGGGGAAATGCAGAGAAGAGACCTCCGTGTGAATGTGAGTGAGAGAGTTCAGATTCATACCACTGACTGCCTGAGGAGGGGTAGGGGAATGCACTTTTTTGGAGGGATAAATGTTCTGATACTAGATTACTTGTTCTACAGCTGGGATTCTGAACTATTATTATTGAACTAGAGGCCCGGTGCATGAAATTCGTGCATGGGGGTGGGGGGGTGTCCCTCAGCCCAGCTTGCACCCTCTCCAATCTGGGACCCCTCAAGGGATATCCGACTGCCCGTTTAGGCCTGATCCCACCGGACATCCCTCTGACAATCCAGGACTGCTGGCTCCCAACTGCTCACCTGCCTGCCTTCCTGATTTCCCCTAACTGCTTCTGCCTGCCAGCCTGATCACCCCCTAACCACTCCGATGCCAACCTGATTGATGTCTAACTGCTCCCCTGCCAGCCTGTTTGCCCCCAACTTCCCTCCTCTGCCGGCCTGGTCACCCCTAACTGCCCTCCTCTGCAGGCTTGATCGCCTCCAACTGCCCTCCCTTGCAGGCCTGGTCCCTCTCAACTGCCTTCCCTTGCAGGCCTGGTCCCTCCCAAATGCCCTCCCCTGCTGGCCATCTTGTGGTGGCCATCTTGTGTCCACATGGGGGCAGGATCTTTGACCACATAGGACCAGCTATCTTCATCTTGTGTGTTGGAGTGATGGTCAATCTGCATATTACTCTTTTATTAGATAAGATAGAGGCCTGGTGCACGGGTGGGGACCAGTTGGTTTGCCCTGAAGGGTGTCCTGGATCAGGGTGGGGTTCCCTTGGGGCATGGAGAGGCCTGGGCGAGGGGCCTGTGGTGGTTTGCAGGCCAGCCACGCCCCTGGTGACCCAAGCAGAGGCCCTGGTATCTGGAATTTATTTACCTTCTACAATTGAAACTTTGTAGCCTGGAGCGGAGCCAAGCCTCCTGCTCCATCCGTGGCTGCCGCCATTTCTGTTTGGATTTGTTTACCTTCTATAATTGAAACTTTGAATCCTTGAGTGGAGGCCTGGGCCCGCCAGAGTGTGTGGAAAGCTTGGCTTCCTCTGTTGCTGGGAAAACCCAAGCCTCCCTTCTGGTAGCCATCTTGGTTGGGGTTAATTTGCATACCCGCCCTGATTGGCTGGTGGATGTGGCTTGGCTGGTGGGCGTGTCTTTCTGTAGCAGAGTGATGGTTAATTTGCATATTACTCTTTTATTAGAGAGGACTAGAGGCCTGGTGCATGAAATTCGTGCAAGAGTAGGCCTTCCTCCCCCCCTCCCCCCGCCGCTGCCAGCACCGGCTTCCCCCAGCTTTGTCCAGAAGGTCGTCTGGTCTAATTAGTACGTTATGCTTTTATTATTATAGATAAGTGAATACAAAGACTGTGACTGGGAAATTTTCTCAGCAGGGTGCTCCAAGCCTGGGAAATCGGAGAAGTGTGTGCAGCTTTATATCCATCTCTTCAGTTCTGTCTTTACTCTTAGGAGTCTTGTCTACTCCGTCATTCTGATCCTTGTGCTTTACTCTGATTTCGAGCTCCATCTGCTGCTGACTGGCTGATTCGTATCTAGGTCTCTGCTCTCCAAGACTCTTCTTGCCACTGTGGCTACTCTCTGCTTCCTGAGGGAAAACAGTGCTAACATTTGATGAGGACAGGCCCAGGGAACAGCAGCCCCAGCCACCCTGCATTACCGACAAGCTCCAAAGTGTACCCTGCATCGCAAGAGTTTCCCTTCTTTCTACGTACTGGGAGGCTGCTCATCCTTAATAGTTCTGTTTAACATTTGCAGTTGGTAGTGAGGTTCATAGGGTGCTGCCAAGGATACATCATCAGGTAGACTGTGGCAACTCACCACCTGATTTTCATCAACAGCCACTAAGCCTAAAGCGGGGTAAGGGAGAAAATGGAAGGATTATGGATCCATTTTGTGTCTCTTTAGAGTCCCAGGACAGGGTTCGTGCAGGCTTTCGCAGGAGACGCTGGGTGTTCGCTTTGGCTAGCCCTGTTTGTTACGTCCTGAATGTGGTTTGTCAAGAATAAGGCTGGTGGTGGTGCCCTCTCCGCCTTACTCCTCAGACATGGTTCCCCTTTCACCATCTGGAGCTCTCAAGACTAGGAAATTTCTAGTCAGGGCGGAGACAGTCCTCAGCCAGCAAGGAGGACACTTTGTTTCTATTTTGTTTGTTCGTTTATTTTGTTCTGAAGATTCCACATACAAGTGAAATATGGTATTTGTCTTTCTCTGTCTGACTTATTTCTAGGGAAAGAGCTAATTCCAGGCACATAAAGCCAATTGGTTGGTCCTTGATATTATACCTATACAGAGGGAATAAAAAGGGGAAGGACACTATTAGACCTGAAGTAAAAGGATTGGGGGGAACATCTTTATTCCATTTTTTTTTTTTTTTTAGAAAGACCCATACCCCAGATATGGCCTGGGGTCATTCAGAACCCTAATGGTGAGGTTCCACTGCAAGGATGAGGGTCCCGCCAATCTCAGCCCTCTCCATCCTCTCCTCCCTCGCAGCAAGAAGATCTAAGACGGGGCCTCTGCTGTGACAGTTGCTTGGATAGGGCCCTTGGAATATCAACATTTGGCTCTAGTTGTAAAAGAGTAAGGTTTGACCATGGAAATATAAGCAAACTCCCTGGGATGTGTAGATTAGACCAGTCTAACGGATGGTAGGAGAGTCATCAGAGGCAAAATTCTGTCCACTGTGGGTATTATTGCACCAAGTTTGGATAGGGTACTGCTGACTGTGAAGGAAGCAAAGGTGCTCTCCAAAGCAGGGAGAAATGGGTTAGGAGGAATACAGTAAAAGGCACTATTTATGCATGTATCCTGGAGACCTAGAGCCAATCTGGGTGTGAGTTTAAAGATATCCCAGTCACCTCATTTTACTGAATGGGAAAATAGAAACTCTGAGCGATGATGGGGCTTGCCCAATGTCACATCTAGAAAATGACTTCTAACTTTTGAAGACCAACAAAGACTGACTTTCCCTCAGTCCATCACAGGCATTCATGTCCACAGCACAGTAAACTGTAAATGTGGTAAGCACTTTATTAGGACAGATATTTAGGGAACGTTTTAGTGGGAAAGCCAGGGAACACAGGAAACAATCATGAAAGCGTTGGTTCTTGCTGGTGTTTTTTGTTGTTAATTAGAATTAGCAGTCGCCAAAGTAACTTTAAAGCACAGTAGGAAAGGATCTCACTAGGTAGCTCAGTTAGTTAGAGTGTTGTCCCGATAGGCCAAGCTGGGTTCTATCTTCTATCCCCAGTCTGGGAACATACAAGAATCAATGCATAAATAAGTGGAACAACAAATCAATGTCTCCTCTCCTCTCCTCTCCTCTCCTCTCCTCTCCTCTCCTCTCCTCTCCTCTCCTCTCCTCTCCTCTCCTCTCCTCTCCTCTCCTCTCCTCTCCTCTCCCCTCCTCTCCTCTCCTCCTCTCCCCTCCCGTCCCCTCCCCTCCCCTCCCCTCCCCTCTCCTCCCCTCTCCTCTCCTCTCCTCTCCTCTCCTCTCCTCTCCTCTCTCTTCCTCCCTCCATCCCTCCTCCTCCCTCCCTCCCTCCCTCCCTCCCTCTCTCTCTTTCTCCCTCTAAAAACCATTAAAACACACACACACACAACACACACACACACACACACACATTAGGAGAAGCAAAGGAAATATATTGCAAGAGGAGAGTCCCTGCCTTTGAGGAGGTCACAGTCTAGCCAGGGAGAAAAATACATAAAATGCCTTGAGAGGATTACAAGCAATATTTCGACAAGTGCAAAGTGATTGAGTGTGAGAAACAGAAGACCTAATGCTCCAGGGTACAGATGACAGGGGTGAGATTTTATCTGGCTTAACTGTAGGTCAGAAAGTGGAGGCCCGTAAACCAGATCCTGCCCCAAATTAACTGAGTTTGGCCCACTGGCAGTTATTTTTTATAAAACTAATTTGTACCCTTGTTGGGAGGAAAATGCCAGCTAATAAGTATAGAAAGAGTGATAGAATTTGAAAAACAGCATTTGGTGAACTTAATAAAAGTATTGATTTGGCAAAGATTATTAATTGATGTTAAAACCATAGGTAAAATGGTTGGGGACAACTGGACATTCATATGGTGCCAAGTAACACTATCAGTTTACAGTCTTGAGGCCAAAAATGTATGTTGGAGGGATCAGACTGTCATCACTTGTGTTCTGGAATGGGTCTTAGTAACACTCGCCAGTAGACCGATTCTGGTGTGAGGCAAATGCTAACCCAACCTAGTACATATTCTAGCCATTCCCCACTCCCATAGAGAATTAATTATTAGATGTAACTTGCAGTTTACAGGAAATACTGGGGATAGAGAAACAAACTAAAGGACACTAGGAGGGACCAACTGGACAAATCTAAAAGGTGAGGCTTTCTGCAGGGCACCTGGCCGGCTCTCTTCAGCAAGTCAGTACGATTTTTAAAAAATATGTTTTTACTGATTTCAGAGAGAGGAAGGAAGAGAGAGAGAGAGATAGAAACCTCAATGATGAGAGAATGCTGATTGGTTGCCTCCTGCATGCCCCACATGGGGGAACGAGCCCGCAGCCCAGGCATGTGCCCCGACTGGGAATTGAACTATGACCTCCTGGTCGACGCTCAACCCGGAGCCACACTGGCTGGGCTGTATGAAAGTCAAAACTACTTGTTAATGCAACAACCGGTTTGGCTCAGTGGATAGAGCGTCGGCCTGCGGACTGGAGGGTCCCAGGTTCGATTCCAGTCAAGGGCATGTACCTTGGTTGCGGGCGCATCCCTAGTGGGGCGTGTGCGGGAGGCAGCTGATTGATGTTTCTCTCTCATCGATGTTTCTAGCTCTCTATCCCTCTCCCTTCCTCTCTGTAAAAAATCAATAAAATATATTTAAAAAAAACAAACAAACAAACAAACAAAAAACCTACTAGTTAAGTACCTTAGAGATACTTAAGGTATATGATAACAACATAATGCATGGTCCTGGATTCCCTGTTGGTGTAAACAAGTTGCTATAAAAGGTAACTGGGGTCAATTGGGAAATTTTTAGTATGGATGGGATTAGATGAGGTGCAAATTTACTAAAATAAAAAGTTCAAAATCATTAACAAAATGCCAGTTCCAAAACCATATATACAGAATAACCATATTTTATTTATAATATGTCTATATATTTATTAAAAAAGATCTGAAAGGATATGCACTAAGGTGATCTCTGGTGAAAATGTTTTATTGCTGTTAGTCTACATTTCCTAGTTTTATACAATACATGTGTATTGCATCTGTAATAATTATTACACATAAAATAACTGGTTGTCAGCATTGATCATTCAGGAAATTTCACATAAAAATCTGGGTATTGTATATGAAGAGCTGGATTGCTAAGTTGTTTTTCTTTTCCAATTATCAAATATGTCTTCCATTCCCATATGGCAACAATCAGTTGGAAC
Organism: Eptesicus fuscus; assembly: GCF_027574615.1. NCBI lineage: Eukaryota > Metazoa > Chordata > Mammalia > Chiroptera > Vespertilionidae > Eptesicus > Eptesicus fuscus. The sequence continues at coordinate 77,121,510 of NC_072477.1, read as the reverse complement.
CAGGTGATGGTGCTCCTTTATTCTCTCCTAGTTTGTCACACTCCTTACCACTCCCTCTTCTGTATGCTTCACAAATTGCTTACCTGCCTGATTCCCACAGACATCTGAGACAGTAGCCCTTGATTTGGATGAACTTAATGTCCTCCCATCCATAGAGCCTCTCATTATTAATCATTGGAAGGTACCAATAAATTAACTGACCAAGAAAAGCATCCATTTCAGAATTACCTGTGCCTGTGTGTGTGTTTTTTAAATATGTTTTTATTAATTTTTAGAGAGAGAGGTAGGGAGAGAGAGGAGAAATAGAAACATCGATAAGAGAGAAAGCCTCCTGCATGCCCCCTAGTGGGGATTGAGCCTGAAACCCGGCCATATGCCCTGACCAAGAATCGAACCAAGACATCTTGATTCATGGGTCGACACTCAATCACTGAGCCTTACCGGCTGGGCTGGGTCTGTGTGGTTGGTTGTTGTTTTTTAATAAAGCAACCCAATCATGGGAAACACAGATTTAATACTTCATCTACTTAGCTACCATGGTTGCATACTGTAAATTAGTTTAGCAAAATTTCTCTTTGGTAAATGGAATCTAGGAAGTATACTAAATTGCTACCTTCCTTAAGGTTTTGCTTTTTTGTCCTAGCACTTTAATCATAGGAGGGGTTTCAACATTTACAGTATGTGTTTTTCCCAAGCATGAAACTCCACATGCCCTTTGGTCGGCCAGTTTCTCTCACTGGCTCTGATACAATTTTTACAGGAGAAAATCTCTTTCACCTGTAACTCAGTATAAGACAGTGTCACCAACAGTTTAAAAGCCAGGGAAATACTTTTATCAGCCTGGTACATGTTTTAGCATGACAGCAGCACACTCAATCGTTATAACAGGAACCGCACACCTTGTGCTTCATAGCCAGCTTTTCAAAATGATACTAGTTGTCTTCTTCTGAATCAATTTCCTTTACAGTCTCATATTCCTTTGGTAAAAATTGTTTCAATCTGTTCCATTTTTGGAGCCAAATTTCTCAGCTTTTTCTTTGAGATCTAAAATTCCCCAAGGAGCCTTGTTTATATTCTAGTTCACAATAATGTTTTAAAGTAAAATCAGGCTGATTCCCGATTGTACAACAAGTTTCCATGAACAAGGCAGGCAACCCTTGCAGCCACAGGGGCTGGGTTTGAAATCCCTTAGAAGGGTTAGGCAATTGCAAAAATAGCACATTATGAACATTTGTTCTAAAATTTTCATTTGATGTCATAGGTTGATTACATATTTCTTACCCACTTGTTTTCTCCTTAAATCATGTACTTACAATGGGCATGAAATTTTCAAGCTTAATCATCAATAGTTGTGGCTCTGAATACCTTCATTTTCTAGTGAACATCCTTGAAAATAATTCTAAAATCTCTTGACTGCCTGTAAAATGTTTAATTCCTGAAACTAGTTTCTGGGCCCAAAATACCATAATATATTCCTGCTACTTGTCTTCAGATAGTTTCAAAGTGGTATGGCGTTATTTTTAGGTGTGGTTCCAGAGTCCAATGGCTATTTTAATGTCATCCTACCTTTGAAACTGGTTATTTAAGTACTTAAGCCCACATTTTCAGTGTGAAACATATTCTACTTAAAAGTTTCCATTAGTTTGATAAATAAAATACTTATCAAATACTAAATACTCACCTGAAATCTTTATCTTTGGAGCATAATTTTGTTTCTTGGCTAGAATGTGGGACGCAGAGTCCCTGCAATGTCACAGCAAGCCTCCAGTCTTCTCTGTAATTCTAAACAACGCAGCGAAGGAATGAACAAGTCTGAAAGGTTAAGTAGACTTTTTCTCAGATTCCCATTTACATTTTCCAAGTTAAAAACATACACATGAATAGTTTTTGAATGCTTGATCAAGAGCAACGGCTTCAAGAAGGTAGAGCTAGATTGTGGGCAGCTATTGTACCTAATTTATCTCTCTACACCCCCCTCCCCCACCAGAGTCTAGCTCAGGAATACTTGAGCATGTTCTTGGCTTTATCCTTAAAGAACATTTAAGAATCAGGTGATTGGCCCTGGCCAGCATTGCTCTCAGTGGTTAGAGCATCAGCCTGCATACCAGAGGGATGAGGGGTCGATTCCCAGTCAAGGGCATGTACCTGGGTTGCAGGTTCGATACCCAACCCAGGTCTGGGTGCGTGTGGAAGGCAACCAATCGGCATGTCTCTCTCACATCTCTCTCTCCCCTCACTCCCTCCTGCCTCTTTCCAGCCTCTCTAAAAATCAATGGAAAAAACATCCTCCCATGAGGATTAGCAAAAAAAAAAAAAAAAAAGGGAATTATTGTAATTTTGTATATGACATAGCAGAAGGTGAGAGGAACAACGCTGATGAAGAGATAGGCCTATAAAGGCCAAGCATTCCCCAGAACAAATAAAACTATATAAGATATTAGTCTGTGGGAGTTTCAACAAATAAGTGTCTCCGTACGCCAAGCACTGAGATAGGCACCTGGGGTCTTGGAGAAAGCACCTCCTTAAATACAAACCCAAACAAATTAAGGTTTCTAAAGAGGATTTCATACTACTTCTCAGCAATAAAAAGACATGAACTAAAAAAAAAAAGTGAATTATTGATACTAGTAATAACATATATGGAGCTCGAAATTAATTATGCTGTGAAAGAAGCCAAAAAAGAGTACCTTTGCCCTGACCAGTTTGGCTCAGTGGATATAGAGTGGCGGCCTGAGGACTGAAGGGTCCCGGGTTCGGTACCTTAGTTGCAGGCACATCCCCAGTGGGGGGTGTGCAGGAGGCAGCTGATCGATGTTTCTAACTCTCTATTTCTCTCCCTTCCTCTCTGTAAAAAATCAATAAAATATGTTATGTTTTGTTTTTTTAAAAAAGAGTACTTTTTTTGGTTTGTTTTTTTAAATCCTCACCCGAGGATATTTTTCCATTGATTTTTAGAGACAGTGGAAGACAGGGGGAGAGACAGAGAGAGAAACATCGATATGAAAGAGAGACACATCGATTGGCTGCCTCCCACATGTGCCCTGACCATGGCCAGGATCAAGCCTGCAACCGTGGTACGTGGCCCTTGACGGGGACCCTTCAGTCCAGAACGATGCTCTATCCACTGAGCCAAACTGGCTAGGGCAAGAGTACCTTTTTTATTCCATTTATATAAAATTCCAGAAAATAGAAACAAATCTATAGTAACAGAAAGCAGATTGGTGGCTGGGAAGTGCCAGAGAGGAATGACAATGGGGCAGAGCAAACTTAGGGACTGAGGGGATGGTGCGTATGTTCCCTGGCTGGATTGTGGTGATGGACTCACAGATGTATAGTTATGTCAGAACATAATAAGCTGTACACTTGCATGCCAAACTATGTCAATAAATCTGTGTTAAACACACACACACACACACACACACACACACACACACACAGAAGGAGGGCAGTAGGAATGGGAAGAAAGAGAATGAATTCTATGGCCTCTTGCAACTTTCTTGCTCATGGACATCAGATGGTGTCTGGTTATAAGATCCTTTTTCAGTATTTTGCTTCAGTTTTAACTGCCAGGGTAGTCTATCCACTCAACTTTCTAGTCTTGTGTGGAGCTGGCCTGTGAAATCCAGCACTTCACTGCTCCAGTCTCCTCTTGGACCCAGAATACAGCTTGAACTCCTTAGCTCTACCTCCACTTGCTGGGATGTTGCCTCCATTGTAAATGATCCGCATTTTCTCTCCTTTCAGGCCCAGGTAAAATAAAAATTTATTTCATAGCCTTTCCCATTCATTCCTGCAGGGGGAAAAATGTACTTTATTTGAGCTTCTCTAGAACGTGTAATCTCAACAGCTCTTTTGACACCTTTGCTGCTTTATATTATTTGCTTTCCATGTGCATGTCTTATCTTCTCAACTACATTCTGAATGTCTTCAGGTCTGGGACTGGGTCATATATTATTCTTTGTGTCTCTCCCAAGGCACTTAGTAAGTGCTTAATATATGTCAGTTTTAAATCATCTCACTTTGATAGTCTTTCCAAAGTACTTTCTCAGCCATTATCTCATTTGATCATTACATCAACACTAGGAGATTGGAGAAGCTAAAAAAAAATATGTTATTTCCTCCACTTGACACATCAGGAAACTGGAGCCCAAGGTCACTCAGTTTGTCAGAGACAGAGACGGAACAGATAATTGCATATGAAGGTTTGAGCCTATTCAAGGTTTCCCAGGGCTCTCCACTCTGCCCTCCGACCTGAAGACCAGCCATTGTACCCTTCACCATCTCATGTCCCAAATACTTTAGCGCTCCTTAGCCAAGGCTTTGTGGTACCATATTAGAAAACTTGACAAATATAAGACATGAAATTTCAGTAGATTCCTGATCAGCTCTGAGTCACCAAAACATGCCTGCTATTTTTTCCAAGTGCCATTTGTTAGGGGCATTATGCCTGATGTTGAATGATGCTGCACTACAGAGCTAAGGAAGCATAAATAATTTTTAAAAGCTTTAGAAAACAACAGCACTTTATTAAGCATGAAGGGTGGCAGCTGACAAGATGACCAGGGATCTAAGATTTCTGCCCTGGGTCACACTATTCTCCTATGTATTGCTAGAATAATTCCCTAGTTGGTACTAAAAGAAAAGGTTAGCCCTAGCTGGTTTGGCTAAGTGGATAGAGCGTCAGGCTGCAGACTAAAAGGTCCCAGGTTCGATTCCGGTCAAGGGCATGTGTGTTGGTTGAGGGCACATCCCCAGTAGGGGGTGTGCAGGAGGCAGCTGATGGATGTTTCTCTCTCATCGATGTTTCTAACTCTATCCCTCACCCTTCCTCTCTGTAAAAAAATCAATAAAATATATATTTTTAAAAATAAGTAAAACAATGCCTTAAAAAAATAAAATAAAATAATAAAATAAAAGGTTAAACTACCACCCAGCACACTTAGCCTGCGATTCCTTCCCTACCAGCCATACTATCAGTTTCTCCTCTGATGCAAGAGATTTGATAACCCTGGTGCAATTTACTTAGTATAAAATATTATTTTTGAAATAATTTACCTATAACAGATTTCACTCAACTTTGAAAAGAAGACAGTGATGGGGCTTAAGACAGGGCGGGGGGGACTTAGGAAGAACAATAACCTTTGGTCAAAGTCCATAGCCAACTTGAGGTCAAGCCCATGGAGGAAGTCAGGAGAATTGTCCCCCTCCTCCCATCATTGCCTTCTCTCCCTCCAGCCTCCTGCTGGGATTCCCCATTGGCTGAAACCAGTCAGGGAATATGGGAACCCCCAAGTCCTTAGCGGCAGTCCTAACCTGATACATAGAAGGCTGAAGAGCAGGATCTGGATCTGGGGGGGCAAGTGGAAAACATCCTAGTCTGGCCAATGAAACACATGGGAAAGTATGGTGGGTGCTTCTGGGAAAGAATTTCTTCCCAAACTGTTATAGGAAGACAGCTTTTCCCTCCCTCCCTTCCTTCCTTCCTTCCTTCCTTCCTTCCTTCCTTCCTTCCTTCCTTCCTTCCTCCCTTCCTCCCTTCCTCCCTTCCTCCCTTCCTCCCTTCCTCCCTTCCTCCCTTCCTCCCTTCCTCCCTTCCTTCCTTCCTTCCTTCCTTGGATGGGTTGAGAAGCCTTGGGACTCCCAGCTCCAGACTTCTTGTTAAGCAAACAATAAATGTCCATATAGTTGAGAGGTGGGGGGGGGGGGGGGGGGGAGGGTAAAAGATAACAGGGTCCTGTCGGGTGTGGCTCAGTTGGGGGTCACCTTGTGCACGGAGAGGGTGCTGGTGGGATTCCAAGTCAGAGCACATGTCCAGGTTGCCGATTAGATCCCCAGGTCGCGGCTGGCAGAGGAGGCAACCTATCCACGTTTTTCTCTCACATTGATGTTTCTTCCTCCCTCTCCCTCCTTTCTCTTAGAAACATACACACAATAAAAACATAATCAAACAACAAGACAAAAAATAAATAAATAAAAGCCCAGTGAGGGGACTCTTTGGTGGGGAGAGGTTTCAACTCTGCCAGCGCGACCCCGAACACGTCCCTTAACCTCTCTGCGCCTTAGTGGTCCCGGCAGGGCAATGGGTCTGACGGTGACTTCCGGTAAGAACTAAAGGAGAGAAGCAGGCAAGTAAAATGCTCGGCACGGCGCCCGGCTCACTGACGGCCCTCGGTCAAAGTTGGCAACCACTACCACGTTATCCACGTCTGCCCGCGACGTGGGGGAGGTGCCCAGGAAAAGGGGCGCCCTTTCCCCCCACGGCCTCCAAAGCCGGGCTCTGCGGCCGTGGGCGCCCGACGCGGGGCGGGGCCTGCCGTTCCCGCCAGGAGCGTGGCCCCGCCCCCTCGGCCTCCCGGAGCCCCGCGCCGCCCGCCCCTGCGCCCGCCGAGGGGCAAGTTCCTGAGCCCGGCCGCGGGCGGGGCCCGGTGTTCCCAGCTCGCTCCGCACCGCCCGGGAGCTCCGGCCGCCCTTGGGGCGCAGGTTTGCTGCGGGGGGCGGCGGGCGGCGGGGGGGGCGGCGGGCGGCGGGCGGCGGGCGGCGGGGGCGGGCGGCGGGCGGGGAGGAGGAGCCCCGGGGGCCCCCCGGCCAGTCCCGGGCCGAGGCCGCCTCGCCCTTGGGAAGCCGTGGCTGCCCAGGCGGAAGGGAAGTAGGCGCCGGAGAACGCGCTCCGCATTTTGATTCATCGCGGGCCCTGTAAGGGTCACATCTTGTGAAAACACCTGTAAAATCAATTTAACGTTCAGCGCAGCGTGTAAAGACAGCTCTAAGAATTTAAAAGACGCCTGAGTCAGAACATTTAAGTGCTTGGGTCCCCGTAGCGGCGTTTTAACACGTCTGAGTGCGGAGGGTGGAGAGTCCAGCTTGATTGCCGCCGCGGTTCACGCCCCCTGACATTTAAAAAGGGTGAAGAAAAGCCCTCTAAACCCCCCACGTAGGCAGTTCCCCCGCGGAGGCAAGAACAGCGGGCTTTTTTGAAATTTAGGGTGGTCCTCATCTTTGTGAGTGAAATGTGTCTGCGTAACTTTTATTTGCAGGCCTCGATCAGAGGTAATTGCGAGAACACAGAGCTTACCTAAACAGTGGCTTTGGTTGACAAGTAAGATTGTGCTATGAATTCTTCAGGTCTCTCCAAGGCAGGAACTGTTATCTCCGGGTTGCAGGTGGGAAGAAGCGTGGCACAAAAAACCATCTCCCTGAAGTTCGCCCAGAACAATGGCTGAGCTGCAAATTAAGCCCTGGCATCCCGAGTCCTCAGCTGCGTCCCCCTCCAGACCGGGTTACCAAACAAATGAGCAGTTACTTTGATGTTACTACTCATCAAACGAGGGAGTAAACCAAACGCTCTGTGAACATGAAATGTTAAATCATAATCACCTCCTGTGTCTGTTCTGCTTGGGGAGGCACAGCTGTCCTTGGGAGTTGGATACCTAAGAGGAGAGGTTGAAGCAGCAAAATGGAAAATAATGTCAAGGGAAGTGTTTTGTCTCCAGAGGCCCAACAGAGCCCATCACGGCCGATTTGTGTTGATGTCATTCTTTTCAGTGTGCTCTGTGTTCTGGCCTCCGCTGCATTAACCACACCTTTGCATTAGTCTTTTGGCACTGACCTCCCTGTCTGTCTTCTCCTTTTTTAAAATTTTTTTATTTTTATTGATTTCAGGGAGAAAGGGAGAGGGGGAGAGAGAGAGAGAAACATCAGTAATCAGAGAGAAGCACTGATCAGCTGCCTCCTGCATGCTGCACACTGGGGGCTGAGCCTGCAACCCAGGCCTGTGCCCTGACGGGGAATGCAACGGTGACTTCCTGGTTCCTAGATGGATGCTCAGCCAGTGAGCCATCTGGCTGGGCCCTGGGTGTCTTCTTATGCTCTTTCCTCCGGGTGCCCTTTACTACTGCTGTTATGTGAAAACCAGTTGTTGTTCAAGTGTGGAAGGATTTGTTACTCCTGAAGGGTGTTTCTGGAATTAATGATAAAAACAAAAAAACTACCAACACATCTTAGATGAAAGGACAAGTTAAAGAAGTGCAAGAAACTATTGTGGAATTTAATAGCTGAGTGATTCGAAGGGGAAAAAGTAGACTTTGATTTCTTTTTCTTTTCCTTTTCCCCCAGTTCACTCGTAACTGAGAAGCAGTAGCTCAGTTTTAACTTAGAAATAATTGTGAAGCCCTAACTGGTTTGGCTCAGTGGATAGAGCGTCGGCCTGCGGACTGAAGGGTCCCAGGTTCGATTCCGGTCAAGGGCATGTACCTTGGTTGCGGGCACATACCCGGTAGGAGGTGTGCAGGAGGCTGCTGATGATGTTTCTCTCTCATCAATGTTTCTAACTATCCTTCTCCCTTCCTCTCTGTAAAAAAATCAATAAAATATATTTTTTTAAATCAATAAAATAAAAAAGAAATAATTGTAGAGAGAGGGGACATCCTCCTGCTTAGCCTAGTGCCGTGATGGGCAACCTTTTGAGCTTGGTGTGTCAAACTTCGCCAAAAAACTGAGCATAACTCAGGTAGTGTGTCACTTTGAGGAAAAAACTAACTCCAAGACTCTAGTCGCAAATGTTTCATCCTCAGGAGCAGCAAATGTTTCATCCTCGGCATGCGGCCGCGTGTCATCAGAAATGGCTACGCGTGTCAGTGCTGACACGCGTGTCATAGGTTCGCCATCACTGGCCTAGTGAATTGAAAAGTTTTCTTTCTTAAGGAGACTCCCTCTAAGACAGCTTATAACAAGTGAAAATATTTATGTGTTTAGAATGCAAAATGTTTTGCTGATGATAAGTCTGTTTATCTATAAAACTTGTATAAGACCTTGGGACCTTGGATGTGTGATATAGTCCCTCCTTGTTAAGAGGCATCCCTGAGGTCCTTCCCCAGCTTGTAGACAATAGAAATTTGAACCCAAGGTAGTTTTCTATGGAGCATCCAGCCAACTCATCTTTTTGTTTTCTCTGGATGGATTCAAAAGATAAGAATATCAGATGGCGTCTGGGGATTTCTGTTCACCTGGAGAAGGGATGGAAATACTCCAACAAGGTAAGAATAGCCATTTGCAAGAGTTTTATGACTTGTCCAGAGAGGTTTTATCCAGGTTCTTACCTTCTATTATAAAAAGGACTTATAATGTTCACCAGTATGGTTTCTCTCATAGAAGCTTATGTTTCTAAGGAAATTAGAATGCATGACGATTCTTCAACACTGTCTTATTGGAGAACAGATTACAATGACTCCTGGTCAGTGTCTGCTTGTGCAGTAGACTAAAAATTCAAAATGCTCCCATGCTGTGTGAGCAACCATATCCAGAAGATAAGGATGGCCAGTAAATTCCTTAAATGCTTCCTTTCTACCTATATCTTAATTTTTTTTTAGATATTCTTCAACACTGTCTTATTGGAGAACAGATTACACTGACTCCTGGTCAGTGTCTGCTTGTGCAGTAGACTAAAAATTCAAAATGTCTCCAAAATCTCAGATCCTTCCAATATCTTGAATCCTTCAAAGACTTGAATCTTCTATATTTGACCATTTCCATATTGATCATTCTGCCTTGGGGGGTAGAGAGAGAGATTTCTTATCCTGTAAAAGGACTTTGAGTATGATGGTAAAGGACTTTGAGTATGATGGTCCAAAGAATGAAAATTTTAGTATTTGGTAAGTGGGAGAAAACAGAAGCCTCCAGCAGAAAGCACTTCAGAAAAGAAATGGAAAGAAAGCCCCTTGCCCTGGCCAGTTGGGTTCAGTGGATAGAGCATCGGCCTGCGGACTGAAGGGTTCCGGGTTCGATTCCAGTTAAGGGCACATGACTGGGTTGTGGGCTCAATCCCCAGTAGGGGCCGTACAGGAGGCAGCCAGTCGATGATTCTCTCATCATTGATGTTTCTGTCTCTCTCTCCTCCCTTCCTCTCTGAAATCAGTAAAAATATATTTAAAAAAAAAAAAAAAAAAGAAAGCCCCTTGAACATATGGAATTATGACAGGTTCCCAGTTTCTTGCACTTTTTCTCATGCATGTGCTGTTCTGGATCCATGGGTTACTGAACCCTATTTACAATAGGGAGAATTTGGTTAGTTAAATTTTTTAAATTTACTCTTAAGAAAAGTATACTTTCAGTTGCTTATGCGACTAGAGATCATATCCAAAGTTGGAACTTTACATGCATTTTCCCCCCTTCCTCAAGAACTCTAGTTATTCTGCATGAATGAGCCATTTGGGGTAGTGGGGTGATCCCTACTAAAGGGTCCCTTATTGATTTATCTCATGCTTTTCAACTGTATTTCCATTTTCTGAGATCTTACTTTTATTAGAGACTCATTCCCGAATTCTTGTTTATAAAATGTTTTTATTGATTTTAGAGAGAGAGGAAGGAAGAGTGAGAGAGAGATAGAAACATTGATTGGCTGCCTCCTGCACATCCCCTACAGGGGATCCAGCCTGTAATCTGGGTATGTACCCTGATCAGAATCAAACCGGTGACCTCTTAATGCATGGGACTATGCTCAGTCAGTTGAGCCACACCGGCCAAGGTATTTGTGGATTGTTTTGTTTTGTTATTCCTCACCCAAGGATATTTTTCCATTGCTTTTTAGGGAGAGTGGAAGAGAGAGAGAGAAACATCGATGTGAGAGAAACACATCGATTGGTTGTCTTCTGCACTAGCCCGGACCAGGGCCTGGGCAGGGGGAGGAGCCTGCAACCAAGGTTCATGCCCTTGACTGGAATCTAACCCAGGACCCTTTGGGCCGCAGTCTGACGCTCTATCCACTGAGCCAAACCCGGTAGGGCTATTTGTGGATTTTTAAATCTTATTAGAATTAGGAAACTTTCCTACCAAAAACCTGGGTGGTGGTGGTTGTTTTTAATATTAAGAGTTATGTTCAATTATATAAATTAAGAGTTCATACCTTCTTTGCTTTTTGTCCCAATGGGGACATCGCATTAAAGTGTGCAGCAGGCAGCTTCCTCCTTGTAACCTGAGTGAAGAGGACCTGTTACAGAATCCACACTTCAGCAAACTGCTGCTGAGCCTCTCACAACACGTGGACGAGAGTGGCTTAAGCCTCTCCCTGGCAAAGGAACAGGCTCAGGTAAGAGCCCTAATTGAAGGGATGTTAGAGGAAGGAAAAATCTTATGAGAGAGAGGTTCCTAACTGGGATTTTAAAATTTTTCTAGGCATGGAAGGAAGTTCGACTGCACAAGACAACATGGCTGAGGTCTGAGATTTTACAAAGAGTCATCCGAGAGCTGCTTGTGGACTACTATGTGAAGATACAAGACACAAATTTAACTTCTGAGGACAAAAAGGTGGGGCAGGAGAGATGAAGTAGAGGTTGGTTACCATAGGAATGAGCAGGCCAACGATGGCTTCATCTGATTATATGATCCGGGGGAAGTAGGAGCTTCATGTCATGGCTAGAGAAAAGGACTGTAGTTCTGAGGGGAAGAGGTGGGTGTTTTGTCAGGGTTTTGAAAAGAAAGATTAACAGGAGAAGGCACTGACAGCTGGGAAGTTACCTGAAGAGGATGACATATTTGAGGACTTTGAAATGTGTGAAGAACTGGTTCATGAGGATGGAGGAGGTGGAGTGAAAGAAGCTCTCTAGTAACCTCCTGTTGTTTTTATTCTTCTCAGTTTCATGAGACCCTTGAACAGCAGCTACTTGTGACTCAACTAACGCAGCTCTTGGGCCCCAGCCCGGAGAGGGCGACGCCTCCGCTGCTCGGACTGGAGAAGGCGGACCTGCTGGAGCTCATGCCGCCCGCAGAGGTTGGGAACGAGCACATATTGGCGTCATTTCTCCTGTGTATCTGAACATCGTTTGGTTAAGCTTTATTGTTTTTAAAATGTACACGTTCCTGGTGGTCAAACGTAAATAAATAAGAAATACATTACACAGAAGAAAGTAAAAGCTGAAATACTATATCTAGAAATAAATAATACAACTTGACATAGTATTATACCCTCCATGCTTGCACAGAGAATATAATATATTTTCACTTAATATATTTTGGACTTCTTTTCAAGTCAACAAATAGATGCAAATAAGATGATACTTCCTAAAGCACTCCTAGCTCAGTGTCCAGGAACATAGTTAGTGCTCATTATTCTTATTATATCATTGGCTTAAATAACTGACAGGATTCCATTGTATGGATGAAACAGAATTTGTTTAACCTTATTGATGGATATTAATTTAAAGTTGTTTCCACATTTTTGCTGTTAGAAACCACACTGATGAACATGCTGATCCATATGTGTCTTTGCCCTTATATGATTATTTCCCAAGTGTTATTGCTCAAAGTGGGGTCATTGGGTCAAAGGATACACACATAGAACATATTTCCAAACTGCTTTCCGGACAGGTGTTTCCAGTGCCCGTACCTCCCCACTCCTTTTCATCAGTGTGGGATCTGGACAGTCATGATTCTTGGCTAATTTGATGGGCTGAAAATGAGTCTCCCTGTTCAGGCATTTGCTGTTATAAACAGTGCTCCGCATGTACAGTATGTTTCAGTGTCAGCCCTGTGTTGTGTTTATCTCCTGATAGTTGTGTTTTAGTTGTGTGTTTTTTTTGCACATCCCTATTAAAAGCATTACATTTTTTAAATGAATCTCTCTGCTGTCTTTTTAAAGATTTTTTTATTGATTTTTTTTTTTTAGATAGAGGAAGGGAGAGAGAGAGAAACATCGATGTGAGAGGGAAACATCGATTGGCTGCTTCCTGCATGCCATACCCCCAATCAGGGATGGAGCCCTCAACCCGGACATGTGCCCCAACCGGGAATTGAATAGGCAAACTCCTGGTGTACAAGGTGACGCCCAACTTACTGAGCCACATAAGTTTTTTGTGGGTGTTGTTGTTTTTAACGTATTTAGAAGAAGGGAGAGAGAGAGAAACATCGATGTGAGAGGGAAACATCGATTGGCTGCTTCCTGCATGACATACCCCCGATCAGGGATGGAGCCCTCAACCCGGACATGTGCCCCAACCGGGAATTGAATAGGCAAACTCCTGGTGTACAAGGTGACGCCCAACTTACTGAGCCACATAAGTTTTTTGTGGGTGTTGTTGTTTTTAACGTATTTAGAAGAAGGGAGAGAGAGAGAAACATCGATTGGTTTCACCCCAACCAGAGATTGAAACCTCAATCTCTGGGTATGGGCCCTGACTGGGAATGGAACCCATCACTGGAGGACGCTCCAACCAACTGAGCCACACTGGCCAAAGTTCCCTGATGTCTCTTAATGCATTTCCTTTGGTTATGATTGAGATTGTTGTCATCATGTATTCATTGGCTGGATCTTCCTAGTTCTCACAGTCTGTTTGCATCTCTCTCTGTGTTTCTGTGATTGTAGGATTTTGTGTGGATGAGAGCTCGGCTCTCACTGGAAGTGGAGGAGCAACTCAAGAAGAAATGCTTCACTCTGCTTTGCTACCATGATCCTAATTCCGGTGAGTGCTGGCTCTGTTCTGGTCACAGCCGGACCTCAGGACTCCTGGGTTGCTCTTTTGAGAACAATATATTTGGATTTGGATTTGGGACAGAAGCTGGGAAGCGTTGGAGACATTGGAGATGTTTGTTTCCTTGCTGGTAGAATAAAAGCAAGGAATTTTGTGAGAACTCTTTTTTTATATATATATTTTTTTATTGATTTCAGAGAGGAAGGGAGAGAAACGTAGAAACATCGATGATGAGAGACTCATTGATTGGCTGCCTCTTATACACCTCCAGTGGGATCAAGGCCTCAAACCAGGGCGTGTGCCCTGACTGGAAATCAAACCGTGACCTCCTGGTTCATAGGTCGACGTTCAACCACTGAGCTGTGCCAGCTGGACCTTTAATTCAGCAGAGGTCCTCTTGCTGCAGGGAAGACTGAGTTAGTTCTCAGGAGAATCAGCATAGAATACAGAGGAAAGTTCAGGCTAATAGGTGTTCCCCTTGTCTTTATTTCTATGATTTAAGAATTAAGGGCCAAATCTGGAATTAAAGAGTGAAGACAATTATGAGAACTGGGCCATTTTTAACAGGACATCAGAAGAAAACCTGGATAAAGACAGAATTCCTAGGGCTAGATGTAGGATAGGGGCACTGAAAAATGGCCTTAAAAGGTCCGTAGCAATTAGGGTTTTACTGTCCAGTCCTCTGACTTTTTGCCCAGATTCAGATCATGAAACCCTGAAGGCAGCAAAGGTATGGAAACTGGCAGAGATCCTGGTGAGTGAGAAGCAGCAGTGCCAGGATGCCAAGAGCCAGCAGAAGGAGCAGGTGGTGCTGCTGGAGAAGAAGAGAGCCACCTACTCCCAGGTTTGCTGGAGCAGGGGGGTAGCCTCCTCTCTTTTACTCGGACCCCAGGGGCACTTTGGGGAAGCCAAGGATTTCTGACCTGCCTTCTTTTCTACCATCGCTTCCTCCTGCCTCCTGCGGGCTCAGGTGCTTCTCCG